>NC_092205.1:62027558-62045393 GCF_043381705.1 Parasteatoda tepidariorum | reverse complement strand
GATCAGGGGTCTGTCCAGGCCGAATTTACTACCGTTTAGCGGTACCTTCACAAATTCAATTTTAGGTAAAACGGTAGTTTCACAAATTCAACTTTAGGAAAAACGGTATTTTCACAAAATACTTTTTCTTAAAATTTTATTTTTGTCTCCCTTAAGAAACGATAAATCTATATTTTTACCATGTTTTAGTGTTGACTTTTTAATATAATTTTTAATTTTTCACAAATTATGTCAAAATTTTCACAAAATAGGTACTTTTAAGAAAAACCTAGACAGACCCCTGACTATACTTAACTATCATTTAGTACTTGCAATAGACACTTCAGAAATATCTAATTTCATAAACAATATTGCGCTTAAAAGTAGTAAGACAAATAAGAAAGTTTAAAATTTAATATCAAGGCTGTTGTGTTATCCAGAAAAAACGACTTTTCAACTACTTTCTGGAAGAATTAAAACATTAATGAATGCCAAGACTAATTAACAGTTATTTTAAGTTTTAAAAAAAACTGACATTGAAAGAAGCATTTAGCAATTTATTTACCAAACTATTCAAACAATACATATGCATAAAACAATTTCTTAGAATTTTGTTTAAGGATAAAAGCTTTAACTAATGGCTGTGGAGAAAATATCAAGAAACACTTAAACTATAAACAGAAATAAAAAACAGTATGCACATAACCTATAAATTAACTGCTAAAGAACCTTACTGAATAATTCAGTGCTAAGATATTTCTTACTAGAAAGAACAATACATTTTAAGACACAAATCACTCCAAAGGGTGTCATAAATCATAGAAATAGAACTCAACAACAATGGGACATTACGAGCTTACCACTCTTTCAGAATTTCCATCAGAATGATCAGATTCGTTATCGGATAATTCTATAACTGGTAAATAATCCTCATCATCGGTCTCAAGTTCACCCTCATCATTGGATGATATCATTTCTTCATCCATTAGAAGGTGGTAATAAGCAAATAACCAAGCAATGGTGATTTTTTTTACTAGTACTCAGCATCAATTACAAACCGATAAACATTTAGAGATATTACATGACAGTCTTTTAAAATTCCAAATAGGCTGAATAAATTTATTCAAGATAGAATTTATTCAATAGTCATTAATCAAATATACTTTAAAATATGAAAGTATAAACATTCTTTAAATATAATTAGTGCTTCACGATGTTTGTTTACAATTGTTATGCCGCCACATTTTTCCTAACTAAAAATAGCAAGAATTATTGTTGCCAACAAAATTATATAATATAATTATGAGGTGAATCCGCATATTAAAAAAAAACACGGCAGTAAAAATAATCCGTGAAAAGCTGTTCTCACTGCAGAGAAAACATACCATAATGCAAATAAGAAGCTGATTGGTGAAATACAATAGCATGTAAAATAACTAGCCAATAAGGTTTCGTTCACATCAGTTGCAGCAAAATACAGTGCGCCATCTATGCTTTGTTGATTGATTTTCACTGCATGATTCTCTTGTCACCGTCAAGGGAGACGGAGAATCTGACTAGTAAAATTTATGTTATCTCTTGAAGAACGGACCAATTAGATTCTTATTTTCTCTTGACTACTTGTCCATTGATGGCGATCTTCGGTCAATTGTGAAATCAGTCATCTATGTTACCCTACATTTTCCTTTTTAAACTCCGATTATGATATTTTATTCCCTAATAATTGTTTCAAGGAATAGTGTTTGATGAAAAAATCAATAACTCGGTATAAAAATTTTTTAATTTGTTTAAAGCAGTTTGGAATATAAGTTTTATTTATGAAAAGAATTTGTTAATCCGCAACCTCCCAAATATTCTAAATTTATTTTTTAAGAAAGAAAAGAATATGAATATTTATTAATCAATGAATTTGAACATTAAACAATAGAGATAATATAAATAACAACTAAACTAAATTATTTTTGAGTTTTGGAAATGTTAAGAACGTATAACTGAAGTTTCATAACGTGATAAATAAAACCGAACTATCTGCCATGCGTTCTTTGTTATTTTTAGGGTGAAATGTTTTTCGGGGCATTTTTAACATAAGATACATCTTGCCATGGTTAATTTCATCAACAGTATTCTTTCAGAAACTAATTTATTCTTCAAATTGTTGAAAATCTCTAAATTATTAGCTGAAATGGTATTTTCTTGATAAAATATCATAAATTGTAATGGCTATATTTTAGTTTTAACTTTATTTTCAAGATCTTAAAAACATTTAGCTTTAAAAAATGCCAAGTTATTATTAATAGTATAATCTTCCATCTTTCTGGTCTTTTATTATATTTTACGATCGACAAAGATACCTTTCATTTTTCTTCATTATTACTTTTGTTTAGAAAATTTGAATGTGTTAGAAAGGAAAAAAAATTAAATTGTTTTAGTTGCACTTTCAAAAAACGTGCGTTTTTTCCCCAATTTTTTCTTTTTTAAATGATTAGTTTTTTGTCAAGACAATATTTAACTATTATATTGTAAAAATTAGAAAACACATAGACACATTAATAATTTTTATAGCCTTGGTGAATTAGTTAATAAAAAGAATAGCATTAAAATATTTTTTTTTAAAGTAAGTTTACTTCATAAGAAGTTAAAACCATAAATGAAATGGTTGATGAGTGATTCAGTTAAAAGTTATGACTAGATGAGAAGTAAAAGATCTAGAAATAACTGAACATTGAAGTAAAAGACGTCAGAATAATATTTGCTTCTATGTCGTAATATTAAAAAAATACTTAGATGAAAATTTGAAATGTAAAACACATAGTTCAGCTTCCATAAAAAAGAACAGACATCAGCATGCTAGTTTTAATGCTATATTGTCAAGTGTCATGAGTAAAAAATTACATCACAACTTGGCAAGGATTTGTAGAGTTTTTTTTTTACCAGTTCTTATCTTCCATGGTTATTGTTATGGAAACCATTGGAAAGATTTTAAATTAAAATGTAAAAATACGAAATTGGTTGGTTTCGAAAGTGTTCTTGGAGATCCAAGTAGGTTTCTCATTGTTTTACCGATATAATGAAATGAGAATGTCACTGGTTTTCTAATATAATAAATAGAGGGAAACTCTGGTTTAATACGCAAGAAAGAGTGAATCAAGAAACATTATCATGTGGATGACTATACCTAAATACAATGCAATTAAGGGATAAAATTAATGAGTTATGGGAAAAAAGAATATGCTTAAAAATAGTACTCGCTAAAAAAAATAATAATAAATAAATAAAAAACAGAGCGACAAAGTGTTTGACTGCACTTTAGGAGTAAATTATGTCAGAAACTTTTTTTTTTTTTGTATACACTCTGCAGGCAGCGTTTTTCTAACAAGCATACGTAATGAGTATTGATGACGTAGTTTATGTTTGAGTCTGTTTTGTTTTCTTTACTAACGTCTGGTGACTCTAGAGAATAGATTCCTATTTTCGAGCACTCGACTTCTTTCACTCATACTTTTTGGTCCATTATCGAGTGCAAATCTCGATCAAGTAGTTTTCATGTTTGTTGCTGCTTTAAAAATCCGAAAAACTTAAAAATTCATTTTATATTTTCATCTGATCAACGATAAATTTTCATGTTTGCTACGAAATAAGGCCCAAAATTGAAAGATGTATGACGGCATAATTAATATGGCTAAAATATTTCATTTATTGCCCTTTCCAGTGGCCCTAAGATATTGCAGTGAGAAAAATACTTTTTTCGAACCGCATCACCATAAACTATCGGGTCACAATCACAATCAATTATGCAGTCTGAATTTCTTACTCGAGACCTTTTTTTTCTTCTTATTTAAGTGAGCGTAACCAGTACCCCATTGCTTTTCACCGAGACTAGTATTTGTTCGAGTATATTTCAGGAAAACGAAGTATCAAAGATAGAATTTTTTGGGAGATTGAGCAGTCGTTGTTGCTGTTGTTAATTTACGTCGCACTAGAGCTGCACAATGGGTTATTGGCGACGGTCTGGGAAACATCCCGGAGGACGATCCGAAGACATGCCATCACAATTTTGATCCTCTGCGGAGGGGATGGCACCCCCGCTTCGGTAGCCCGACGACCTGCGCGCGAAGTCGTGCACTTTACAGTAGCACAGTTGAGATTGAGCAGTCATTTTATAAAGTTTTTAAACAGAACACATCTCGTTAGATATCTTTTCATTATTTTCCATTTTATTTCTATTTCAGAGTTCACCTTATCTCCAACAAAGATGTTTTCAGCGAAACAGCATCCAGCAAAGATCTTTTAGGTTAATCTGCATCATCTAAACTTCTTATGAAGTAAACTTACTTTTAAAAAAAAATAACATTTTAATGCTAATCTTTTTATTAACTAATTCACTAAGGCTATAAAAATTATTAAAATTTATAAAGTTATAATAAGTTATTAAACTAAATTGACTCTCAAATCAATCAATATTATTTCAGAATTCAGATAACTGGAAAGTTCGTTTAACGGTAACTACCGGTAAAAATTTCTAATTTGTAAAGCATTTTTATAAAATTACAAAGCCTAGCAACTCTTGCTGTAGTAACCTGTTTAGGAATATTCTAACTCCCAATGCACTTAACACATCTGCCAGCCAGACGACATCGGAAACCATATCACTCGAATTCAAAATAAAATTACTACTGCTTTTAGCAAGGCAACCATCAGCATAAAATAAACGACCAATTTTAAGCTCCTAATGAAAAAAATTAAAATCTAATTAGACTACGGAATTAGTGTCACAAGTGGCAAGGTTGAACTTGATCATAACCGTTGGTGTATAGGATAAAACATTTCCACCTGTGAACTAGATCAACCAGACTGTACATCTCAACTGGAAATTTTTATTTCTCTCCAGTAGGGGGCGTTAGTTTCCTTGTAATTTCAACTTTATGTATCAAATTATATTTATAATGCACGAAACTTTCTAATTTTCTTTTTGTTGATAAGTGATAGCAACAAATACTGAAACAATTTCATTTAAAATACATAAACAACTCTTTTCTAGAATTTAATACAATAATTAATTGAAAAAGATTAGATGTTTTTTTAGAAAAATGGTTTATTTTAAATAATTAAAAAAAATTAGTTCTTAATCCATCAGAAAGTAAAATCGTTAATGTTATATTTATTTTAATTTTAACATCTTTCATTTTTACTTTAGCATTAATTTTAGAAATTCTCAGTTTTATAATGAATCCTATTTAATGTTTAATAACTTAAAAATCAAGATTTTAAATTTTACAAGTTTCCTTTTATTTTCGAAAAAGCGAAACTGTAACCAAATCTCACGACTGCTGTTGTCAACCTTCCAGACGCAATCATACTGTCATGACAATACGTTTTGGGATATTGTTATAGCCTGCCCAGTAACAGTTAAGTTACGGATCTAGTTCAGTCGTGGAAGTGGTATCAGAAAATTTCATATTCGGAATTTAAAGATGAAATGAACAAACTTGATGCACTGACGCATCGAAGTTGCCTCCGCTTTAAAAAGCAGCAATGAAATGAAAAAGTGGAATCACTTTGCAATATTAACTCTTCCACATGGAAGATGATGAAGGATTTTCGCAACACTCCAAAGGTAAATTCAAGGATCTAACAGTTTCGCCTTCACAACCAAACATAAAATAGAAATCTTTGCTAACTAACGCGCTGACATTGACCCACAACATCATGCCTTTGTCACCGATGAAGTTTACTCATTCCTCAAAAGCCAATCCTTCTCACAAGCAATTGGTGAAAAAAAACACTATTGACGAGATTAACAGTTCTATTCAAAAACTCAAAATCAGAAGAGCTCCCGGTGGTGATGGAATCATCTACAAGATGCGGAAACTTCTACCAAACTACGTCAACAAAATTATACAAATTAACAATTCAACTGATGCTTCTCAATGAACTTCTCCTCTGCTTAAAAAAATTAAAAATCATCCTTTTTCTTACAAGGAACAAAAACTCAAATCTACTCGAGTGCTATCGTCCGATTAGCCTCCTCTGCACACTAGGAAAAATTTACGAGAGGATTGTATACACAAGAATCAAACCTTATCTAATCACTCTACGTGATGAGCAGTTTGGTTTCAAGAAAAAGCTTGATACAACAAAACATTGATTTTATAACCGTCGTTGAATAGCTGACCCCATTTTCTTGGGTTTTACGATTACTAATGTTCAACTCCGTAGCCTTGTAGTTTCGAGCCCAAAATAGACGACATGCGAACTCCTAGATCTAGTATTGGAAGTAATTTGTCTTCGTGGAGGACTTTTTGATGAAACTAACCCGCATTTGCATTACATGGAGAGGAAAACCAACTACTATGTATTGTAGACTATGAAGAAAGAGTCCTTGCGAATAAACAACATCTACCTTCTTAATGATAAACATTGTAAAAGGGTTCGACAGTGTCTGGCACCAATGCATTTTATTTAAACGTATGCAATTTAACTTTTCACCTGAAGTCATTAAACCCATCCACTGTTATCTTACAAAGAGAACCTTCAAGTTTCATTCGACAATGTCAAGTCAAACATTCGTAAAATTATTAACTGGGATACCTTAGGATAACATCCTGGGACCTGTTCTTTATTATATATGATTTCCTAATTAATAGTTTGGGATCATGAAAATACCATGGCTTTTTATTCTGATGATACTGGCATCATGATAAAATCTAGAAATCCTACTAATGCCATCATCAAACTTCAAGATGTGTCCTACAAAATAGAGGATCAGTGTCTCAGATGGATGGTCTGTGTGAAAGCTTGAAAATCCTTTTTTTTCCAATGCCCACCTGTGTTAGCATTTTTTCGTCAATTCAGGCGCTTACAGGGCAGATTTATTGGCCTCTCTTTCAGGGGCATCATATTAGGAGGGCCAACGTTGCTTGAAAATCTTAAATTTTAGCTATTCATAAAACCAGAATTCCACTACCTCCTCAAAACCAACCCACGTTCTTCCCTACTCCAGTTACAATTGTAAACAAATCCATCTAGGATTTGTTAAAAAAAAGCTTACTTTATCATGCAAAATATGTTATCGATCAACAAAGCCCAAGCAACAATTTATCAAATTCAGCATTTAATCTACAACTACAAAATGAATCACAATCTTAATATTTATCTGTTTTTAATATTGGCACGGAAGGCTCAGACGCAACCCCTTCTTTCTTCAAACTCCGGAGGATTCCAAATTTTTAATTTTTGGTATCAAGGGACATGCTGGTAAGCAGACCAAAAATAAGTATAGATAAGATTTTTAAACTAAAATGGTCTTTTCCTCTAAAACAACAGTCGGAGATTCAATGCCAGTAAGTGGCAACGTTGAAGAAATAGATGTAGTTTCACGAAGTCAGTATAAAGTCTAAGAATCTTATTTTCCAATTATTTATTTATTTCAGTGATACGAGGTTCACAAAAGTAAGCAAAAAATGCGATCAGTATATTTTGGGTATGTGTTGATAATTGTAGATTGGGGACATCCCCACAGTCAATCAGTGAGAATCAGGAGTCGCTTTGTTATTCCGACAAGTAATTCACATGATTCTTCTAACTTTATTTAGAGATAAAAGCAGTGACTAGATATGTAAGAGCTTCTGCGCTGCTTTCTAGGATAGCATCAAGGGAATGAAGTTTTCAGCTAACTACTGATGCATAAAAGAGAAAGGTTGCGAAACGCCCTTACTCAAATTTAAAACAATTTTGTTATCCCTACACCAACAACTAAAGGATTTGAGGGTAAATTTTAAAAATAGAATCAACATTTATTTTTTCATCCTTCTTCGGTGATTTCTTTAAGATAACCAAATCATCGACGTAGAACAAACAACGTATGACGAGAATGAATTATAATGAGTATATCAAGTCATTGATGTAGCTGTTAAAAAGAGTGCAGCTGTCAACTGAGAATGATCAATTTGAAGATCAAAATTATCAGAAATTATGTTTTTAAATAGAAAAAGTTTGAAGATAAAAATTAATAGAAATTATATCTCTAAATCGAAAGTTTCAGCAGCTTTGACCAAAGAGAGCTCGGAACTAATTTATCATAGTTTAATTGATACATGAAAAAGACAATTTTGTGCAAATAGTGTGACCCCAAATGGAGTAATTATGCCTTCTAAAAACTGACCAAAATAGCTTTCAGGTTTTCACTATTATTAATGACGTTTTTGATTGCATGGCTGAAAACTGTGACTTGGTCAACAATAGAAGGATTAAAGGTTCTGTTCCTCTAAGAATAATTAGGAATTCTCAGGGTTCCAGTTGAGCAACAAAATTTAAATTCCTTCATTAACTTGGACTTGCCATCTATGCTAAAAAGATAGTCCCAAATTTTAAACTGGGTTCGGTGCAAAATTGGTGACACAAAAGAAAGCACTTTTCCAGTTTTCGGACGTGGTACCACTATTTTTGCTTATTCTCCATACGATTCAGGAATTTTACAGTTCTCCGCTTAATATATACCGCACTCCAGGGGGACTTTCTTTAATTTGAACTTCTTTAATTATGGATCGAACTTATATTCACTAAAGGGAGCTGAAGAAAATAATACTCCCTAAGAAAAAAGTAACACTGGAAATGATTCTAAATTATAAAAGATTGAAAATTTACTAAAATGATTTTTACTTAGTAGTGATCCGCTTATTTCCAATGTCTTAAAAACAACTTCTGATAATTTTTTTTAAAGAACTCGATTTTGCAAACAATATATCTTATTTTAAAAGAAAACTATTTGAAATCAGTTGAATATATAACTATAGTTTTCGCACACATTTTGTACTAAGGGAAATAAGTTATATAGAACATTCCAATAAATATGATAATTAATGAAAATTATAGTTTTCTTAAATACTAGTCAGCAAGAGAGATAGTTTATTTTTATCTATTTATTTCTTTTTCCTTTTTCTTCGTTTTTTCTAAAATTATTTTTCACTTTTGTTTTTTTTCTTCTTTTTTACTCGCTAAAATGTCACAATGAATTTTGAATACTATATGCATTATAGTAATATACAAAATCAAATCTGCAGAATTTGTTTTTTTCTAAATAACATCAAATGGTGAATTTGACAATTTTTTTGTTATTAAAATACTGCCAATTAAAATATCAAAAAATTCTAAATTAAGATTTTTGATCAATGTCCTCGAAATCTTTAAATTGATAATTTTAAGAAAATGTAATTGAGAATGAAATGTAGGCCTGTTTTCTTTTCGAAAATACGACCACAGTGCAGAGGTTCTTTGTCCTTTAATTCACAGGATTGACAACAGTGTAGCCCCACCGCATGGAGTGGGCATTCAAATGTTCAATCAAAAAGATTTTTCATCAATTAGAAGATAAGAGCTGATTTTATGATAGAGGGATGTATAAAGAATAGATTCTGAAGAAATGACCCACTTATCATATTTAAAATTTAACAGTCTTACTAAAATTTAACAGTCTTACGTATCATCAATATTGTCCACTTGTTTAAAGGTGTACAATTGAGATAAGAGATAATTTTTTATATTTGTTAAAATAAACAGGTGATTTGTCCAAACTTTGGCAATAAATATAATTCATAACCAGAAAATGGGACGAGTTTTTAACTGCAAATTTACTTCCTGTCATGGGAAAATGTAAATCTAATGTTTCCTTAACGATTGTAGTCAATCAAGCCTTTTAAGCCAAGCGAAGTCAGTTGAATTTCAATACAAAATAAGCTGATTTAAAAATCTCAGAAGAGGAAAAAAAACTGATGAAGTTTGGAGTTATAGATCTCTTAGCCGTCGAAACGTTTCCGAGGTACACCACGAGGAGGTGGATCTATAATCGTACCCCTTGTCTTTTTTTTTGCTTCATAAGTAATTGTTTTAATTTTTTTTCTGTTTGTTGTTAAATTACTTTGTTTATTGTTATTTATTGCTAAAATTTNTTTTTTTTTTTTTTTTTTTTTTTTTTTTTTTTTTTTTTTTTTTTTTTTTTTTTTTTTTACAGAATGAAGCAATTTTTTTATTGTAATACCAGTTATGCAGTTTTCTTATAATTTAAGTTCTCACAATTTTTTTTGCAGAAATATCTATTTAACTATTGCTCTCTGTGGCCTGAAAAAATAGCTTATTTTTGTTTTTAAGTACAAAATAGTTTTTTTCTTTTTTTTTCCATTCTGTAAAACAGTTGTTTCCTTCATCATTCAAGTTGTTCTTTAACATCCTTTCAGCTAAATCATATCCATTAAATCATGCAATTGCTTTCATTTGCGTAATTGCTTTTTAAGTACAGAACTGTTTTTTTTTTCTGCAATACATTTTTTTGTTTATCATTCAAGTATATCACATTCTTTTCATACCTTCAGTTTTTTTTTTTTTTTTTTTTTTTTTTTTTTTTTTTTTTNTCTTTTTTTTTTTTTTTTTTTTACACAATACTTTTTTCACTCATTCCACTTCTCATTCTCTTCCTCTACTATTTCCGACTGCAGCAGGAACAAAATAAGTTTTTCAAAGATGACCAAAACCCTTTCTTTTTTCTTTTGTTATCTGCAGTGCAGTCTCCTCCGTCATCATACAAATTGGTCTCACACTCTTTAATATCCTCTCTGTAAAAATAAATAATTTCTTACAATTGAAGTAATATCTGTACCAAGTTATTTTGATAAGCAACTAAATCATATGAGAATACAAATAATGTTTTTTTTTAAATCAGCAAATTTTGGGTCCAAAGGTGAACAACGTAAATTTTCTTTCTATTAAAATAAGCCTTTATAATTATAATATTAAAAAAAAACACTAGTGAATTTAAAAATATTAGATATATTGCTATTTTGATGTAATAGTTGAGTATACTAGCATTAAAGTAAGATTCTTCATCGATGAATTCGATTAAGAGGAAATTAAATATATGAATGTTCTAAACGCATACAGGGAATAGTCATACCAATTTATTTTAAAAATAATAAATTTTTTATTAGGACGTGTAAACCTGTTCTAATTTTAAACTTTAATTTAGAAAAAGAGTGTTTCGCAATTCATGATAAATGTTACACTTAATTTAAATAAATTTAAACTATTAAAAAAACTAAAAAAAAACTTCCTGTTTGTTCCAAATATTTGCTATCAACTTATGGAACTTAAATGTTCATTGTCTTCTATTTTTTTAACGTTTTCCTGCCAAAAGGTACATAAATTTATATAGCAATTTTATTCATCGTAATCTCATTGTAACATTCTCATCGTAAGAGAATTAATAAATTTAAATTATGTTATTCCTTACGTATGCTGCATGCGGCATTCATAATCTCATTGTTATAGTTGCATTTAATTCCGTTGCAAAGGTTATCAATTATTATTAAAAAATTTATACTTAGGCTCAAATTTTATTCAGTTTTCGTTTATTTTTACGAAAAAAGGTTTTAATTCCATTAAGTGGAATTATTTAGTTCTGTAATTTATATATAAACATTTAAACTAAAGTTTCAGTAATATTTTTCGAACAATTTACATGATTTTGGCAAGACAGCTGCTGCTATATCTTATCATCTATTAATCTGCTATGCTATCATCTATTAAAAAGATGAGTTTTTATGTTTTTAAATTATTTTTATTTTTAATTTTTAAAAGTACTTGTAAATCTCATAATTATTTGTTATTATTTTTTTGGCGTATTTAAAGCAGATATGAAATAGTATTTTTAATATTGGCTATGAAGTCAAGAAAGTACTAATTTTTTTTATTAAAAAAATATTTTACCATCTATTTCAAACACAAAAATTTGCTTTCCAAATATGTACGAGAATGTTATGAGTATTAACAGGGAAATAATTGAAAACTACATGTAATAAGATATAATTATTTATAATTTTTAAAAATATTGATATATTTCACAATTAAATGATATTTTTTGACTCATTTTAAGCAAAAATAAACATTTTTCTTAGCTTTGGCTATGAATTCAAGAAAGTACCATGTCGCTGTTGGAGTTTTAAAATCATAATTCCTTTTAGTCAGCCATTTATTTTTTTAATGTTTATTTTTATATTTTTTTTGGAACTTATATTTTACAGCTGTAGAAAACAGTCGAATATGGTACTTTTTCATTCAAGTGTTATTCACGGGTCATGAATAAATGATTCGTAGTTCACCCGCAGGACATATATTGTTCAATTTTTTAATGATGTTGTCAAAAAAGTGAAAAAAAGAGTAGATATTGAAAGCTCTCTGATTAATCAAAAGTACTTGAAATAGCTGGAAAAAGCATTAAAACTAAAGATTACTAAAATAACTCTCAATTAAATACAGATTTACATACCTTTGGTTTTCAAAAACCTCAACTCTATGTTTCTCATCAGAAACATTTTCAACAATTCCGGGGTCACCAGAGCCTCCAGAATCATATGCCACTCTAAAATTATTAACGAAAATAAGGAATTTTTATGTAGTTTTCAATGCATAAATTTTAGAATTATAATGAATTTTCATTATTTTTTCAATTATAAAGTGCTTAGTTATTTTAAAAAAGAGTTTAAACGTATTCAGAATTTCAACAATGATTTTTTTTTCATAGAATAATATTTTGGTTTTAATATACATGTGGGTAAGGTTTTAATGTGCGTGTGAGTAATTAACACAAGTATATATGAATTTTGTTTCAATAAAACTTGAAAATTGAATTTGTTAAAATACTTCAGCCAAAAATTCTAAAGCAAAAATATGTAAATACTCTTGAAATGCCCATTATTTTTTACTAAGAATAGTGTTAGTGTTAGTTTTCTTCCCGGAATCTAAAATGTTTTGATGCTTTATGTTACACCTTCCTCATTAGTAATTAAATGGATTTCAATAGCTTTTTGTATTTCTCTGTTGTTAAAATTCATTATCCTTAATGAGTATACTCTTTCAATCTTCTCTATGAATATGGATTTAAAAATTGTATACTAAGGGCCATCATTACAGAACACCATGTGAGTAAATTGGTAATAATGTAGTCCTTGAAAACCTTCGAAATACAATTCCTTACTTATCAAATTTTTTGTACATAAATTTTCTTTTGGCATTTATCGTAGCTTCTTTTTCTAATTATCAATTCGAAAAACAGAGCAGGACGAAAAGTACATTTTTTATTGTTGAACAGAATTCGAAATTATATAAATATAAAAATCATAACTTATAAGAATCAAAAATAAGTTTTATGTTCTAGAAGGGATTTATAACACAGCAACTCTCCTATAAAATAGAAAGTATATTATTTAATGATATCATAGCCAATTAGATTTATAATTATTCAAATATAGTAGATTGAAACTCACGTGATAATTTATTAAATAACTTTTTCCTAAAATATTTGTTTTTCTGAAAATTATAATATATTTCTTGAGATTTAAATCTTGTAAAGTATTTTAAGTTTTTAAAAAATAAACAAAAATAAATTTAGAAATATTCTTCTGCTGCCCCAAACATAGACAGGCAAGGTTAAAATTTTTTTTTACTTAAATTTTAAAAAAATCAATTTGAATACAAATTAACATACCTCATATTTTCACAATTTTTCATAATCAGATTTTGAACAACAAAATCCCCAATACTGTCAGATTCAACAAAGAATCCGTATTCGTCACATTTCACAATATGGTCACCACTAAAATTATAAAAAGTCATTTTTCACGTATAAGCACGATTTATAATACATGGTTGAATATAATTTTATATTTAACTTGATAAGAAAATAGGGATATGTATTTTATATGAATTTTTACAATACTAACATTTTAACTTTTTCAATGTTATTTTGTCCATAGGTATCAGACAAGTATTATTATGATATAAATTTAGAAATTCTAAGTATACTTAATTTAAAAATAAATTTGCGTACCCAATATTTTCATCATTCTCATAAGCTAGATTTAAAACACCATAACTTTCTTCAACATCAGACTCAAAATTAAATTTCTTTCCATCATTCTCACTCGTTTGAGTCTGAGAAACAAAATCATCCTTACAATCGGCCTCAACATAATAACCAAATTCATCATATTTCACATCAATTTCAGCACTAAAATAATAATACGTCATGGTTTACTATTTCGGCATGATATATAACACACGGATGCATACTTTTTAATGTATAATACCTATAAGAACTGGTGAATATTTTCATGCAAAAGGTGTAAGTGTTTACAATCGAATTATTAAAAAATGCACTGTTGAATAATGCTTAAGGTGTTATATTATGCATGTAATGCTTTAATTAATTCAAATAACTAAGATAAAAATTTCACAAACATTTGCAAAATTCTGCTTAATAATAAAATTATTTAAATTTATCGGTTATGATTTTTAAAAAATAAAGTTTAATAAGCAAAAAAATTTGTCAGTTTTATCTATTTCGGTTTTTTTATTTATTTATCTTTTATCCTGTTCACTATTTAATGTTAAAAGGCGAATAAAATAATTTTTCAGATGAATATTATATTTATTTATATCTGAACTTTGAAATTTAATAAAAGAAACCTTGAAGTTAGTTCGAGGATTTAATTAGTTCTTTTAATAAATGCATAAACATTCAAGAACATATATGTGTAAATCTCCTGCAATACTCTATATTCTGCTAATAATGGAGCCTCTTCTATATCTTTAATTAGTAAAAAGATGTACCATAAATTAAATTTGTAGAGCTCTATATTTGTAAAATCACAACCTGCATACTTCAAGGATATCTTAAAATAAAAAAAATTAAAATTTTCACCATAAAAGTAAAAATTCCTTTGGTGAATATTTATATGATCCTAATTTGGATGTAATCTTTATAATCATGAACAGTTCAATAGATTTAAAGAGTGAGTTTTTGTAAAATTGCAACTATGTGTTTGTAACTATGAGTTTCAATAGTTTTATGCATAATTGTAAGCATTTGGAATAGCAGAAAACGAACAACATACCAAAATCACTAATTGAAAAATTTGAAGAAATTTCAATTTAAAGAAAAATTAGCATACCTGATGCTTTTTGCAACCTCATCACCTAATGGTTGGGCCGATATGTTTTCCACAATTTCCGGTTCCTCAGAACCTCCAATATCAATTTCCACAATCCTAAAATAAGCATAAAATGAACCTTAATAAATTTATATGTATGTATAATTTCAAATAACTTAAAGTAGGCCTGTTTTTTTTTTTATTTAAAGAAAATATTTGGCAATCAATTAAGAAAATCATTATTAAAAATAAGTTTTTTTCAGTGTTCTTTTAAGTTCTTCACATTTAAATTAAATTGATATTTTTGATGTGTTTTAACGCGAGATGATTTGGCATTTTTTAAAAAAGAATATTGTAATGTTTTACATTGCTTGTCAATTAGTGAATAAATGTGAAAATTTTCCCATCGACTCTTAGAAAGTATAGTTACAAATTACTATTTGAACTGGATAAAAAATAACTATCAAGATCCAACGGATCATTATCTATGTGTAAATTTAGATTGAAAACATTGATATCAGTTTGATTGCTTGAATAATCTTGGGAGTTTTCTAGTTAATTTATTTTAAATCCTTTTTCTTTCTTCCATCATTATTTCACTTCACTTTTCTCGGTAGCAATTTTTTACAGCTCAAATAATATAAATATTAGTTTGTGAGCATTTAAACTTCTTTATTTAATTTCTTCCACAAGAATTTTAATAACCTACATTGAACTCCCAAATACTCGGCATATTTAAAATGAATAATTGTGAATTAAATTCCTTTGTAAAATTATTTCTGATTTAAAAGCAGTTTTATAATGAAATCATCCTTTAATTGTTTACTTGTTTTGTTTTGTTATATTTTGTTGAAAATATAGATTGTATTACAATAACTCCCCCTATTATGCCAAAGCAAAATGTATATGAATAGAAACATATGTACAACCCAAAAGTTTGCTAACACACACAGAGAAAAATATTCTTGTAAATTTACCGTACTGTGTAGTAATGACAATTCTGATAAAAAAAGAGCAGCATTATAAAAATCAAAAATGGTAAAAAAAATGGTAAATGGTAATAAAAATCAAAATATATACGGTATTGAAACCATTCATTTGGTACATTTTCTCTTCACATGGTAATGAATGAGCGGAAAATGTAGTTTTTGAAAATATAGTTCTTATTCCCACACATTTGGTAAAACATGAAACATTAAGAAGTTAATTTTACCGGATCAATTATTTTTGAATCATGGTCTAAGATGTTACCTCATCTATCACATTATTGTTAATTTTACAAATATCTTTATCAAAGTGCTTTATTTTAAACTACCAAGATTTTTTGAGTTCCCATAGATCCACGGATATGATAAATCTCTCCATATTCTGGTAGTTTTGACGATAATTTTTTCTCAGTGCTGTTTGTTTTGGTCTTTTTCCTATTTCGTGCCTATATATTTATAATCTTAATTTGTGCTCTTTTTTAGGGAATTCAGCGTATTTATGATTATATCATATTTAGCGACTTGAAAAATATATACTTACTCATTGATTGTTTCATCCTCACTTTCGACATCATCATAATCATCCTCATGAGCTAAATATAATTTCACAGTTAGGAAAAATTCAACTCTTAACATTTTAAAAAGATATAATATAATCTAAATTTTAAAAGAAGTTATTAGCTATTTTGAAAATATGTTTCAAAGACTTGTATTACTTTAATTTTACAACACCTTAAAAATTGGAACTGTTATTAATTACAAATATGAAAATTATAAAAATAACTTCAACGTGCATGTTTGTTGTAATTTTGTTTCAAATTTAATGATTGTTTATTTATAATTGTATGTTTTGTAATGCAAACAAGTTTAAATGAAACAAATATTTTTTTACCAATTGTCTATTCTGAAAAATGGAACTTTTTTTAATCTTGTTTAAATGCCTATAATACTATAAAAAACTATAATACTTTATACTTTACTTTTAATGCTATACTTTAAATACTACAAAATGATATAACATAACAATAGCAGCAGCACAGTTTTTTCAAGTAATCATAAGATTAATTGCCGCTTGGCATAAAAAGTAGTAGACAAGATTGTGTAAAAAATTTAAAATCTATTAAATGAAATTTTTTTGAAAAATACTTTATTCTATTGATTCTTCTAGTTCTTTCCATTTCTTCTTTGATATCACCCACTTATTTTGACAGAAGCCAAAAAGGACTTTAGCAAGGCCCTTTTAGGAGAAATTTGGTTGCGTTATGAAAAATTGTTATCGTTTAATTGCGCCTCTCACAAATGCTAAACAGTTTAAGGGGAAGGCTGATTTTTAACAAATTATTTTGTCGCATAACGGACTATTTAAAAACTATTACATCTTAACGATGGAACCTTCACACTTTTTTTAATTTCAAAATCGTCAAAATAAGATAAAAATATAATCACGTCATCATCTCACATAATTGTAACTGAAAAAAAGAGTGCTTTCTAATATATATAGCTTTCTAATATTACTATAGCTAAAGAAAAATATATCAATTCAATATATCATGACACTTAATGCCAGTAACATTTCGTAAGTTAATTGATAATTTTTATTATGGTCTTGCTATTAACATTTGAAATTTCTTTTTCTTTGAAAAAGTAAAAATCTCTTTACTAAGTTTTGTCAACCAAAAATTCTATAAATTGCATGACTGCTAATATTGGAATAAAAATAAAAAGTATAGGCTTACGCATAGGCCGAGGATACTTCATCATCTGGTCTAACCAGTGATTAATAATCGCTTGTCTATGCAAAGGAAATTTCTTCCTGTGCATTCGCCAGAAAGGCATGAAAGTTTGGTGATATAAATCACTCATAATAGCACTTTTTTAAAGCTTTTCAAAATCGC
>NC_092205.1:61940212-62027237 GCF_043381705.1 Parasteatoda tepidariorum | reverse complement strand
TTTTTTTTGGCAACAAAATCTAACTTTTTGATGAAAATATTAAAATTTAAAACGTTATAAATGCAAACAGATGTTAAAAAATTTCCTTTTGGGAAAAATACTACTACAAACAGTTCTTAATATTAAATTTTTCCGATTTTTGAAATTTTACGAAACAACATTTAGGTTTCTGGATCCAAATGTCATTTTGTTAAAATCCCACATGCTTTTTTGCAGTTTTAACTTTAAATTAATTTAACTATTCCTTATTGCCAAAACTTATGTTAAATTGACCTTAAACTAAATCAAGCAGAATCAGTTTTAGCTCAAAATTCCTCGATTTATGTAAAACAAAAACCTTTTAATGATTTATATTCTTACAGTATTGTTTTCAAGTTGAATCTCTATAAATCTTGGTAAATTTATTGCGATTATTTTAAATTTTTTAACCATATGAAAACAGTATTTAAAAAATGTTAAATGGAAGTTTTTTCTTGCGATTTCTCTTAATAGTATGCGATTTCTTTTAACTTATAAAAGCATTGGATTTTAAATTTTCCGGTAGATTTTACTATTTTAATTTGAATATTATATATAAAATCCTTATTTCTTGAAATTCTTAAGAAATAAGAGTTAAATAAGGAAGATTCAGTTGTTCTTGAACTACAAAGTGTTTCTGTCACCAGCTTTCGTATATTAATGTTTAGAAAAAACACAAATTAAATTTTTTTTCTTGAGTTGTTGTGTCCAATACATAATATTCCTTAGTTATAAAGAGGATATCATTCACTTCATTATGCATTATATTAATCTTAATTTGTGTTTTAAGAATAGGTTTATTAAATTTGTTTATAATCTGATGAAAATCACCTAATCTGGTAGAAAATAAAAAATTTTAAAAATTGTAATTGTTTTCAGTCGGAAAATATGTACATTTTCTTAATGTTTAATATAAGGTTTATCTTTGGTTAAAATCGCAGTAAATTTACTACACAAAATTGCAAGAATTTAAAAAAAAATTCAATAGCTTCTAAGTACTAATGTTAATCGTGAATTTAAATATGTAAAAAGAAGTCCGTAAGAAAATTAGCATTTACGAAATATCCCGCGACTATTTCCCCAACATTATGCCGAAGTTATTTTGGTAGCTTTAAAATTAATTTTAATATAGTAATTGATTATAAAGACATTGATAAAATGCAAATATTATTTATTGCATGCAAAAAAGAAGATAATATTTAAATTTCAATTATTTCCAATCTTATTTTCTGATTTGGCTTAAATGGTCTATGGGATAATGCGTAAGTACTGAAAAGTGCAATAAAGAATTGCTTACATGTCACATTTGTTTTTATTCGCCTCTGACATTTACTTCGACTTATTGAAGAATAACTAAGGGGGTTTAGATACCCTATTATTTTCAAAAATGTTAACAAATACAAAATCGATAGTTTTTGAAACTGGTTAGTTTAATTTGGAAAATTAACTTAACTAAACTGCTTTTAAATTTAAAATAAGACATCAATAATATATATACACACATTTAAACCAAATTTAAATATTGTTTCTTAATGATTTGTGCTATTGATTTTGTTCATTAACTTGTTGCAATATTCCTTAGATATTAAAATAAAACAGTTTTTGAAAAGAACTTAATTAAGAACTAAATTAAATAAAATCACTAAACAACGAGATTGAAAATATTTTAAGTATAAACTAATAAAAGTATTGAAAGTACTAGGTAATAATTGAAACTCCTTATAAAATAGTATAAATTAAAGCTCATTTTCTCATTATTATGGAAATAAAATTGGAGAGTAGATTACTTACACATTTTACCCACTTCTGTTTCTTGAACAAAGCACGCTCTTGAAAATATTTTAAGTATAAACTAATAAAAGTATTGAGAGTACTAGGTATAAGTATTGAGTATTGAAAAGGTATTGAGAGTACCACACTTTTTACCCATTTCCGCTTCTTGAACAATGCACGAAGGTAAACGGGATCAGTTGAAAACCCATATAGGGTAAACCAACCAGTGAAGGAACACTACCCAGTGAAGGAACATTTCATATATATTGATTAAAAATAAGAATTTGAAAGTTTTTCTTTACATTGATTGGTAACAATAGCTTACTGCCAAACAATAGGAAGTCATCTAGCAATGCTTTGGATTACTTGGTCAAATAGACTTCTCTGGAGAAATATTTGAATTTGTTATTATCTCTGCAACACCTTGTTTCGTTGAAAAAATTATAAGGTGAGTGCTTGTATTTATATGTTTGAAGTGGAATTAATTGCATGTAATAGTCTTATTTTTCTCACTGTGAACGAGAGAATTCAAAATATAGTTATTGAAGTTATGTTTTATTTTTTTAAGCATCATAGCATAATAAAGTACTGAGATAAGGGGGTGTTTATTCACTGGATATCAAACGATGAAAAACCAGTGAAGGAACAAGTGTTCCTTTACTGGTTTTTTTTCTAAGTTAATGAAAATAAAAGATAAACTTTAATTTTCTTGTACCTTTAGTGATGTTCCGCATCAAAAGTATGTTAAAAATACGAAAAACAACTTCTAACCAGTGAGGGAACAGGCATGTTCCTTTACTGGGCATAGATTTCCCAGTGAATGAACAGTATGTGTTAATATGTTGACACTTTAATTTTCAATTCATGATTACAAAAAAAAGTTAACATTTTCCAAGTATTTATATGTTATAATTTCAAGAATAGGCTTGTTTTTAAATATTTGTATGGCTTATAAATTCATAAAGAGCATTAAAAAATAACCAAAATTAAGTGTTCCTTTACTGGGTGTTCATTCACTGGTAAGAGCTGTTCCTTCACTTGGTCTTCTTACTACTTGTTATTTGAACCTCCAAAACTTTAAAACAATATTATGTAAGTTCTCTACAATTTTTTTTACATAATTTGCAATTAGTAACAAATATGTTGGCACTGTCATTTAACTAAAATTACGAATTTTAAAATTAATATGATTTTTTGAAAGGCAAGCGAAGCTTAAGTATTCCTTCACTGGTTAGTTTACCCTATAAAAGTGTTCATGATCTGCAGAAGCAATTCTTATTATATGTCGATTGAGAAAGATGATTGTGGATTATTTAATTGTGGAAACGCGTCAATCAATGATATCTCTCTCAATATAATCCTTAATCTATAAAACGTTTATATATCAATAATATCCCTCAATTTATATAAATAGCTATTTTCGTCAGGTATTTCAAATTGAACAGTTATTAAAGTTTAATAATAATTTCTCAGATATTTTATAATCTGAAATTTTTCAAACATATATTAAAGCTTCTAAATTTAATTTGGAAATTAAAAAGAGCCATTAAAAAATTCTTGTTCAGTGCACAAAAGGAAAAGCGGACCACCCTGAATAACTTTTGATCTAATGACCTGATTTTCCCGTTATAGAACTCATTCTAAAAGGATCGAAAGGGTGACCTCAAATATGTTAATTAATTACAATAGATGATATTTTAATTTACGAAATCCGACACAAAAAATGTACTTAACTTATAAACATCATAATCAATAACTTTTAATTTAATGATCGGATCTTCTTATTCTAGGACTCAATCGTAATAGTTCGAGGGGTGACTTCAAATAGACTAATTATTTAGTGCACACGATAATTTAAGTAACGAAATCAGATACAAAACCGTACTTCCTCTGAATAAATATACCTTTTTTTTCGACGGGTTCGGATTTCTGACCACCAAAATATGAGGGTTAGACGCAATCTGGGAAATATGGTCCAATAGTTTTATCCAGGAGAGTGGTCCAATGTTTGGAACCCCGAATGTTAATTGTACTTTTTGCATATTCCCCCTTATCTCGAGAACCTTTTAAGCGAATAGAAAAAAATTACGATATTTTAATTTCCGAGCAGACGATATTTTAATTCCCGAAATCAGACACAAAAACCTACTTCTTCCGAATAAACTTACTTTTTTTTTTTGACGGGTTCGAATTTCTGACCACCAAAATATGGGGGTTAAAAACAATCTGGGAAATATGGTCCAATAGTATGGGCAGGAGAGTGTTCCAATGTTTGGAACACCGAATGATAATTTTACTTTTTGCATATTCCACCATATCTCGAGAACCTTTTATGCGAATATAAAAAAATTATTTATCATAATTTTTTTATATTCGCATAATTTCGAAACGGAGCAGACGACATTTTAATTTCCGAAATCAGACACAAAAACGTACTTCCTCCGAAAAAACATACCTTTTTTTTTGACGGGTTCGGATTTCTGACCACCAAAATATGGGGGTTAGAAGCAATCTGGGAAATATGGTCCAATAGTTTGGCCAGGAGAGTGATTAAATGTTTGGAACCCCGAATGTTAATTTTACTTTTTGCATATTCCACCGTATCTCGAGAACCTTTTAAGCGAATTAAAAAAAATTACGATATTTTAATTTCCGAGCAGACGATATTTTAATTCCCGAAATCAGACACAGAAACCTACTTCTTCCGAATAAACTTACCTTTTTTTTGACTTGTTCGGATTTCTGACCGCCAAAATATGGGGGTTAGAAGCAATCTAGGAAATATGGCTCAATTGTTTGGCCAGGAGAGTGTTCCAATGTTTGGAACACCGAGTGTTAATTTTACTTTTTGCATATTCCACCATATCTCGAGAACCTTTTAAGTGAATGGAAAAAAAATTACGATATTTTAATTTCCGAGCAGACGATATTTTAATTCCCGAAATCATACACAAAAACCTACTTCTTCCGAATAAACTTACCTTTTTTTTTGACGGGCTCGGATTTCTGACCACCAAAATATGGGGATTAGAAGCAATCTGGGAAATATGGTCCAATAGTTTGGCCAGGAGAGTAATTCAATGTTTGGAACCCCGAATGTTAATTTTACTTTTTGCATATTTCACAATATCTCGAGAATCTTTTAAGCGAATAAAAAATTTTCTGCACACAATTATAAAACTCATTTATCTTAAGTTAATTCCATGCAAAATATAACTTTTAGTAAATATTTATTATTTTTTATTATTTAATCTAGTAATAGTAAAAGAAAAGTTATGAATTGTAAATTATACTGTTTTTTTAAATTTCATTTTGAAGAATGAAATTTTAAATGGCAAAATACAAAATTTAATTTGTTAAGAACTATTCAACTGATTTTGCAAAAGATTTTGTGTATTTTGCCATTTAAAATTGCATTCTTTAAAATGAAGTAAAAAACTGTATATCATATAATTCTAAAAGTTTTTTCGACTATTACTTAATAAAATAATAAAAAATAATAAATATTTACCTAAAGTTATATTTTGTATGGAATTAACTTTGAATGAACAAATTTTATAATTGTATGCACAAAATTTTAAATTCGCTTAAAAAATTCTTGAGTTGTGCTGAAATACACCAAAAGTAAAATTTACATTACATGTCCAAACTTTGGGCCACCTTTCCGACCAAACTATGCTGATCATATTTCCTTGATTTCCTATCTCATACATTTTGGAGGTCAGAAACTATTACCGCACTCTTCTGTAGTGATGTCTCATACAGTAACTATCAAAAGCGCAAATTTCTGACCATCCTGACTATACAAGTACATGACCTAGATAAATACAAGACTAGATAAGTACATGATTTCATACAAAGCATTCAATACTCATTATTGTTCAATTTTTTAATAACTTTTCGACTGTTACATTTAACCTTTACTAATTATGTTGTAATTCACCCAATTGACTGTTTGCATTAACTGCTTCTACGTATGTAAATAATCACAGGTCACCCTTTATTTATTTTACATTTGCTACTTCTAATTTGCCACGACGCAGCATCTCTCTGTGCACAGATGAAGACTTTAGGGGGGATGCGAGGCAGAGTGATGTCGAGCTCATCACAAAACTTTAAAAGCAATTTATTCGAAACTTAGTTTTCGTACTTGCTATATCTCTACCTAGTACTATTTTTAACCGATTTACTTCAAATATTGAAACAGTGTTCACAATAAATATTGTTGCACGTAGGGATTTTTTAATTGGGTTGATTGGTTTTGAGTAATTCAAGAGAATATAACTAATTTTATGTAATTTTTCAAAACACAGCCATTTTCTGAGGGAAAAAAATTTATATTTTAATAATCCTGCGAGCAACGAAAACTACTTTCATGTTGTTTAAAAAAAATCAAAACGGAATAAATTTGATTTTTTTTCTACTTATAAGTACAGCAAGTTGTGAATAATTTTAAAAAATAAGTTATAAACAATGTACTGTATAATGTTGCATTTTTTTAACTAAATTTTATTTTTAACATGACAAAATGAAGATTTAAATATGCACAATAAGATGAAGAAAAAAAATGCGTCACGTTACGTTTATCGAAGTAGTTGAAAAACTCATTAAAAGACCTTTTCCACCGGTTCCAAATGTGTGGTTCCCCTAATAAAATTAATGATTATAGATATCCGAATATCTCTTCACTACAGTGCTTTTGTTTCATACTATAATTTTAATTTTTTTTAAGGTAAGTCTAAGATAGGGCGCACTCATAAATCTTGTAGGGGACGCACCTAAGCTACTGATTATACTACTTATCTTTATGCTATATACCTGTATTGTTAATTATTGATTATTTGTTAATATTTGAAATTTCCCCTTTTTGCTGCGATTACTCCTTTGTTGCATTTAAATAATTTTATTATTTTTGACAATTATCTCACTTTTGCAAATTCATGTAATTGATATTCACTACTAAATATATATTTTCTGTAAGTATGCAATTTATTTCATCACTAAGCACATCAATATTTTCGTCATGTTATCAGATATGTTTTAACACCACATAACTACTACTTATGATTATTATTTAGTCATCTAGCTTTTACTTAAGATTATATATCACTGTGTGCAATTACAATTTTTAACATTTTTATTTGTTGTTTTTATTATCATGCAGATTCTACCTTTTTTTTAATATTATCTCAACAACCTCACATCAACGTTAAATTAACTTCATGACGAATGGGATATAGGCCCCAGGCACCCAGCTCTATATAAATCCTTGTCCTAGATGCTTGCTGTGTAATTTTATGAAAAAAATATTTATTTTGTTAATAATGTCGTGGTAGACAAAATTTTGTGCAATCAAGCAATTTTTCCGGTATTTATCGCTTCTTTTGTCTCTTTTGCTTGCTAAATTCTGTGCAATTTTATACATAAAATTTTTTTTTGTTACTTATGTTATGATAATCAAAATTTACCGTAACCAAGCTATTTTTCGATGCTTATCACTTTTTTTAAAATTTTTATTACCACGTTTATATCGCCTTGCCTTTGTGTATGTCTGTTCGGGTGGAATTTTGTAATCGATTTTAAACAAACTTATCGACTAGCTACAGACTTCAAATTTGGCACATAGTTCAGGATTGGATGACAATGCATGAAAATTAAGAGAAAAAAAGACATACAAAGCAAAATTAAGTTTAAATTAAAGAAAAATTGATATTTCCGCGATTGTCTTTTGTTGTCGATTCGATTATTTCAAATTAGTGTCACATGTCAGTTGAAAAGTTTTGTGTACAGTGAGTGAAAAAATTGAAATTTGAGTACAAAAAAAAAATAATAATAATATTTTTAAAAACCACGTTTTTGAAGTGGAGAATAATAATTAAAAAACAAAAATTTGAAAAACGAAAAACGTGGGGAATTACATAACAGTACATATACACATACATGTACACATTTTCTTACTCATACACATGCACAGCCACATACACATATACATCCACATACACATGCATATACACAAACATATTCCACATACGCATCCACATTCACACATACATTCCATACAATTACAGATATACATACACATATTCTCATGAGCACACATACTGTTACTGTCCCACGTTTTTCGTTTTTCAAATTTTTGTTTTTTAATTATTATTCTCCGCTACAAGAACGTGGTTTTTAAAGATATTATTTTTTTAAAATTTTTTTAAATTTATTTATTTATTTTTGCTTGTTGAAATCTGTATAATTTTAAGTATAAAAAAATATTGCTTTTGCTAATCATGACATATTTACAGTAATTATATTAATTTTTTCCTGACTTATACTTTTTTTTGCTTTCTAAAATCTGTGTGTTTTATACAGAAAAAATTTATCTTTCCTCAATGAATATCATATTATTACCTGATTGAAAGCGTCGTTCACCTCAGAAATAAGCAAATATGAAATAACAATCAACATGTTTTAAGCTCTTTAGTTTCTTGAGATTATGTATTTAATTAAAATATCATGACAGTCAAAACTTATCCATGTAATTTTGACTATCTTTATATAAGTCAAGCAATCAAGCAAATTTCTTCAGTAATTATCTTCCGATGAAACATAAAAGAAAATTAAAACAATTTGCAGCTTTATCTTGATTAATTACGGACTGAACAGGAGCTGTTTCTTTCTTTATCTCTCTTTTATCCATTACTAGCTGAACAAAAAATTTTCTTAGAAGGTACTTCGCGTTTCGTAAGCAATATATCGTTTTTGATCAACACTACGAAATCAATCACTAAACCAGTGGCGTACGCAGAATTTTTTCAGAAATTTTTCATTTTTTTTTCAATTTTTTCATAATTTTCAGAAATTACTAAAAGAAATTCGAGTATGTAATAAAGCACTATTACTTCCCTAATTTAGACAGCTAGACAATTTTGACTTTTTATTTCGACAACATTGTTTAGTTAAATTTTGTTTTTATTTTTTAAGTTTAAGAATATAATTTTTTTTATAATAAGAGGTAAAATATTTTATTTTTATTAAAAAGTAGGAATAAATCAAGCCAGAAAAAACTACTCATACTGTAACAGCTACCTAAATAATAACCATATAAATGTGAATATTCCATAGAAAACCAATGAATTTAACTAAAAAATGACTTACCAACAAATAGGGAATTAAACCAGTATACAAACACGCTAAAAATTTATTGATTTATACTGTAATATCCAAACGACGGGGTTTTTTTGCAAGTTCGTTTAAANCACGCACACCTGTCGTAGAGGAAACCGTGCTACAGGAGTATGCCATCAACCCGCAAAGAAGTCTCTGAGAAGGCGAACGAGTCTTGGGTGTAGCTCGTTCCAACATAATGCGTATACTGCACGATGACATGCAACACCCTTACCACTTCCAAAAAGTACAGGCATAGTGCGCTGACGATTATCCCAAACGCATTGCATTCTCACGCTGGTATTTCCAACAGCGGGTCGCACAGCCAGATTTTCCATCATGGATTTTGTTTTCTGATGAATCCTGCTTAACACGGGATGGTGTCGTGAACCTGCACAACATGCACGTATGGGCACATGAAAACGCAAGATGCACACGTGCCCATGCACATCAACAACGTTTCAGCGTAAACGTTTGGGCTGGTATTATCGGTGACATGTTGATTGGCCCTTCCCTTCTACCTGAACGCCTCGACGGAAATACCTATCGCATTTTTTAGAAAGAGTTCTGCCGGATCTGATGGGTGACGTTCCAGCCGCTACATGCCGAAACATCTGGTTTCAGCATGATGGAGCGCCTGCCCACTTTAGCTCCGCTGTTCGAGAATACCTCGATAGGATTTGTCCTAATCGCTGGATCGGTAGAGGCGGACCAGTCCCATGGCAGCCGCGATCCCCCGACCTGACTCCCCTGGATTTCTACCTGTGGGGACACATGAAGTCCATAGTGTACGAGACACCTGTAACATCGGACATGGATCTTATCGCCAGGATCGCGGAAGCGGCAGTACGTGTCCGTGACACACCTGGCCAATTTGAACGGGTTCGAGAATCCATGCGCCGACGCTGTGAAACGTGCATTGTGGCGAATAGAAGGAATTTTGAGCATTTGCTGTGATGTAATGATGTTTTATAATAAATATCATATTAACACCGCTATCGATATCATTTTTTTTTCTCCTCATCCAAACCTGCACTTATCGCCCTCTAGCGGTCTCAGTTTTAATTTTCGGACACAAGTTCCTATGTAAATCTTGTTCATCATGATATGACAGACCAGCTTGTTAAGTTTGTAAACGATCTTTTGGGACACCCTGTATAAATACTATTATAAAAAATAAATTATTAAAAATTTAAATCATTACTATTATGAAAAATTTATGCGTTAAAAGTAAAATTATTATAAAAAAAATTATTACTGTAGAAACTGCGCTGGAGATATTGTAAATATAACAATAATGCATTTAACTGAAAATTTTTAACTGAACGATCTATATTAAAAAGTAAGTGTGAAAATAATAATGGTTAATATCTGATAAAATAATGTCAGTTTTCCTATGTTTTTTATAATACTAAAAAAATATTTTTAAAGTACTTAGCATAGAACTTATGTTTTCTGGGATACTTTGGCCCACGCCTATCACTGTGGCATTAGCCTGTGACTTATGAATGAGCCTTAATATTAAAATCAATTTTATTTTTATTGGGGAAATAAATTTTCACTACATGACAATGCTATGACTTTTACAGTAAAATACGATTTTTATAGCAAGTGAAACCTTTAGTTGAAATTGATTTTTTTTAATACATTTATCTATTACGCAATTATAACTATTTTATCAAATATTTCAATTTTATTCCAAATGCTTCGTTAAAATAATACATATAAAGGGTACATTAGCCCAATGTATAAAAAGTACTGTATACTGTCAAAGAAACAAGGAAAAAGACTAAAAAAAAATTTTTTCCAACAGGCGTCACTATCATCCAACGTTTTTAAATGTTATTTTTCTTAATATTTGTACCAAAAAATAATCATAAAAGTCTATCACCATAATAAATACTATTTTATTGACCGAAGTTTCATAAAAAATGACAAAAACATTTTCCGAAATTGTTTCTGATATATTGATTTATGGTATTTACGTTATTAATACTTCCATTTATGATGAATCTGTTGCTGATGACTCTTTCATAAATAGACACAAATAGGCAAAATATAAGTTCTATTTTATAGGTTTACATTATTTACTTTATAAATGCATTCATTTATGATGAATATATTGATGATGAATTATTTTATAAATAGATACAGATAAATAAAAAGTAAGTTCTATTTTATAGGCTTATGGTATTTACGATATAAATACATTCATTTATCATGAATCTGATGCTGGTGATTATTTTATAAATAAATACGGATAGGTAAATAATAAAAGTAAATGATAAAAATTCTATTTTTCAGGTTTATTTACGTAATAAATACATTCATGATAAATCTATTTTTCATGACTCTTTTATAAATGGATACAAATAGGTGGAAGATAAAATATAAGTTCGATTTTGTAGATTTGCGGAATTTTCGTTATAAATACACTTATGATGAATCTGTTGCTGGTGATTCTGTGATAAATAGGTATAAATGGGTAAAAGATAAAATATAAGTATTTTTTTTAAAAAAAAAGAAATCAAGACATATTTCCATTTTGAATTACATATAGAATATTAACGTATATATTGTGTCTTCAATTATAAACCGAATCTTATTACGATGAAATCTTTTCAATTGTAAGTTAATATTTTTTTCAAAGATAACTAACTGAAGAAAGAATAAATACTTAACACGAAATTAATGCCATATTTAATGAATAATGGGAACNAGTGATCGGGGCTCGCCCGTAACAGTATCACGTGAATTTGGTTTCAAAAATACAACCCTATTATAGTAAATGTTTTATCAGTATTCTGAGAAATACCGTGAGAAAAAAAAAAGTAGGCATAAAGCAAATAAAAATATATAGTCTTAAAAAATAATAACCCGCATAATTTCTACTAAAATTTTTATTTTTGTCTGTATTATTTTGTAAATTCACTTTGTCTGAGCTTGCGTACGCCCCTGCACTAAACTATGAAGGACATATAACGGTACAACTAATAAAGCTAAAATAATTCTTTTTTATTATTTAATATTATTTGTGGCTCTTTCCCTTTAAATTAACGTTATTATATTAAATAAAATACATTTTTAAAAGTTCATCCCATAAAAATTAAAATTAATTGTTCTCAGTATTATTTGGTATGATACTGTTGCTAGAAGTCAGTTTAAGATAGTCAAAATTTACTAAATTCAAGTAATTTTCTCGGGTATTTACCCCCTTGGGGGGGCAAAAAACATATTACCATAGTGCCTTTATAAAGTAGCTATATTCTATATTTGATACCAATTAAAACAGTATCAGTTACCATAATACCAGTTGTAGCTATTACCAAAATTAATTAAGCATGATTGGTGTTAATAATAAAATTTAAATTTTTTGCGCTCCTGAATTTTGCCTGAAGTTCATAACTTTTTTTTTTAAATTTCAATTGCTGATGACGTAACTCTTCACTTCTACTCCTTCTTTGTTGATCATTGAGACCACCTGACATAACTGATAAAAATATTTTTTCTTTACAGAATATGAAATAAACTAGTTTTTTGATTATACAGAGCTGTAAGCTAACAAACGTCAATAATATCATCTTTTATATTCACCTTATTCCTGGCCGTGTTTCATGTTTTCCACAGTAGGGGGCAGTATTTATAGAGGTTGTTTCAATTCCGGTAGAAGATACAATTAGAATTTCTGCTAGTGTAAATTAAATTGCATGAATTCGCATCTCAGCGATCAGGTAATTGCATATCAATATAGGATAATTTTCCAAGGTACTTTTTTTTTCATATCTTCACCTGATATTTTAATTCTGATTATCTTCATCTGATGCACATATTTTAAGCAAAAACACGACATAAAAATTAAATTCAGAACAACTGAGTATTCCGAGTATATACAAACAATCCAGGAACCTTAAAAGAAGAAACAGTCATGTCAATACTATGACATCAGAAGAGGACCTCAAGACTTCCGGTAGGGTTTGTTTGTTTTCTTAGGATAGATGGTGAATGCATTAATATATTTGAAATAATGCTCCTAGAATCATCTACAGGGTAACAAAAAAGTATAGGGATCACTTTTGTGGCTATCTACCACTAAAGTTTTAAAACCTTTTTACATATATAGCTTACTGATCTAAAGCTATGCTATTAGACTTTCAATTGCAATACTATTTCATAAAATCACAAAAATGCCTTTGAAGAAATTTGACAAAAAGCTAATTGGTCAAGAACAAACATTTTTAGAACTTCGCTGGAGCCACAGGATTATACAAACCCATTTTAAAAAGAAAGGTATTGCGATTTCACTCAGCCATATCAGTCGCATCAAGAATTCATAACTCGGATCGATGCAAAATAATGCAAAACCAAAAAGAAGTGGACGGCCAAAAAAATTGAAGAAATCAGATTTGCAGAAGCTTGATAAGATGACATCAAAACCGGATCCTCCAACACAGACAAGCATGGCTAAAGCTCTTAACGGGAGTCAGCAAGTTGTAAGCTATCAACTAAAACAAAAGTTGAAGAAAAAATGCCATAAAAAACCTAAATGTCATCATTTAAGTGAGAGATCGGTGCAGATTAGGAGGCAACGCTTATGGCCTCTCTACAAGCTTCTCTGTAAGGACAGATGGCGAAAGTTCATTACAACTGATGAAGCTTGGATCTATCTATCTGATACCAATGCTAAATCTAAAGTTCAATATCTTAGTCGCGGGCAGAACAGGCGATACTTGACACCATCAACCACGGTGCCTCATTCCAAAGGCGTAATGATTTGGATGGGCATATCCCCCCATGGTGTGACTAAACCTCGGTTTGTGAAACCTGGGACCAAAATAAATTCTGAGTATTATATACAGAAGATATTAAAGCCCTTTCTTAAGGATGATTACTGCAGATTGTACCTTAATGGTGATGCTGTGTTCCATCATGACTCTGCCCCATCGCATGCATCTAAGGTCACCCAGAAATTCCTAACAGATCAGCAAGTGCAATTCCTGAGACCAGAACAATGGATTCCAAACAGTCCTGATGCTGCACCATGCGACTATTTCCTATGGTACATCTGAAAAACAAACTGANTACCCCTATGGGGGGGCAAAAAACATATTACCATAGTGCCTTTATAAAGTAGCTATATTCTATATTTGATACCAATTAAAACAGTATCAGTTACCATAATACCAGTTGTAGCTATTACCAAAATTAATTAAGCATGATTGGTGTTAATAATAAAATTTAAATTTTTTGCGCTCCTGAATTTTGCCTGAAGTTCATAACTTTTTTTTTTAAATTTCAATTGCTGATGACGTAACTCTTCACTTCTACTCCTTCTTTGTTGATCATTGAGACCACCTGACATAAGTAATAAAAAATAATTAGTCCTTATAGAATTTGAAATAAACTCGTTTTTTGATTATACAGAGCTGTAAGCTAACAAACGTCACTAATATTATCTTTTATATACACTAATATATTCGAAATAATACTCGTGGAAATAGTAAGTAAATGTTTAGCTAATGAGAAAAAAATCAGGTTTCAAACATCTTTCCTAACCGGACTATGCGAAAGTTTAGAACGGTGTTAAGGCTCAAGGGCTAAAATTGTCCAATTGCCAAATTGCATAGGTCAAATATTCATATTTCATTCAAAATTGCAAGATTTCACGAAGCTAGCACAAATTGCTCTGGTTTATAAGGAAGACTCAGACAGACTCTTCCCGTTATTACTATTTAATTTATTATATCGAGAGGGTTTCAAGGGCTTACCCAGAGCCTCGAGAGGGTCTAGATATGTCAGTGAGCTCTCAAGTACCAGAGTAGCATTAAGTTCCCCAAATATTTCAAAAAATAAATAAATAAATAAAAAAAAAATTAAAAAAAATTACTTAACTTTTGATAATAGTTTTTTTATAAAATATAATGTTAGATAAAAATTATTACGAATCAAGATAGCCTGTCAAGTTTTCCAGAAGAATTTAGCCGCGTAACTCTGCGGAAGCCATATTTCAAAATAATTTATTTTCTTTTATTTACTGAAACTCTTGAATAAAGAATAAAAACAAATTTCCTTACAAACCCAAGATACATGAATGCGCAATTTCAGTCTTTAAAACTGTCAAGGAATCCCACTTACTGATAACAAATCATTCCAAATCGTTCCTTAAAAACATGCAAATTCGTTCGAAAAGCCTCAAGATATCGGATCCCGAGTGCTGCCAACGCAAAGAAAGTAATTACAGCTCACGAAGAGAGAGTCATCACTCATCGTAGAGGGAAAACAAAAATGATAAAAGAGTGAAGAAGAAGCACGCTAGAAGCCAGGCCAATAATTGTCCCAACCCAAAACAAAGCCACCTGATACAGTTAATTAAGAGTCAAGGCGAAAGTGAAAACAGTCGATAGCAGTGAACGCATGATAAATGAGGAAGCATCGACAGTTAACGTTATGCCAGCGTTGGACTAACTGATGTTTATAGGAATACACCCTCGCTTGACTGGACTTCTCCGGTTAACAGTTAAAGAGCAAGGCAGATGAGTTTAGTTATTAAACTCCTTAGTAATATCGGCACCTAATCAGGTCCGGCTGGGGGAATTTCATTGCATATGACATGATGGATTAGTGGAGTTAACTAGTTGATGAATGGTGCCGGGCTAGTTGAGATACGCAAAAATCTTCGAAGAATCATGCGTAATTATAGTAGCTTTCCTTGCTGTTGTTTTTGACTAAAAATTAATTAATAAAAGGTCTTGTCTTGTTGTCGGAAGATCGAAAGAATTGATTGGATTTTAAAACCTATTTTTAAAGACCAATACTAATAGAAAAGTTTCGTAATTTTCAATATCCTATTCCTTATATGAGTTTAATTCTATGAAGATGAAGGTATAGGTAAATAACTTGCGATGGATTGATAGGTTTTTTTTTCCAACGTTTCCTTCAAAAATCAATAATTAATATAAAGTACACTTAATTTTCAATAAACTGTTCGTTGGATGAGTTTAATTCTACATTGGTTACAAAAAATGATTTATGATGGATTGATAAATTCTTCTTAAACGCTAATTAATAGTTCCAGAAAACTCTGTATAAAAAGTTCATTCGGAAATCATTAAGCAAACTAATTTTGAAGTACTCAAAGCTTATTAACATCTCAAATAGGGAATTAATCTGTGATAATTATTACTCAAGACTAAATTCCAATTTTCTCATTACTTATTTTTTCCGAACTTGCTCAATGGGAAAATTGAAAATACTGAATGCCAAATATTATTCTAAAAAATTTTTTAAACCAAAAATTTCAATACGAAATAATAATAACAACAAACTGTTCCAAATTTATAGGAATGAGAATCGGGGAGAAAAATGAAACTAATGGTAAATTGAGGCATTTCAAAGATGGAAATATTTGACACCTATAACAATTATTTTTTAGCTTCGGAAAAAAAATATATTATAAACACTGTAGAGCGGGGATACTTAAACCTAACAGCAATAAAAAAAAAGATAAATAAATTTTTGATATTATCCAAAATTTAAGGATTTATTACAATTTTAAAAAATTATATAAATACTATTATAAAAAATAAATTATTAAAAAATTAAATCCTTACTATTATAAAAAATTGATGTGTTAAAAATTAAATTATTATAAAAAAAGTATTACTATAGAGACTGCGCTGGTGATATTGTAAATATAACAATATATAATGCATTTAACTCTGAAAATTTTTAACTATACGACCTGCATTGAAAAGTAAGTGTGAAATAATAATGGTTAATATCTGATAAAATAATATCAAAACAAATTTTTCCATGCTTTTTATAATAAAAAAATATTTTTTATAGTACTTAGCATAGAACTTATGTTTTCTGGGATACTTTGGCCCAAGCCTATCACTGTGGCATTAGCCTGTGTCTTATGAATAAGCTTTAATATTAAAATGAATTTCATTTTTATTGGTGAAATGAATTTTCACTGCATGACAATGTTATGGCTTTTACAGTAAAATACGATTTTTATAGCAAGAGAAACTTTTAGTTCAAATTGAATTTTTTTGAATACATTTATTTATTACGCAATTATAGCTATTTTATCAAATATTTCAATTTTATTCTAAATGTTAAAATAATACATATAAAGGGTACATAAGCCCAATCTATAAAAAGCAATGTATAGTATCAAAGAAACAAAGAAAAAAACTAAACCAAAATTTTTCCAACAGGAATTACTTTTATCCAACTTTTTTAAATGTTATTTTTTTTAATTGTCAAATTATTACTCATTTACTAAAAACGCATATTTGTACCAAAAAATAATCATAAAAGTCTATCACCATAATAATTACTATTTTATTGACCGAAGTTTCATAAAAAATGGCAAAAACATTTTCCGAAATTGTTTCTAATATATTGATTTATGGTATTTACGTTATTAATACTTCCATTTATGATGAATCTGTTGCTGATCACTCTTTCATAATAGGTAAAATATAAGTTCTATTTTATAGGTTTACATTATTTACTTTATAAATACATGCATTTATGATGAATCTATTGCTGATGACTCTTTTATAAATAGATACAGATAAATAAAAGTTAAGTTCTAATTTATAGTCATATGGTATTTACGATATAAATGCATTCATTTATGATGAATCTGATGCTGATGACTCTTTCATAAATAGATACAAATAGGTAAAATATAAGTTCTATTTTATAGGTTTACACTATTTATTTTATAAATACATTCATTTATGATGAATTTATTACTAATGACTCTTTTATAAATAGATACAGATAAATAAAAGATAAGTTCTAATTTATAGTCATATAGTATTTACGATATAAATACATTCATTTATGATGAATCTAATGCTGATGACTCTTTCATAAATAGATACGGAAAGATAATGATACAATAAATAATAAAAGCAAATGATAAAAATTCTGTTTTACAAGTTTATGCATGTAATACATTCATGATAAATCTGTTTTCAAGACTCTTTTATAAATAGATACCAATAGGTAAAAGATAAAATATAAGTTCGATTTTATAGATTTACGGAATTTACGTTATAAATACATTTATGATGAATCTGTTGCTTATGATTCTTTAATAAATAGATATAGGTGGGTAAAATATAAAATATAAGTATTTTTTTTTTAAAAAAGAAATCAAGACGTATTTCCACTTTGAATTACATTTAGAATATTAACGCATATATTGTGTCTTCCATTATAAACCAATTCTTAGTTCAATGAAATCTTTTCAATTGTAAGTAAATATTTTTTTCAAAGACAGCTAACTGAAGAAAGAGTAAACTTAACACGAAATTAATGCCATATTTAATGAATAATGGGATACAAATAGGATACTTTTATAAATAGATACAAATAGGTAAAAGTTAAAATATAAGTTCGATTTTGTAGATTTACTGAATTTACGTTATAAATACATTTATGATGAATCTGTTGCTGATGATTCTTTAATAAATAGATATGGATGGGTACAAGATAAATATAAGTATTTTTTTTTTAAAAAAGAAATCAAGACATATTTCCACTTTGAATTACATATAGAATATTAACGTATATATTGTGTCTTCAATTATAAACCAATTCTTAGTTCGATGAAATCTTTTCAATTGTAAGTTAATATTTTTTTCAAAGACAACTAATTGAAGAAAGAGTAAATACTTAACACGAAATTAATGCCATATTTAATGAATAATGGGAACCTCGAGTTATAATTATGACTTCACGTAATATAATCTGTCAAACATATAGCAATTTTGCTCTCATTAGTAGGGGATATTAGAATATAGTAACTATAATTACTCAGAACTTAGAGTGAAGGTATGAAGATTTTGTGAGAGAATTGGTTGTTTAGCTTGCAAGTTAACAAGGTGCTTTGAAGGCGCAACGTATTTGGGACGAGTATCTAATGTTGAAGGAAACATTTGCATAAACTTTAAATGATATAGTGAATGTTAAGCTTTATATGACATGGTTATAAATTGAAATATTATACAGAAAACGGCACATTTAAGTAATTACTTTTAAGGGTTGTTTCAATAAATAGTTATTTTTTTAAGAAAATCAGTAGTGTAAAAAATAACGGTTCTTAAAAATTACCGAATTTCAAATCCACTCTCTTTTCTCTCAGCGCCCTCTTTTAGAATTAAAAAATTAAATAAAAGTGTTTCTTCTGAAAATGATGATTCTAACATTTTGGAGCACTAATTATTCGTTTTTATACAATATGACAAGACCAGGTCCGTATCTAACTCTTTTGATCTGGCTTTCGGGCAAAAATATACCCTGTCGTGGCACTTTTGGACTAGCTAATATGCTGTTGTTGTTTCTAATGTCACTTGCCACATGGGCAAGCCTGCTTGGTGAAACCGAGCAANCCGTATGCCTATTTAGGCAGAAGGGTGCAATCTATGGCCCAGAATTCGACTTCTGCCACACCCATATGTCACACCAGTTTACGGGACGGACCCATTCATACATCCATTCATTCATCCACAGATCGTAATTTTGACCTGAATCAGAGAACGATCGATCTCCAATCTAGCGCAACAGAGGTATTGATTCGTTGTGGGAACATGGAAAACTTTTGCGACTCGGCAGATTTAACGTGCATCAGTCACTTTACTACACGGGGAGTCTTTGGCCTGCGGGGTTCGAACCCACGAACTCTCGGACATGGGCCCAGAGCTCTACTAGCCAGGCTATCCCGGCCATAGCTAATATGAACGGACAAGATCTGTTCACGCTGTATACAGTCCCAGGCCAAATTATCAGACGTACTATAAGATTCTACGTAAAATTTTAATTATCAGGTGATACTATACGGCTTTATTGTTTTTACTCGACTAAAACCGGTTTGCACTTACTTACGTTCATGTATCAATTGCAATGCAATGCAATACGTTAAAAATAAATACAAATAGGAAATATATAAAAAATCTCCTGAATAAAAACTAATTACATGTATGTTTAAATATAAAAGTATTGCTTATAAACTCGTGTAAAACATGTAATTATTAAAAATCTACTGTGCTTTTAATAATTTAGTTTAATTATTATAATATACTACTATAATACCTGATATAATAAATATTCTATATATATTTAAAATATCGTCTAATTTATCCAATCGTCGAATTTATATTACATATCGTCTAATTTAACCAATTGATACACGAACGTAAACTAGTGCAAACCGGTTTCAGTCACGTAAAAACAATAAAGCTGTCTAATATAACCTGATAATTAAGATTTCACATAGAATCTTATAGTGCGTCTAATAATTTGGCTAGGAACTGTAGGTTAAAAAAAAGTTTTATTCCGTTTACTTGTACAGTACTCGCAAGGAGGTCAGACATCAACAAAGTTATTCTTTAATCATCCTATATTATTGGAAGTTAGAAGTGGGACAGGTTCAAAAATGCCGCTAAAAACAGACAGTGATATGAATGATAATTTATGAACTATGTTTACCACTATTAATTTAACAATAGGCTAGAATTATTTTGCGAACAAATTTTTTCACCGAATTTTGCTTGTGCAATGTGGTGTTTAAATTTCGTAGGAAAACTATTAAACAATCAAAAATGATACATCGCATAGTTTTCTACAATTTAAGGTCCGACCACAAAAATTTTTTACATTTCCTCTCCATGATATATATCGAAATGAAAGAAATATATTTATCAGCTAGCGCGCTTCTCAATTTAATTAATCACCCTGTTAAAAATAAAAGCACTAATCTATTTTCTCTGGCTTGATCTAGAGTTGGAAACGAAAAAAACCCTGGCACTCAATCTATTTTCCGATAGACGTAGCGGACTTCGCAGAACTTGAAACACCACTTAAATTGGGTTCAAAGTTTGAGAACCACGCTTTGGATAGAAAATCCTTTATTTCGGATCTGGGTGAAATGCAATTATCAGATCTATAAAAACTTCTTTCGAAGAAATGTCAAATTAATTGATTTGCGGTTTTACGTTTCTTTTAAGATAACAATTCCTGAGCAGAGGAGAAAAAAAAATATATATATATATCGTTGTGACTTTTGAAAGAGATAGATTGTCAACACAACAACTGAAAATATCAAGTCAAACGTTTTTATCTGACAAGAATAATAAAGAAAAAAAAATGTTGCCACCTTGTGTTTTATTCCTTCTTCTTACACCACACCTTTCTCATTATTTTCGAATGCGAAGAAAAATGTTGAACGATTTTTCTTACCTTTCGTGGTTGCAATGTGCTTAAACATAATTTTCTCAAAAATTTATTCACTGGAAATGCTTCTGAATCTTTCTTCTTCTTCCTTTTTTTTCGGCTCTTGCCACCTAGTAAAATTAATTTTTAAAGAGTTCATTATTTATAATTCACAGAACTAATCGTAGCAAAATTAATATTTTTATGACAATGCCTTAGAGGAAAAAGTTCAACTTTCGAAAAAATTTTTTTAATTGCATTTTAGAAAACGATTTTAAACATTTGCAATCAATAAAATCGTTTGCTCAATAATGATAGTGTTCTTTTATCTCTTTTGAAACGTTATTGCAGGATTTATTTATTTGTTATATAACTAACAAACTACCAAAAAATCTCCATTTGTAGTGGTAAGAAGAACAGAAAACTGGAAGAAAAGAAGTTTAAAATTTCGTAAAAAAATACATTACACAGTATACGTTGCGAAGACTTTTTCCGTATGGGAAAGAACATATTATCTGCTGCAGAAACAGAAATATTTGGAAGTTTTGATTAATCTATTTTTTTGTATTCTTTTTAGTTTTTAGCATAAAAACTGTTCAGTTCTTGCAATAATAATTGGATAACCAAAATAAAATATAGTAGATTACGACAGTTAAAGATAGTATAGTACAGATTTGATATCCAAGTGAAATCTTATTTAAACTTTTTTCTATTAGAAATCATTAACACAGTGTAAACTGCGGTTTATAATACATATTCTAAATAACAGTAGTCTAATAGTTTTATTAATAGTAATATTATTACTTGCTTGCTGTACAAGTGGGTTTGTAAAAATTTTGTATGTGATTGTGAATTGCATTTTATTATATGAGATGTAAAAAGAATGACTAATTTAAGTTTGTTATCTTTTTATTTTTTGCTTGAAGTAAGTTAGAACTCAACTTTAATGTAGAGTGAGCGAATATGGCATCATCCATTTGGAATATAAATTAACACGGATTTGGAATATATATATGACGGTCACAATAAAATACATAAACAAGTAATAAATCTAAGTTAAGTAAAAAAACGTAGACAAGAAATAATTATATTTCAACAAATTTGATGTGCGATACGGGGCAGTATTTGATTAAGTTTATGTTAATTAACATTTTAAATTGCTCAACTTAGGAGAAACTTAGGTCAACTTTAACACGCCATTTTGCTCATAAACGATTAGCTAACGCTGACGTCATAGGTCACATGTGTGGGTATCCCCGATCTTCTTCTTCTTGAAGTGCAAGTGCCTAAATCTCCTTTCTTAATAAATAACAATAACAGTGAAAAAAATATTTTTACCAAGCCTGCAAAGTATAAATAAAAATAATAATTATAGAACACTTTGTTTGTTGATAGGAACTATTCGTTCAACTTACAGCTCTGTTTGTTTCTGCTTTTCTATGTCCACTCGAGAAAAGAATTCTCATTCAGAATTTTGAAAACATGCACGCTTCCGTTTTCGCGCTTAAGACGGCTCACACGCTTGATATTTCAATATTTTTTCTCTAACGCGAAAAGAGGGCTTTCTTTCTCTCTGTGTAAAAGAAATACACATATAGCTAAGATTTTTTCAAAACATTTCATCTACTAAAACAGCAATCATTACAGTAAAGTTATCTATTGCACATGTTTTTGCACAAGAAATGAAACAAAAAAGCACCGAAACTTTTACTTCTACTACTTAAATAAAACGAATTATTAAATGAAATGCTTCAATTTCCGGGGAAATTTTTTTTTCTGTAGAGTACCTTGTAAATCAAATCGTGCGAGCAAAAAGTGCTAATTTAGCTAATATTAACTACTCGATTATTAAAAATATATATTAACTCCATTTCATATGAAATTAGTTAATCATTCGTAAGTATGCAACTATAGAGCACTTTTATCAACGGTGTACAGTTATCACAGTGGTAAAAGCACTGAGTAATCATTGTAAAGGACTCTGGTTCTATGCCCGGCGGCTGCTTTAAGCGTACGCTGCTTCAAAACGTTGAGTACAAGCTATTTAAAGTCCTCTGCCACATTGCCATGTTGTTGTTGGTCGCGAAATTTTGATGCCAAGCGTGAAATTATGTCTCCATTATTCCCTTGAAGGACAACTGGTTGTTGTAGAACTCCGGTTCATCTCTGAATAGAGTGTACTACTCTCAATAAAATGATCAGGTTCTAATTCCAGAGATGACTGGTATACGAACTCTGATACGAATACAACCACAAAGAATATCCTTTGTGGTTGACGGATCATGGATTAGAATCCCCTTGTCGTAATGCTAAGCGTTAAAGATTTTCATGGTTTTGCTCTTCTAGTAATGCAAATGTGAGTTAGTCCTATCAGAAAGTCCCAAACAAAGACTAGTCTCTTATGCTTGATCCAGAATTTACCTTGTTTTTCTGGGTTCGGTTCAAACTTACAAGGTTACGGAGTTGAACATTAAAAGCCGTGAACCCAAAAAAGAAATGGACTCTGTTATACGCTGGTCAGAAAATAAAATATAACTGGTTGTTGCCGAAGGGCCGAAGTACTATACCATCTCATTCCTTATTATACTATTTTTTTTCCGGACGGGTGCATGCGCACTTCAGTAGCGTTCGTATGCTGCGCAGTTGCTCCAAATATTGCGAACGGGATTGTACGGAATACAACGCAAATTTACAAAATATTTCTATTAATATCTGTAAGAAAATTTTTAGTTATAGTTTATTATTATTTTTTTTATTTTAATTTCAATGACTGTAAAATATTTTATAAACGGTTTAAACAAGTGTGAATATTTGAAAAAGTTCAATTAATCATATTTAAATATTTTTGATGTCGGATTAATGTATTACAAGATGAAGAATATAAATTTTAAATTAAATAATTTCGTTCTTAAAACGTTTTCTATAAAAAAAAATTTAAAAAAATCAGCCAAAGTAAGTGTAGGGATGAAAAATTGCAGAGAAACAGGCAATATTTACCTTAGAGCATTTATCTTTTATAAAATAAACAATGAAAATTAACTTATTTGAAAATGGATTAGATAATATTTTACATTGAAAATTAATCATTTGTTATAAACTTATGAAACGCTGGTTATCTGATTTAAAAGATTAAAAAAAAAAATGAAAATATGTTTTTAAAGTAATACAATTTTCTTTGCACACTTAAAATCATTTAATTTAAAATGTTAACATGCTATTTTTTTTAGTTTAAAAAGTTATAATAAAGCTTACAAACAAAACAAAAAAAATATTAGCTATTTATTTTTTATTCTTTTGTCAGTTCAAATTTGCAGACACACTAATCTCTGTCGCTATTTTCTTCTTCTTTTTTGAATAAAAAATAAATTAATTTTTAGTAGAAACATATCTTTCTTGCGATAAAATCATTTGAAACAATTTAAATTTCTTTTATTGCTATTTCTACTATTTTAACATGACTATTACTCTTTTAAAGTGAATTTCTTTAGGTATAGTTACTGAGGATATCCCATTTGAACCGTTAAAATTCAATTTCGTTTTAAACTATGTTCATTATAATCTTTTTGGTAGAAACTCAATCATTCTCAATAAGCTCAAAGTGATTCGCAAAATAGCTTTTAAAATAGTAAATAAGGTAGCATTACAGAAAGTCAATTTTTAAGTAGCTATTCGCTTTATTTAATTTAAAAGCATGACAACAATAAACTACTTATAAATTTGCAATCGTGTGTGAGGGGGCAAAAAAAAAATTTAAATTATTTTCGACTAACTAGAGAGCGCAAATCTCTATATTGGAGCTTTGTGTTTGATACCAATGGAAGTTTTAATCTAAACATATTGCGATATTATCGCATGAAGTTACTCATCAATCAAAATAAGGACCACTATTCGATAAACTGAAGAGCTTAAATTTTAATTTGAGCTCTGTGATACACAAAATACAAAATTCAATCACTTCTTGACCATTACAAGGAATTTATCGCGTCAATTTTACCAAATGGAGTTTATTTTAAATCAAAACTTCGACTACTTTTAGACTAGCTAGAGTGATCCAAACTGAATCGAAGTTCTGTGTCTGATGCCTAAACAAGTTTTAATCGTTTCCAGACTGCTGCAAGCAAAATTAATCTTCAAATATAATTTATTGTCAGTCGAAATTCCGACCATTTTCCAATAAACTGGAATACTCTAATTTCATTGGTAAACTCTGGCCCGAGAAGTTAGTGATTTCCAAATGTTGAAAGAAACTTTTTTCTCATTTCATCGTCAATAAAACTACTTCCGGGAAACACTTTTTGACACAAAAGCAAAATTGAAATCAATAAATAAAATTGTATGTTTTTTTCCCAAGTGAAATAAAATTAAGAGAATTATCCTATATTGTCCTATTTAAACAAAGGAAGAAACTTCGGTAAAAAACTGATTAAATTTAAAAACGTTACATATTGGCGTTGAAATATGTTACGTTTGAAAATGAAACGTTATTTTTCTTCTATTAGTCTACTTGAAAATGCTTCGCATTGACGTTGAAAACCATTATGTTTGAAAGTGAAACGTTATTTTTCTTCCATTAGTCTATTTGAAAAAGTTTCGCATTGACGTCGAAAACCGTTATGTTTGAAAATGAAACGTTATTTTTCTTCTATTAGTCTACTTGAAAAATTTTCGCATTAACGTTGAGAAACTTTATGTATGAAAATAAAACGTATTTTTATTTTATTAGTCTACTTGAAAAAGTCTCGCATTGACGTTGAAAACCATCATGTTTGAAAATGAAACGTTATTTTTCTTCCATTAGTCTACTTGAAAAAGTTTCGCATTGACGTTGAAAACCGTTATGTTTGAAAATGAAATGCTTTTTTCATCTATTATTCCACTTAAAAAACATTAACATTGACCTTGGAAAACGTCACATTTAAAAACGTTGACGTTTTTTAAATTAATTAAAAGGGAGTAACAATTCGTTATTCGTCATAATTAAAACGAAAAAACTAGGACGCATTTTTTTCGTAAATAATCTTCTATCACCTCAGAAAATGTCCACCACATCTTTCGAAAGTAAGGCCCTCTAAGTCTTTATTTTATGCGGGACAAAAATTATTTTGCTTTCTATTTATTTGTCCACGGGTGAAATGTAGATTTTAAAATGTTTATCTTTTAAACATTACAAATATTTCATATATTTAAAAATTCTAAAGGTTGTTAATAAGCTATGGAGTACGAGTACTATCTATCATATTATGAGCAACCGATGATACAAGCGAACACTCGGTGAAAGAAAAGCCACAAAATCATTTCTAGCTTTCGAACAAAAGAAAAACAAAAATATATTCTCGGAAACACGGATATTGGAACAGCACGATGCTGACACAAAGCAGGTGTTTAAAAAATGAAAGTAATTTTTCTTCTTTTTCAATCGTAATGAATAGTTCATTTCTTTTAATCCATTAGCGCTACAATATTCACGTTTATTACATTGCTTTTATTTTTTTTTTAAAACGAAAATGTGGTTTAAATGATTGGGTCTTTAGTGGCTATACCTGATAATAGTGTTTAATATGAAGAATGCAATTTACTTCTTCGTGTCTTTGAAAATAGAAATGCAAACCCCGTAGTTTTTTACTTTTTTAATACTTCTTGAATCATAAAACTAAACGGTGATTTGCTATGGGGTTGGCTGTCAGACAATGTATTTGTTTTGTTCTTTTAAAAGACTTCATGTCATTAAAATACTCGAATAGTGTAATGATATGGTGTTTTGGGGAAGGCATTTAAATGCTTAAATACCTTTTGTCTCTCTTTTTTAGTGTTTCTCTGTTATCATTTTATTTTAATGAAAACAGCAATAATGTAACAGTTATCAATGCAACTTATTTTTTACTCCAAATTTGGCAAAAAATTACGTTTCAGTTGAAGAACTACCAGTGCATATATTTATTTATTATTGAAAGTAATCAAACATAAGATTTACTGATAGTAATATTTTTAATGACTAAAATTCATTTTTATACCATATTTATATCATTTATATATCATACATAAAAATAAACTACATGGTATATATACAGTCATCTTTCGAAATGGTCTTGTACAACATATAAATTTAAATGGTAACCAAGCCGAATGCACAGCACAATTGTGTTTAAATATTCCAATTCTTCAGCCAATCCAAACTCCTGAATTAGTTTTAAACAATGTATTAACTTTATTTTTTTTTATCACCGTCTAGTTGCTGTCCGCGCAGAATTACTTTGATTTCAATTTTAACTATTTTCAAAAGATATCAGCGATATTGTCCAAGTTCTTTATGTATTGAATTTCAGTAATAATTTGAGATCTGTTCTGTAGCCATTAAATCGCACAATCCACCGTAAGTATGAGGTTGGGACATTTTAGTATAGTAGGCAGCAGAAAGATTAAAATTATTTCCCTCTCTGTAATGAGAAAGATAGAAAACTTATCACTAGAGCCCGGATTTTGATGACCTAAAAAATCTCAACTAATGCCCTTAAAAAGTGCAAAAAATGCCCTTAAAAATGCAAAAATTGCGCAAAAATGCCCTAAATAAAGTAAAAATATTGAATTAAACAAATGTTTTGCTCGTTAAAATTATTATGAGTCATTTAAAAAATATAAAACAATGCAATACTTGTTCTACGTTCATTAAAGTTTGAAAAATATGTTTTATATCCTAAAATAACAAAAAAAGGAAAATATATTGACACCAAAATATTTTTATTTTGTATAGAAACTCTAATGGATATAACAACTTCCATCTCATAATATTACTAAATATCAGAATTACATTGGATTATTAAATGTTTTTTGATAATTTGAAATGTAAACGAGCGTCTCTTGTCTGAAAGTAAATTTTCATTCCTGCAGAAGCTTCTTTCAACGTCTACTGATGTTATAGGCGTGTACTTGAAAAAGACGGTCTCACTTACTGACAATTCTTCTTCAATTTGAAAAGATTTTGCTTCACCTGTTAATATCCTATAGATTTTTTTCATTGTTTGGAAGCCAGTGTAATAATGAAAATTGATAAAAAATAATAAAAATGGGAAAAATTCACAAAAAACTTAAAAAAATGCATTAAAATGCAAAATAAGCCCAAAAATTTAAAGAAAAATGCCCTATAAATCTAAAAAAATGCTCTAAAAGACAAAAAATGTCCAAAAATGCAAAAAATGCAAAAAAAATGCAAAAAATGCAAAAAAATGCAAATGTCATCAAAATCCGGGCCTTACTTATCACAATGCTCCATTTTGTTCTGTTCTACTCTCTTGAGTCAAAACTTGAGTATAGTATAATATATCTATGCCATATGTTCGAAAAAGTCAAGCTTAGTTACTAATAATTGGTATGACAATATGCGACACCATAGCACAACTTAAAATGCATTTATGCTTAAAATTTCCACAGCCATTTTAGAAAAGATCAAATCGAAATCAAAATAATTACATCGTAACTAAATTTTTCTTTCCATAAAAATACAACATTATTCTTTGTGGGGGAAAGATCATTAGACAATGCCAACATTATTCGTTGTGGGGGAAAGATCATTAGGCAATGCCAACATTATTCTTTGGGGGGGGGGGNTTTTTGGGGGGGGGGGAGATCATTAGACAATGCCAACCTTCTTCTATCTAAAGGTACCTCAAGATTGACTCAAGTTAGCATGTTTTATATACCAGTGAATGATGTTGATGTGTAATATTTGTAGTGGTAGTTACGCCACAATACTCCCCCACCAGAATCTTATCAGGGATAGAATTCGATGAACGGATATCACTAGTTACTGTATTAGTGAAAGACCGGGAGAACTGGATTAAGGTCACTGGGGTTTGAGCTTTAGCCATGAGAGCTGTATTAAGTTCATGGTTGTGTGTGCAGTCACTTCCGTGTTGCTATTAGCTGTCGAGTGTGTGCAGAATCCCGTTGTATATAAATGAGACTGAGAAGCAACAGCGCGAGGAGGACGATGAGGCAGTCACAAATATCAAGTCAAATGTTCAATGTGGACCATCCATGAAGCAGGCGTGATCATATCACGTCCGCAGGTCACTAATGTGAGGGAAAGATCATTAGACAATGCCGACCTTCATCTATCAAAAGGTACCTCTAGATTGACTCAAGTTAGCATGTCTTATATACCAGTGAATTGATGTTTAATATCTGTAGTGGTAGTTACGCCACATTCTTAATAAATATTTAGCGAATAGCTAACTCTTCAACACTACTTAAATTATTACTTAAACAATCTAAAAAATTAATCTAGATAAATACTTAAAGTAATACTAATTAATTAACACAACTTAAGACAACCTAACAAAATGAATAATAACTATAGTGTTTCCATTAGATGGAGAAAGTGTGTGGTTCCACATAAGAGAAAAATGTATTTAGATAATTAAGTAGATTTAAGAACGCTTTAATTATTGTGATTATTCTTAAAACGGGTGAAATTTAAATTAATCGTCAAAGGTAAAATATGAAGTACATTTTCCCCCGGTTTGAAGTAGATATTTCTCTATTTCAATTCGCCGGTTTTTCTATTTTACATAATATCAATATAAACTCAACTGCAGCGATAGAAAACTATCATTTGGCTTTTAAAATATTCGCCTTGAAATATTCTCTTATTTTTCTATCTTTTTCAAAAATTTCTAAAAAAAAATTTTCGTCTGACTGCTTTTGTTCAATTCAACGTTTTTCGATTATTCGAAAAATAATAAACTGCATCAAGTTCTTTTCATGTGACTCTGCGCCAGCAGATAACGAGCAAACTGCGGAATAATAAGAAACAGGAAAAAGGGGGAAAATTTGGCAATGTGAGCCATATGGGCACCTTAAATAAAGTGCTTCAGAACCGAAAAGTTGAAGAAAAGATTATGCATAAACAGAAAAGTCTTTTCGGTAATTGTATGCATGAACCAGCGAGTATAAATCCTCTACTTTAAATGTAAATAAGAAAGTTCAATCTCAGTATAAGATAGAAAAAAGCATGCTTATAGCTCCCTTTTTCCACCCTCAACTCTTTCCTTCCGGTCGCTTATCCTGCTCGTGTGTTCTGTGTGGAGTCAAAGCAAATAGGGATTTTTCTTCCCTTTTTTTCTTGTTTTTATCCCTTCTGGTTAAAAAAAAAAGTTAGTTTGTTCGCGTGCATAATATTGACTTTTACCTTTGCATACATAAGTGTCAGCTTAGGTAGTCCAAGTTTCAGCTAACACAAGTAGGGGAAAAAGTAGTTTTAGATAAAAACAAGTAGGGGAAAAAATAGCATCAAACGTTTCCTAACTTGAAGGAAACAGTCGATTATTAACAAGACCTGTAAAAAAGTGGAAACTCTTTTAAGATATTTTCTTTTCAACAATTTCGTAAACTCTTCTTATCCGTTTGCACTAATATCTACTACTTTTTTCTGGACTCTTACAGTTTTTCTCTAAAAGTAGTAGTTACAAAAGAAAAAAAAATTACTCCCTTTTCTATACTTAATATCACGAAACCTCCTTCTAAATGCATGAAGTTATACACAGTTTAGAAGATAAAATTGAAACTAACGAGGGCAATCTTTTTTTTTTTTTTTTNTTTTAATTTTTTTTTGAATTCTTTTATTATATTCTTTGCTGCTTACTATTAGTATGGTATTTTCTTTTTAAAGGTCTAGACTGAGGATAATGGGGAAAAATCCCTACTTATTAAGAATTCTTTAGTGTTTATTTTTTCAGTTTAGAATGGTATGATGTTGAAAATATAGATGGTCTAATAAATACGGTTTCAGCATTTACACTCAATAAAACATAAAGATAAATATTATGGATAAACTATGTTTAGAGCTGATGAAACTACAAAACACACGAAGAACATTGCAAAAACAAAAAAAAATTTGGAATTTCCTTAGAAGCAGTTTTTTTTTATGCTTTGCTTAACCTTTTTTTAACCGTTTTCCTAGGTTAAATATGTAAGATAGTTAGAAGAATAGTTTCAGCATTGCAGAGAAGCTTAACCTCTTTAAATTCTTCGTTTTTCCTCCAACAAAATTATAAAATATTGAAGAAAAGATTTGATTTAATTTTGAAATGAATAAAAATTTTAAATATTTTCAAAAAAAAACTTAACTATAAAAAAAATTCTAATTAAGGAAGATTTTTACACCTAAAATGAAAAATAGAAAAATAAATCTTGATTTTTACATTTTTTTTCATGTTCATTTTCTCAGGTAATGTTGTTATAACAACTTTTATAATGTAAAAAAAAATCCATTACTAATGCTTCTCGTTAAATTAAAAAAAAAAAAAAAAACCCGGGTCTTTTGTAATTACGATAGAGGCTAAAGCTGATAAAGCTTAACCTAAGAGTTATAAGTAATAACAAAAATTAGCATATTATTAACTAAAAACGTTCTCTTTTATATGATGGAAGAACTTTCGAAGAACAGCCTTAAATATTGTAATTGTACTGTCACAATGCATCCACATAGTAGATTCATCCACTGTAGAAGAATCAAATGTGCCAGAAATTCTAATTGTTGTTTTTTCAACACAACTGAAATCCGAATGGATAGTAACGTTATTTACCTTTTATTTTCGTACACACCTACAAATACTAGTTACATATCTTTGCAATTAGTAGTTAATTCTATGGAATCTGTAACTTGCATATTTTATAAGTATGAATGAATTATTTAATTATATATAACAATTTGAAAAAGTATACTTTTATACATCATTATTTGGTTTGTTAAATGCAGGACTTTGCGCTTTCTTATTTACGTATTCTGATTGTCAGTGAAAACTTACTAAGACTGTATTTAATCTTAATTAGGTTTTTATCAGCTTTTTCGATTAACTTCTGCAGTTCATTTTTTCATGTGTTTAAAACAATCTTTTATTAAAATTAAATGAATTAATTAATCAGAATTATAAAAAATATACATAAATTAATACATAACTAATAATTTATCATGCATTTAAAATTTTCTTTAAAGTATTTTATTAAATTATTTTAAATTTTCGTATTCCCTATTAGATATCTTCCTCTATGCCTAATAGATGGCGCTGCAACTCCGCAACCAACATTAATGTCGTTCTTCCTCTTCCAAAACAAAAATTCAACTCAGCGCCATCACGTGGTCCTGACTGGGGCGGCGTTGCGAGCAATGATTATCAGAAACAGGGCGATCCGCTTGCTCTTAATACTCTCAGTCAAGCTATCGCATCCTCTTTGAATGGTCTTGCTTTATTCTTCGCAGGCTGTTCGCCAAAAGATCGCCAAATAAAAGGAAAATATCACATAATGTGAAGTGTGAATTCGCCGGATACACTGTGCATTGTTACGATGGAATGTTTTCTTATGCTAACTTAAACAACAGTAGATCTTAATTCATGACGTTAGGATGGAACAATAAATTTAATATATATGAATATTTTCCTTTTGTGGAGCTTACCACTTCCGTACTACAAGCTGCTGGCATCAGCGGTAAGTCGGAAAGTGTAGTTTAGTTTGTTTTAGTACCATTCTTGCCTGCGAATTTGAATAAATAAGAAAAAGTGAGAAACAGAGAAAACGATAGATAATAAAATGAAAACGATGGTTATTAAAGTTGATAGATTACGAACGAAACGAACCTTTTACGAATGATCACATCGAAGTTAAAAATAATGATTACACGTCTTTAAAATCGTGCAAACATAATAAAAATATCTATAAATTATAAAAACAACATAAGGAACATTAGAATAAAAAAAATTCCTCATTGAATCATGACTAAATGCTTTTTTGAAATCCACAAATAAATAATTCTTTACAATTTCTCAAATCGAATTTTTTTGATTGAAATCTGAAAAGGAAAAATGATGATTAGAAAAATAGCATTCATTAAATAAAGATTGTTGGAACTTTTCTCAATTATCATGGGAAGAAAATTATCAACATTATTTTAAAATAATTGTTTTCAGTAAAGCAATAATAAATAATTCGTCACAACTTATTATATCGAATTTTTCTTATATTAATGCGAAAGAAAAGAAAATGAAATAAACTGTATATTTTTCAAAATCTACTTTAAAAAAAAAAAAGAACGAAAGAAAGATTGTATTAATTCAAAAAGATCTTTGGAACTTTCATCAGTTTATTTAAGAAAATTATTATTAACTTTAATTTATTGATAATGTGAAGATTTACCAGCTCTAAACATGCATGCGAGAAATTATTAAATCAACTGGTTTTTGTTTTCACAAATAGATTAATTTTATCGGGGAAAATATTACAGATATTTTTAGCTAGATAAGGAAAAAATACCCTGAATGAGAAAAAATATATTGAGCTACAATTATAAAATAAACTTGATATTCAATGTCTTGAACAATTTGAATTATTTGTGAATTAGAATAAGTTTTTTTAATATCTATTTTGAATTAAAATACTGTTCTTAAAATAAATTCCGAATTTACTATCTCTCTTTTTATATGAGTATTAAGAATGTGATTTGCATAAGAACGCACAGGAACGCCATTCTGAAAAATTCCATTACTAGTTATTTAAAAATAAAAGAACATAGTTTAATTTATTAAGATAAAAAGACACACAGTAATGCTTGCAAACTAATTTTTAAATTATACCAAATTGCCAGCGCCTCTTACTATTGGACAAATTTTATAAATTTATCGCATGAAAAATGGTTTTTGCGTAGATTTTTAGCATTTACAAGGCAATTTTCAGTGTAAAATGTTTAGGGAGTAAGGCTAAGACAGACCTTTTTCAATGTATCTTTCCTAAGAAACTATTTATGATAAAATTTTCTGAGGATATTTGAGTGCTTTGATAATGTTTTAGCATTAACGGGAATATTTTTCAGTTATGAAAGATTTTTGCTCAAAAATGGTGAAAAAAAATTAAATATTTAATTATTTAAAAAAAATAAAAGTTCTGAATTCATGATTTAAAAAAAAAAAAGAAAAAAAAGAATTCTGCCGAAGGTATGTATTTAATAGTTATCACCGTGTAAACATGTATAAGTAAATATTCTGCAAAAAAGAAAAAAAACAATCTGAAGCAATATTTTGTTTAGATGCTAAGAAAAGGTACATCGAAGAAGGTCAGTTTTAGTAATATTGGTATATGCGTTATCGACCTCCCTTTAATTACTTGTTTTCTTCGAATTAAAAGAAAGATTTGACAAGTTCCGTATCAGTTAGCCAGTGGAGTGCACTCCAAACCGTCAAAACAGTTGCCGTACATAAAAAGTAAAAAAATTTAACTTGTTTGAAGGCCATAGAGTGGAGAAGTTTAATTTCTGGTAGTTTTCGCGATGTTTCGGCAGGTAATATCGATAGTCAACAAAGCATCATGATGTATTCCTAACTTAACTAATTTATATTATTTTTAAATCGTTAATATCCTCGTAACAAAATAATATTCTTTGAAATATATGGCATTATCGTATTTAACAATACTCGTGATATTATCATTGTCAATAAAGATACGATAGTATCATGTTCGATTGCTATCGTTTTTGATTTTCAAATTGTTAATATCTTTTTAACAAAATAAGATTCTTTAAAATATACGATATTATCGTACTTTAAAATACTCGCGATATTATCACTGTCAGTAAGCTATCGTTTTTTGATAATAGCAACGATGTTAGTGTATTCGATATTTAGCCATATTGATCACGATGTCTGAAAATGTGTCTAAACTTACCGTAAATATTAAACATATGAATTATCAGTGATTAACGTATATTCAATATCTACTGTAAGTGTTTGTTTTATAATATATAGTAGGAACAATTCATAAAATATTGTTATCGAATGTTAAAAATCATTTATGTTCAATGTTATGTGTTTATAACAAATACCACCACTTGTTATGCATAAAATTGTTTTAAAGCTATAAAGTGGAATTTTTTTTATTAAAAATTTTAAGTAATGAAAATTTAAATTAATTATTTTAAAATAATGTTATTATTTGAATTTAATGAATTTTTTTTTGTTTAAGTGCTTTTGCTTTTTTTTTCAAGTCGCCTAGAAAAAATAAGGAATCCTCATAGCAATTTATTACATTCGTATATTAATAATATTAACGAGGTTCTGTGTGTTATGAATCAAACTAAAATATTCAAATCTTTTGTAAGAAAAAAGTAAATTGTTTTGCAAAATCCTATGAAATCGCTCATTAAATCGTTCACATAATTATATTATTTCGAGTAGTGTAGTAGCTTCAGACTAAACAAATTATTCTATTATGGATAACAACTTAAATTATCTCTCTAATATTGATGTAAATACTGCGATTTAGAAACTGAAAATAGGCGATTTTGTCCAAACAATGAGTAATTTTGAGGCATCATTACACAAATTATTTTAAGACTGGATTAAAAAAAAATTATTTTAATTTAGAACAGTTAAACGAGAAGAACGCAAACTATTAATCAGAATCTCTTTGTTAAATGTACAGAAAATAATTCAGTATATAATATTTAGGGGTATGCTGTTGTCATAAGCCGACTTTTTAATTGTGCAACCACCATTTTTTTTTTCCATTGACAGAAAAAGTTACCTATTGACTGTTTAATATACTTTATGAGGTTTGAAAACTATTATGTTGACTGTGAATTAATTCACGTTTAAAAAAGTTTCTTTACAAGAAGTTGAAAATTTTGTAATTTCCTTTTAATTTATTATTAAACTAGCCGAATAATATCCGTTCTCCGTACGGGGTGAAATAAAGCAAGCAATAAAGAAAAATTAGTACTGAACAAAACTGAGACATTGTACATAAAACTGAAAACCAACATACAATTAAGGAAGCTAAATTATTCCACAAATTCTTTTTTATTTATTATTATTTTTGCCCTTGCCGATGACTTTACTTCATTAGATTAAGTAAAATACGTTTTTAGTAGTTCATTCCATAAAAACAATGATTAATTGCATTCAGTATCATTTGTTATGATGCTGCTGCTCGAGGTGAACTCAAATTTTGCCACTATCAAGCGATTTTCTTTAAGGGTACTTATCCTTTTCGAAGGCCCGAAAAACACTCTGCAGTATATATATTAAAACTGCATAGTTTTAATAAGTACCAAATATACTAACTGTACCAATATTAGTATATGTGGAACTAATTAAAACTGCACCACTATAAGTGCTTGTTACCAAAAATAATTAAATAACATTGGCTTCCATAACAGTATGACGATTTATTACGTTCTTTCTACGTGCATACAAATTGATATTAATTTCGCTTTTTAAGCACATAGCGTATTTTCTTTGTTGTTGTTTCAATTAGTAAACATTATCAAAATATACTAAGCATAATGTGCGTCAGTAATAATATAGGGATTTTTTTTACTATACTATTATTAATACTATCTCTCAAACGAATTAATACTATTTTTTTCTTAAAATTGTTTTTAGTACGGTAACTGAATTTTTTTTAAATTTAAATATTCAAATAATTTTAAATTCTTTAGTTTCATATAAACCTTTTTTTAAAGCAAAACTAGAAACAAAATATATTCGTATTTCAGATAACTTTGGAAGCGTTAATTTAGTGACGTTACCCGTCTATGTTACAACGTTCACGTTGATTTTTGAATTTATCTGACATAACGAATAAAAATAATTGAATACCTAAGAATGTGCAACAAACTCATTTTTAATGAAAGAAGTAAACTATCAAAATCAGTGAAGTAATTTTTAAAAAATTAAAAAAAAGAAAAGAAAAAGAAAACAGAATCGTCTGCGGTTTTATTTTTATCAATGGGAAGTTCTAGGTCAATGAAACAATTTCCATTTTCAAATGACTTTCCTGAACGATATAATTAAAACTGTTAAACGTTTTTTTAGGGCAAAAATAGTCCATTTCACCCACTTGCCAAATCTCAAGGGGCTCACTTAAATGGTTCTGGATTTATAAGAGAGACGGACACATAGATAAACTCTTCATTTTATTATCATAGATTCGAAGAAAATATTAAATGTACCAGATAATTTTAATTTTGAAAACTGTGTTAAATCAGGATTATTTAGTCTTATTAACAATGGTAGATGGTAGCATATATGGCAACGCTACTTTTAAAAAGTAACGAGTAAAAGTACAAGTATTTTTAAAAAAAGTAACGAGTAAAAAGTAAAAAGTTCTTATTTTAAAAGTAACGAGTAAAAAGTACAAGTACTAAACAAAAAAAGTAACGATTTAAAAGTACATTTCTAGGAAATCGAAAATTCAAAGTAACCTAAAATTTTATTGAACGATATTCTTATGTTCTTTAATGTTTTTACAAAATTGTTGTTATTTATTTAATTATTTTTAATTTTGAAAGTTGTGGACATTAATTTATTTTTAAGTTCGGAAGAATATTATAATATAATTTTATAATATTATAGTATAATATAATTTTAAAATCAAATATAATTTTAATATCAAACTTTTTATGGATTTGCACGAAAAATAAATTTTATCTATTGATTTTAATTTTTAGTTTATTATTTTTATTTATTTAAATTACCATTGATTTAAAATTGTTTTACTCTATAGAAACGCGTTTTAAAAGCACAAGCATAAACAAAGCAAATACGGGGTTTCAGATAGCTTTGTGATCTTTGAGCTAGTAAAAAATAATTGAATGTGCCAGTATAAGTTGAAACAGAACAGTCTACAGTTTTATTTGTAACAAAAACTTATGCTGAAGTCATGCGAGAAAATCATCTTCCGAACATTTCTGCCTAACGGAATAATTAAAATTTGTAAACGAATTTTAGTTTCAGCGGCTAAATTAATACCTTCGAGTTTTCCAGAGTTAAAATAGTAATCAGGATACTAGTTGCATGACTTGTTATGAATAGGCTGGTAGCCCATTCATAAAAATACTAACGAGGCTAAGTTTTTTCCATCAAAATTTTCGGGTTCTACTTAATACGATCGTATCTGATTTATTAAAAATATATCAGGGGTAATTAAATTAAAAATTAGATAATGATATAGGTACTGAGAATGATATTGTATTCTACTACGAGTTGATAAGTTTATTTGTGTATAGCTCGTTAATTGTTTCTTTGCATTGATAACAATGATTTTGATCCATCAATATTTAAAACCAAATTTGGTGACACAACAAAACAAATGGAATAACCCAGAGGTATGGAGGATAAGAGATAACAAGGCTCTCTATATTCTAGAAAATACCAATTCGTCACGCTACAATGCTTGAAAAGAACTAATAACATCCAGCGTGTTCCATAATCCTCAACCTAACCATTTGAGGTTTTCATGGTTTTTCTCTCCGTGTAACGCAAATTCGGATTAGTTCCATCAAAAAGTCCTCCATGTAGGCAAATTTCTCCCAATGCTTGATCCAAGAATTTCGTTGTTTTCTGGATTGGGTTCAAAAATACAAGGCTACGGAGTTGAGCATTAGTATTCGTAAACCCAAAACATTGTGTTGGTGGTTCCACTACGATTATAATATATGCTTAATAAAATCTTTTTTTTTTCCCAATGCCCACCTGTGTTAACATCCGTCAATTCAGGCATTTACAGGGCGATTTTGTTGGCCTCTCTTTCAGGGGCACCATATTAGGTGGGTCAACATCGCTCCCACATTGAGAACAAATAGTACAGAGAAGGAAAGAACATCCATGCCTTGCCCGGTATTCGAACCCAGTACCTTTCTGATGCAAGGACAGTTCCCTGCCACCTACACAGGCCGGTCGGCCTTAATAAAATCTAAAAAAATATATTTTAAGGGTTTGCGATTCAGGATCAGCCTGTAAACTTTTTAATGTTATAAAATTCCTGTTTAATATAATAAATTTTAAAACTATATACCGTTAACGGTAACTTCAATATGACAGCATGATTTAATTCTAAGTACTATTTGCCTATAGTGCTTAAATTATACAATAAATAACTGTTTTGAAACTTTTAAAAATAATTTTTCTTAATATTTTCAAAACACTCTTCACAGCCTTTGAAGTTTATTTTAATGAGGGGTTCAAAATGAATAAATAAAATAAAAACCAACGAAGAAAAAAAATGATTAAAAACCAACCAAGAATTTTTCCTTTATCAATTATAGTAACTACTCGATTAATTGTGTTCTTTCCCTTGCTTATGAATATTCTACTGTTTTTTAAACAAGACGAGTTTTCTTAATTTATATTTGTTTTCCGTGCATGGAAAATTAATGAAGCAGCTACGCGAAAGTAATTTTTCTTTTGTTAAGAAAATTAGTGGTGTGTTCTGATACATTGTTTAAAAAAAGTACGTTTTGTTATTTTTATTCGATACTTTGATGAAAGAAATTTTTTAATCGTCTATGTTCTTGGTTGAAGTCAGTTAGCTTACTGTTAGTTTCTTAAATTTTTTTTTATCATTACTCTGTAATCAAATGTTTCAAATATTTGTAAATAAGAAATCGACCTGTATTTTTTTATAATATATTTAATAGCGAGTAATATATAGGAAATATTTTTTAGAGTGATAGGAAATATTTTTTTTCTCCTGATGCTATGAAGTATTTTGTTCAATAAAAATTATAGTTAATATGAGTTAGAGATTGAAAAGATAAAATGCTAATAAATGCTAGATATGCACATATACTGAAACAATAGAAGTTTATTATAAAAGATTCTTCAACAAATTCAACTAAAAATAGTGTAAGCTGTTACCATATGAACGGTAAAATTAAAATGGTATAAACACCGTATATTCTGGATTTATTAACCAGATTTATGTTTTTATTATTATTATTTTTTTTAAATTAGAAATGTCCGTACCTTATAGTATGGTAATTTTACCAAAATTTTTTCTATGTTTGTAATATATGTGCATTTAAAACGCATACATTTTTTAAAAGTAAACATAAAATAAAATGGATAAAAAAAATTAATTATATATCGTCAAATTATTTTATTCTTACAGATTTACTTCGACTAAAATATACTATGTACGTAAAAAAGCATATAAAAACTTTTTAGATAATCATAAAACAATTTGAATCGGAAATATTTTTTTAATTTGAACTATTTTATTCTAGTTCCACTTTTTGATCATGCATGACCATTTATTTGTATTATAACCTCTAGATATAACTTAGTTCCCTGTAACTTTCCCTCCTTTTCTTTTTAAAATATCGTTATTTTGAGCTCGATTTACTAATAGTATTCATATCTCGAGTGAAATATTTATATTTTGCAATTTTGGGACAGCATTGATTGATTGATCTATACATGTAAAAGATTAAAATTTTTCAAATTTGTAAAGCTTTATTCTCTTATNTTTTTTTTTTTTTTTTTTTTTTTTTTTTTTTTTTTTTTTTTGCGGAATACATGTATTTTGCAATATTTGCAAAGCTTTGCTTTCTGACTTAGAATTTGAAATTTCTAGCAAAATATTAGAATTTTGCAACATTGGAAAAGTTTTGTTTCCTGATCATATCCGCATCTTTTGCGGAATATATATTTTGCATATTTGTAAAAGTTTCGTTACCTGATCTTACCTATATTTTTGCGGAATATATAGATTTTGCATATTTAAGGATTCGTTACTTGATCATGCCCATATCTTTTACGGAATATTTATATTTTGCACTTTGTTAAAGCTTTGTTCCCTGGTCATACTTCCTGTTCCTGATAATAATTATATTTTGTTATATCCGGATCTTTTGTGTAATATTTGTCTCCCTTACAATCTTGGTACAATTCTTTATCATATTCATATCTATTACGAAATATATGCATTTAGCTCATTTTCTAAATGCTTATGCAAAATGCCGACCAGTAAATCTGGTATTCGTTAGGTTTGCCAATTCTGAATGGCAAATTTTCCGAATACGGAAATATTATTCGAATTTCTATATCTGAACAAATAATAAATATTCATACAATTTTATGACGTTTTAAATAACATGAATAAACCTAAATATTTTATAATTTATTATCCTCTTGAATCAAGTATCTCGAATCTATATCTTGAAATCAAGTCAGAAGTAAACTAACATTTTTTTCTATAAGATTTGAACAAGATTCTTAATTAAAAACACATACATAATGGCTTCAGACTCTTAAATTATGCTTTTTGTATCTTATTATCTTATTATATTCGACAATATTTGATGCTTTCATTATTTTAGTGGTTAGCTTTATTAATTTCCGAAGAAACTTTTATCCTTGCAAATGCGATATTAAAATCAATATCATTTCTGATAATTATTTTAATTTAAATATTTTTTAAAAACAAATAGGCAAAGCAAACACTATCAAAACGAAAGTAATAATATAACTAATTTATTTTGCACTGAATCGCAATTTTTGATCATCTGAGTGCTTTATTTAACAACGTTAAAAACAAACACAGTCAATATTTATTTTAACTGTAAATCACAAATATTTGTATTTTGCCGGTATTTTAATAATTTTTTTCGCATTTTTCTAATTTTTTTATTATATAGTTATTTTATGGCTTCCTTATTTTTAGAAAGAACTTTTAAACTTCAAAACAGACTGACGAACTTACTTTGTTAGTTTATAATGCTTATAATTACGATTAGTTTTCGCCTAATGGAAATTTTTTTTATTTATTATAAACGTTTTCTTGTGTGTGTTTTTGCCCTTCCAAACATTTACTCGTGGAATTATGCAAATATTTCATACTAATTCATATTTATATAAATATAAAAAAACGATTATATTTTAAGCATATTTCCGACTATCTTTTGTTTAAAACTAAGTTATACATTTTGAATAAAACTAGTTAGCATTTTAATATTTTATAGTAGAACGAAATCACGACTATTGAAACTGATTGTCCCTACCTTAACAAAATATTACGAGATTTGAAATTGTAAATTTTTTTTTTAATTTAAACTTTAATGAATACCTAAAAATGATTAAAAGAAAAACGTATCTAAACTGAAATAAAGTATAAATTGAAAGAGTACAAGAAATAAAATTCAATGTTGCAAGGGAAGCAGTCCCTTCCAATTATTGTAATTTTACTCAGAAATAACTGAAATACACATTTTTATTAATAATGCTGTGTGATATAAGAATTTTAATATCAGGATATTTCACTACCTAATATCGATTCAAATCGGCAGGTAATATCGATTTTCAGCAAGTAATTCCTTGTAACAAAATCAGCTTCTTTAAAATATACGATATTACCATAGTTAATTATACTCGTGAAATTATCATTGTCAATAAAGATTCGAGTGTCTATTGTTATCGATAATACTAACAATGTTTACGAGTATTCAATATTTACCCGTATTAATCACGATGGCTGAAAATGTGTCTAAACTTACAGTAAATATTGAACATACGATTTATAGGTGATTAACGTATATTCAATATTTACTATGATATATAGTTCTTATAATATATCGTGACAATACCTTGTAAAATAGCTAGACCGGGTGTTAAAAATATTTTCAACGACTTATTTAAATATCAACTACCACTATTTGTTATGCATAAAATTGTTTTAAAGCTCTAAAAGTGGAAACGGAGAAAAAAATTATGGTAAAATTATTGTACTGTAAGATCTTGATTGTCCCTTCCTCAATTTGACAATTTCCCCTACTCAATATTATTACTGGTTAAAAAAAAAAGAGCAGAATTTTGGTTTAGAAAACTAAAATATAGGATATTTAAAACATTCATTTGGTAATTTTTCCGTTCATATGTCAACGGTTCTGAAACAGAAATTCTGGTTTTAAAAATTATAGTTCTTACTACCACACATTTAGTAAAAAATACAAAACAGAAAATTAAATTTAAATAAATAAAAGTTTTATGCCATGCTCTATGGTGAAATTACTAAAATTTATCACATTTACCAAATTTTATCCCTTATTATAAAACCACATTTTACTGTTAATTTTGCCAAAATCATTACCAAAGTGCTTCCGCAAAAATTTCAGAGCCTTATGTGTAGAGCCAGAAAAATTTTAAATTTTACCATAATCTGGTAGTTTAGACCATAATTTTTTTCTCAATGTAGATATAATTTTTTAATAGCAGTTTCGGATCACTTGTGACAAATCTAGCCATTAATCATGACCAGTGACCTTTCTTAAATGAAACAAGCCTCTGTCCATAAATTAATAATTAAAATAAACTTATTAAACTGGAATAGTTTTTATTGTTGCTAAATAAATTATAAATAAATATTCAGAAAATAATAACAATAAAAATATTTAGAAACAGTAATTCTTAATTGCCAGACGGGTGTGCCAGGAATCAAGGTGGCCCACCTCTGTCTATGTCCCAAGGATACGCGGAATATTCTTGCAGCACCACCCTTACAATTATTCGGATTAGCGTTCGATAATCTTCGAATCCTGCAAGCGATTCTCTCGTTTTGCCCCTCCTCTGACGATGCAAATGCCGAAGTTGTGTACAGTGTTCCATCAAATACAATGCATGGAAAATGATGGCGGTTTTAGCAATTTCAATGGCTCGATAAATCATCGTCCAGGAAATGTATTTCCCTACTCATGTAATTTTCGCGCTGCAACCGTGTTGAGCTGAAATTAATAACGGCCGAATGAGAGGAGGTAAGGGGGGAAGGGGAGAATGCCATCAGTTTACTTCCTGGGTCACGGGCAAGCCGCTCCCGTGAATTAACATTGTTACTATAAAAATAGTTCGAAGTATGTTATAGGAACATTTTAGGTGATTACAGTGTATAATAATTTGGAATGGTTATTGGTATAATTTGTGTTATGCAAAGATTCGGATTGTTATTTGTGTTCAATTAAATAAAAAAAAAATTGCAACAAATTAATTTCTACCTATTTTTTACACTTTGCGTCTATAACACACAAAATTTTTTTTTAATCTAACTATTAAAATATTTTTAATTTTATTAGTATTGTTAAACCATTAGGAACTAGTTCCCTATCTTAATCTAAAAAAAATTTTCTTTCAATTTTAGAACTTCAATTTATCATTGGCGAAAGGAATTTCATTTTGGGCCTGACCCTGAAAAACCGATTCATATCGGATTTGGGGCTTACTTATGCCCAACTCCGAGGTCATGTAATTTTGAAATCAATCCAAAAAAACACGGAAACTTCTCGGTTAGGTATTGGAACAAACTCGGTTTACTTTTTTACTTAACCAACCCACATTTTCGCTACATGGTGAGAAAAAACTCTGAACCTTCGCCTTCAATTTGAGGTCATCAATGTCCAATTCCGAAACTGCGTAATTTCGAAACTAACTCAAAAGACACGGAAACTTCCAAATCAAGTACTGGATCAAACTCTGCTCTGTGTAGCACTTTTTGATGATCCTAAACCATATTTGCGTTACATGAAGAGAAAAACATCCCGTAAACAGACTGTAACGATATTTTATCGCTAGGTTTAGTAGTATAAAAATTATCGAGGATTGCCAGAACTTGAAACAAGCGATTTGATAATATCTTTACCTCTGTAAGGACAAACGTCTTTTTTAGGGAACCAAGAAGCAAAATTTAAAAAAAAAAATAGCGAGCCAATATAATTAATGTTCTGAAACTTTTAAAAATAGAAAAATGTTATAGTAGGAAAATTAGTTTAGAAATGTAACTACGATTACTTTTTAAAATTCCTTAAATTCAGATATAGGAGTAGCGATGATTTAATTAGCTAGCAAGTGTTTCTAAATGCTAATATAGTAGCCTATTTTTAGCAAAATTATTCATAATGTTCATGGTTTCACAAATTACTGTAAAACATAATATTTTTAATAAATTAATCCTTAATTAGGTTATACGCAAAATGATCGCTTTAACGAAATTATTATTAAAATACCAGCAAGGTGAAAGTTTGTATATATATATTCAACATTCTTTACAAATTTTAATTACTTTTTTGCTTTCTACATCGATTTAAATCCACAATAAGAATAAATTTCCCCATTCCCTGTTTTAAATAGCACTCTAAAATTTCTATTTATTTACAATTTTGACCTAGAACTGCCAAGAATTTAGGAAGAAGAGAGGTTAAATTTTGTAGTAGACCAAATTTTACAATTTTAAAGCATATTTTCCGTGGAATTTTTTTGTTTTCATTTCAATTATTTTTTATCATTGCAAATTATAGTTTTAGTTACATCTAGGACAGAAAAATATATGTAGAAAAAAATTATGGTAAAATTACCGTACTCTATGGTAAAGACATTTCTCTAAAAAAAAAACACATTTCTGATTATTAAACAGCAAAATATATGATCCTTGATCTATTAATTTGGTAATTTTCTGACCGTTATAACGGTTTTCCAGAAATTCTGGTTTTCATACATAAAGCTCTTATTACCTCACATTTAGTAACAATTGCGTAACTGAAAAGTATATTTAACCGAAGGAAAGGTTTTTATGCCATGTTCTATCTAAGGTATCATGATAAAATTACCAAATTTTATCTCATTAGCTGAATTTTAACACACATTTTAAAACAATATTTTAGTGTTAATTTTACCATAGCACTTCGGTAAAAAGTACCAATCTTTTTGCTGTTCCATAGAGCCAGAAACTGGATAAATTTTACCACATTCTAGTAGTCTTAGTACTTTTTTTTCTCAGTGAAGACAGAAAATCTTCACCCTTTTCTTTAAAACATACGCATTTTTTAAATGAATAGACTAACATGGTGTTTAGTTTTACAATCCCAAAATAAGGAATAACAAATTATAGATGTCTATCATGACTGTAATTTGAATTGAATCTGTTTGGAGTGGATGCAGATAATAGGACCAGATAGACTAAAACGGTTATTAACTTACGGTTTACAAATATATATTTTTTGTTTATTTTCAAATTTTAGTTATTTTTTCTTTCTGTCACGATTTAAGCACACAATACTTATAACAGTAGTAAATTTCTTCAATCCCCTATATTTTTTTTAAAAAATACTTTATAAGTTTTTTTTTATTTACAAATTTTACCTAATAATGCTAAGAACTTAGATAGAAGAGAGGTAAAAATTAAGTGGTAGACCAAATTTTATAGTTTTAAGCAAATTGAATTTTTATGTTTCCATTTAAATTATTTTTTATGATTCAAAATTATATTTTTAGTTGCATGTAGGACAGAAACTAAAGACAGAAAATCTCCACCCTTTTTTCAATCACGAGTATCCTTTTTTTAATGAATAAACTAACACGGTGTTTAGTTTTACAATCCCAAAATAAGGAATAACAACACATAGTGGTCTATCATGCCTGTAATTTGAATTGAATCTGTTTTGAGTGGATGCAGATAATAGGATCGGATAGACTAAAACGGTTATTAACTGTGTTTACAAATATATATTTTTTTGTTTATTTTCAAGTTTTAATTATTTTTTCTTTCTGTCACGATTTAAGCACACAATACTTATAATAGTAGTAAATCTCAACAATCCCCTATTTTTTTTAAAAAAAAAAAAAACACTTTATAAGTTTTTTTTATTTACAAATTTTACCTAATAATGCTAAGAACTTAGATAGAAGGGAGGTAAAACTTAAGTGGTAGACCAAATTTTATAGTTTTAAGCAAATTGAATTTTTATGTTTTCATTTAAATTACATTTTATGATTCAGAATTATATTTTTAGTTGCATATAGGACAGAAACTAAAGACAGAAAATCTCCACCCTTTTTTCAATCACGAGTATCCTTTTTTTAATGAATAAACTAACACGGTGTTTAGTTTTACAATCCCAAAATAAGGAATAACAACACATAGTGGTCTATCATGCCTGTAATTTGAATTGAATCTGTTTTGAGTGGATGCAGATAATAGGGCCGGATAGACTAAAGAGAAAAGGGTTATGAGAAAGAGAACTCAGCAGGATGTCAAATCAAAACAGTGATTCGGTATTACGACATCAGCCACTGCTACTTTGTTCGATTTTAATTACTGCCCACAGGAGGGCGAACCAGTTGTTTCCTGAAAGTTATCAATGCTTTCATACAAAACTCCATGACATTGACCTTTAGTTTGTAATGGATTGTTTCAACAAGAGTGGGAAATGATTTTTTTAAACCGCTTTGTTTATTTCAGTTGAAAAAATTGACATTGTGTGGAAAGTGTTTGCATGTGAAGCTACAGTAAGTTAAATAGGAATGGAAAAAAAAAGAAAAAAGAATCGTCCCGAATAACTTGAACGTTCTGCTTCAGATTAGTGACATGGTATCGAAAAAAAGTACCAATACTTAGCATTGAAAAATTATCGGAAAAAAGTATTTGAACCACAAAAACTATAGAAATTAAGTATCCATACTACTCGATATTTTATAATATTGTTCTATATGTATCAAGGAACTACAGATTTTTTTGTAGATACATAAGCTTATTTAAACTTGAGCGTTCTGCTTCAGATTAGTGGCATAATATGGAAAGAAAGTATCAATACTTAGCATTGAAAAAGTATCGAGAAAAAAAAGTATTGGAACCTCAAAAACTATGTAAACTAAGTAACCATACTACTCGATACTTTAAAATATTGCTCCCATATGCATCAAGGAACTGGAGATTTTTTTGTAGATACATTAGCTTATTTAAACTTGAGCGTTCTGTTTCAGATTAGTGACATAATATCAAAAGAAATTACCAATACTTAGCATTGAAAAGTATTGAAAAAAAGTATTGGAACCTCAAAAACTATAAAAACTAAGTATCCATAATACTCGATACTTTATTGTTCTTCATATGTCAAGAAACTAGAGATTTTACTGTAGCTATTGTAGCTTATTTAAACTTGAACATTCTGCTTTAAATTAGTAACGTAATATCGAAAAAAAAATTTCAATAATTAGCACCGGGAAAATGCTGAAAGAAAATTATCGGTACCTTTAAAAACTATAGAAGCTAAGTATTCATGTTATTCTATACTTTATAATATTGTTCTATAAATATCAAAGAACTAGAGGTTTTTATTGCTGATATTTTTAGCTTAATGTTATTGATAGTAATATATTATTATCAATATTGAATGTGAATTAATAAACATCATTCACCAAATTTCCGCAATAATATAAGTTACGGTTAGCAAAAGCAATGGTTGAAATAAATTTCTGGACAAATTATAGCTGAATTATAGTTCAGAAAAAGCAAAATTAAAGTATCTAATTATACAGAACAATAAACATAGCAACATTATTAACTATACTAATACTTCATTATACTAGTTAATTTTACTCATATATATTTATTAAGTAGCATCATATAATTAACTAAGTTACGCAACCAGACATAAAAGGTTAGGTTCTTGAACCTTAAAGTTGGAGTGAATTTTTTTTAATGATTTAGAAAATCATTTTGGAATAATTTATGAAAGTCAAATAAATTAATTATTTAGGAAAATATAATACTAAAAATTTAATCAAAAAACCGATTGCACGAGTGAACCTTTTTATTCAATTTTCTTTTCGTTTATGTGAGTGTAAATTGTGTGAGTGTGCTATCTTAAAATGGATGAATCGCAAAATTTTAGCGCTTATTTATTACATTAAATTACTCGTACAACATTTAATGCAAAAAAATGATAATTGTTTCTTATTTTTTATAAGTTATACCAGTATTTACACTCACATAAGCACCGTAATTCTAAATGACACAACAAAATAGATTCAATAGTTCGTGAAAATCAAAAATGCGAAAATACGACTTTTTTAATGTAGTAAAAGGTGCTGATGGTGACATTATAGATTGATAAACTAAAATAACTTTTCGCATTAAAAAGTTCATTTTTTCGAGAAAAAAAAAGGAAATAAAATTGATGCAAATTGATAATTTAGACAAAATCAGTAGCATGAAAATTAGGCTCAGGAACTAATAATAACTATTACTTCAGCTACAAAAATAATTCAATTATGTCTATAAATTGGGAATAAACATTTAAAAGATTAATTTTTACTCAATATAAATTTTACTTATCAAAAGCCAAGAGAGTACAAAGCATTGTTCAAAATTTAATACTGAGAATGCATGAAAAAAATATTAATTATTCTGCAAATATTTATATATTCAATAATTATTTATATATTCAAATTTCGTTTAACGTAAATTTAATTTAATAGAATACTCCTTGCTTAAAATAAAATGATTGAAATAGGAAGTGATTTAATTATTCCATTATTATCAATTCTAATACCTTATATCTTCCTTATAAATAAATATTATCAAAAATTAAAATTTTATACGGAGAAAAATTTTTACAGTGACTTGTTCTGAAGATAACAATTACTTTTGTTTACTAGACTCAGTTAAATGTTATTAATGAATTTTATTTTTTGGAAGTAATATTATTTTCCGTTTCTTTAAGCAAATGGAAAAATTCTTTTAAGTTTTGTTTTATTGGAAGGCGTTTATATGTAAATTTAAAAGGCATTATTTTAATTACCTGTTTGTTTTTTTACCTGTTTGTTTACTGTAAATAAATTCAATGATACTCGAGTACAAAAGAAAACTTTACTAAATAACATTGGTAAGATGATAAAAGCGAATAAAATAATCACATAGTATGTGAAAAGAACTGACTTATCTAGACAACAAATAAACAAATAATTGAAAGGAAAAAATTAAATTAAGAAATTTCCCAATTGATTCTAAAACTAGTAAATGTAACGCATTTCTGTTCGACTTAATTAATGTTTCGTGTTATTTTTTTTAGTTAATATAAGGAATGTTTTATTATTTCAGCCCTTAAATTATTTTTAAAATCGCTGTCACAAGTGAAATAACCGAAACAAAATTTGCAATTTGTATCATCCGTTAAGAGGCGATTAAAAGAAGATAATAAACCTGACCAATCTTTATCGAGATTGATATCAATGTAACTAAAATCAAACGCCTCTATACCATATTTTTTTTTTACATGAATTTGAAAATAGACCACAATAATTATTTATAATTCTATTTTACCACTTTTCATCCATTTGTCAAATGAACTGCTTTTTACGCTTTTAAGCTCCTCTTCTTCGATGGCTGGGACACCTTTATAGATCTGAAGAGCAAAACCCCGCAAAAAAGTAACTTTTTTTAAACCAGAAGGAACAAGAAAAAGGGGTCGTCCACCGACTAGGTGGCTGGCCGCATTTGAAAGGAACCTAAAGATATTAGTAATAACTAACTGGAAGGCCACGGCACAGAATAGATAAAGATGGCAAAAACTAATTGGGACGGCCTTGGCCTGTCATAGGCTGTAGTGTCCAAGAAGAAGAAGAAGAAGCCCCTCTTCATGGTGACAATTCATACATTCATTATAATTTCTGCACTTCAGAAACGCTTTCTTTTCATATTAATTTACGCATCCAATTTTAATTCTATTGCTAGGGAGTACATTGTTTTAACTTACTCCCTTGACAAGGAATCTAATTATGCATAATTAGGGTGGTGATAGCGGAACATCCTGTATTTTGGGGAAGACAAAGTACATAAAATTCCAGTTCCAGTAAGTGCGACAAAAACATTCTGTAGCATTCGATCCCTCATATATTAACTTCCTAACGTAATGTATCTTCGTAGACGACCTGGTACGAAATCGGACATGATTTTTGGAACGTGGAATGTTAGAACATTATATAGAGGAGGTGCAGTGAAAAAACTAACTGATCCACCTCTTCAGAAATTCTGATGCCGTCCCTGCCAAAAAAGTTACTTTTTCCACAATTGAAGGGACGAGACGTAGGGGACGACCACCTACAAGATGGATAGACGACGTTGAAAAGGACCTGAAGCTATTGGGAGTCAACCGATGGCGGGCCGTCGCACCGGACAGGGCCAGATGGAGGAAAATCAGCGAGTCAGCCTTGGCATGTGAAAGGCTGTTGCGCTTATGAAGAAGAAGAAGAACGTAATGTATATTGCCAACTACACCAAGTTATTTCGATCTGTTGTAATTATTTATCCTTAAAAACTTAACATCCTCCCCCATGACGAGGTGAGATCGAACTTTACATATTAATGTAAAGTTGATTTTTGCATTTTAAAAAACTAAATTTGAATTATTTTCTATTAGGAAGCTTACTAAATGCTCTCAATAGGAGGGCATATAATACCAGAAGTAATGCTGCCATTCCGCAAACATTACTTCTGGTTTATGCAAGGTGTAACTTAATAACTCTTGATATAAATTCTTAGAATCCTTGTCAAAACCGAAGTAAAAGAAACATATTTTAAGAGTCGCAAAGCAATATTTAAGGAAGGGTGAGAAAAAAATTTTAATGAGCAATTGCATTTAATCTCTCCTCCCTCAGGTTCATTCAATTTGGAATAGTACATAAGTCTTGTTTCATCATCTTCTTCTTCCATCAGCATTAAAGCTAATTGCTAACATTGGTTGTCTCAAGAAGCTTAAGCCATACCGATGAATCCGGCGCCAGTACTCTTCATCCCTTTACTCCTACACTGCTCAGCCACTTTTCCACACCATCTAACTATTTAGCAGACGGTCTGCCTCTTTTCCTTTTTCCCTCAGGCTTGAAGGGAATTATTTTTTTATTTTGTTTTTGTAGTGATACCGATATATATGTTAAAGTTACCGGTATATCTAAGACTATCGATATATATCTATACTGGATATAAATTACTCGTTAATGTTGAATTCTCTAAATTTACTAATCCTTAGTGACTGAATGACTGCAAATACTGAAATTAAGACTCTTTTATTAAGCCAAACTGTTTTATGCAACAATTAACAAGCATGGCTGAACATCAGAAATCAAATTAGAGCAGTTAAACTTTGCGAATCTTAACTATTACTATTGAAAGTTTGATGAAAAACATCAAAAACAATTTGACTGCCAATTGAATCTATGGGACTTTCTTATATAAACTTTTCACCTCTTTGCAGTTTTGCTCTGCAATCAAACAATTTTTTATGTTTTTTAATATTTTTCTTAATTCTTAGACATGTTTAAATAAAGTTTTCTTTCAATAACCCTATGGTATAGATTTCTTTCAAGGATTCCAAATGTACATATTAGGATATGTGTTTACGAGACAGCTTGATTATTCTTCATTATAATGCTAAAGTATTTCACAACTATCAGACCACTCTGATGGATTTATAACATAGACTTATCCATCTTGACATGAATCCATTCGTTGATCTTGCTAAATAACTTGCAAATTTATTACAAACTAAATAACTTTGGTATTATAACTTCATTATAATGCCAAAGTATTTTACTACTGTCACACCACTCTGATGGATTTATTACATGATGGAAATCCATCTTTATATAAATCCATTGATTGGAATTACAAAATAGCTTGCAAATCTTAACTTGTAAATTTTAAAACGTGCTTCCATCAAAATATTTTTAAATTATAATCAATCATAAAGTTTCTATATTTTTGCATAAAAATTAAGAAATACGCCTCAATAGCATATCTTGTTTTTTTTAGACGTATTTTGAAAAATTGGTAAAATATTTTTCTTATTCTATTTATTTCCACCGAATTTTGTTTTTAGGACCCAACTTCTTTTCATCACCGAAACAACTTTTTGTAGTAAAACTCTCGAATTCTTGCATGCATAGAATTTAAAGAGCGTGATACGTGCCCTAGTGAATGAACCGGAGATTCGAGAATATCAGTTAAGGAAGCCAAACGCGTAAACATATCCGATTCGAACCAACATCAAAAAAGATGTTTGAAGCATACAAAATGAATATAAGAAACTGTCTGGTAGGATTTAAAATTTAAATTCCTCTAGATCCTATGCATAATAATGGAACCACACAACGGCCTATAGCGCCTAAAGAAAGCATGTTTGCTCGCGCCAAAACCCTTGACACTTTGATCGATTGCACTGTGTCTTGGCGAGTTTTTTTTTTTTACTCAGTATTTTCCAACATATACAGTTAGCTCCTTTCCATGCGTTGCAGTTTTCTTTGATTATGAGAGACGACTGATATTTAGAATAATATCTTCGAAGATAAACAGCACCAAAGGATTCTTCATCGCTGCCACTTTCCCTCCAGAAACTTTCATTTATTATAGTTCCACGTATGAAGCTATCATTTTTAAGTTTTCAGACTTAGGAAGTATGTTGAGAGTTTTGATAACAAAAAACTTCATTTTTGTGGCATGTTTTCTTTAGAACGCATCTTTTAGTCGCGGTATAGTTTCGGTTATTTAAGACTATTTTGATAGAAAATTGTGCCGATTTTGCTCGAAATGGACTTCAAAATTTCTCTTTTTGCTCAGACTATACGTTGCGGGTAGATCAGTTGCTTCAGGTTTCACGTTTCAGTTACAAGATGTAATCCTCTCGAAAATATGGAAAAAAAAGTCTTAAATTGCTTCTGAAAACATTTTACAAAATATGTGTTCTGTATTAGACTGATTGATTTTTAAAAATTTATAACTAAAAACATCCAAAGAACAATTTTCGTAACTAAATCATGTGACAGGAAGTCAAGATACCCATTCACTTTCTAATTTTAAATCAAGAATTTGTGGGGAAAAAAAGATGTTGCAAGCAGTAACTCTGTAAATCAAAGAAAACCGACTGCAAATCACATGACAATATTTCCAAATATTTAAATGAATTAAAAAACCATGTAGTGAAACTTTAAAAGTTTCCGCCATCAGCACGTCGTAATCAAAGAACGAATTTTTTATATTTAAAAACGTAATGGGAAAAAAAAACCTTGCGAAAACGACTTAAGTGCCACCTGAAGGAAATCTTTCCAACTATATATCTTTCTCTAACCGAAGCGGGGGTGCCATCCCATCTGAAGAGGATCAAAATTGTGATGGTATGTCTTCGGATCATCCTCAGGGATGTTGCCCAGACCGTCGCCAATTGCCCATTGTGCAGCTTCAGTGCGACGTAAATGAACTACAGATTAGTTAATAAATAAATAAAAATAAACAATTCGAGACTTACTATTTGCGTTGATACAAATATTATTTTTTTCTTTGTGTAAAAGTGGAGGTAGGGAGATTGAATCTCACTATAACTTCAATGTATCTATTTGCTGTCCGTCTCTAAACTGTGTTATGTTGCCTTCCTAACTCACCTATTAGCAAATCACTCTGTAACGTGGATGTAGCGGGTTCGAATTTCACTTTAACCCTATATGCATCTTTATGATTTTCTCTAATTTGTGATATCTGATTTTCAATTTGACAAAGGCGTATAAAACGATTCTGTACTGAACACACAAGTTTACATATATATGTGCAACAATAGTCAAAAAAACTTTTAATTACGCACCAATATGCGGGGTCTACTCTCGCCTAGCGCTATTGTCCGTTAAGCGCTTTGTAGCGAATCCTTCCGTAACCCTAGATGCATGTTGGTACTGTCCTTCTCCGAATAATACTATTTGTCTTTTTACTTGACAAAATCTTATTAGCTGCACTTATTAATCGAGCACACATGTCTGCATGTACGTGTACCAATAAATAAATAAACATATAAATACATCAATGGATCTCCTTGGCCAAGAGGTAGCGCCCTCCAAACGCTGCGCAAAGCGTGGAAGTAGCAGGTTTAAATCTCGCTGTTAACCTGGATATATCTTCGCGCCGTTCTCCTACTTAATAAAGGTTTATAAGCCTTCATTCAGCCCACAAGCCTGTACATGTATATTATACCAAAACACAAAATAACAACAAATAAAGGGACCTCCCTGGCCGAGCGGTATCGCCGACCAAACGCTGCGCAAAGCGTGGCGGTAGCGGGTTCGAATCCCACAGTAACCCTGGATGTGTTCTTCGTGATATCCTTCTCTGAATTGTTCTATCTGTCTTTCTACTTGACAAAGGTTTATAAGTCTAAATTGAGCTCACAAGCCTGCAAATGCATGTGATTGCAATGAAGCAACAATAACTAAACGAATATCAACATACTATCACGTGAGTAATTTTTTACTATTTATAATCGAAATTCTTCAATTGTTAATAATGATTTCAGTTTTCATATAATAGTTCCTTTTGAGTTTATTCAAGCTTAAAAATAAATTTATCACCAAATAATATTATTCCGCTTCTTTATAAGAAAAACATTAATTTTAATTAGACAAAAATATGAAAAAGAAATTGATAAAACTAATCCTTTTGATACTAAATTTTATTCGTTAAATATTTATAATTTAAATGCGTCAATAACTGTGAAAGAAGAATTTTTTGGTTTTATAAAAGCAATTTGTATTAATTAAGTACTTTTAATAAAGGAGGTGATGACAACAAATCATGTGTTTTCAACCAAAAATAAAACATTAGTTTTAAAAGTTTTGTCTTTTCATTCTAAACCTTGAAATTTTCTGCCAATTTTATGCGTTCTAAGGATAGCAAAATATTTTTTGCGCAATTTATATAAAAGAATAATTAACTGGTTAATTAATCCGTTGAATTCAAAATGAAGCAAGGGAATTTATTCAAATTTAAAAGTAATTGAGCAGTTGTAAAATTGCAAAGTATTCTTTTTTTTTTCAATTTTCCTTAAAAGATTTTAAATTCGAAAATATCTGATTAACTAAATTTTTTATACATATTTTTATTTTAACGTTTAAAACATTATTTTCTACTCTTTTTTACCAGCAATATTCGGATATCAGAAAAGTTTTATGCTGTACTTAAATATAAACCGATTTCCTTTCCAATGTAGTGTAGAATATTACTTTTTCAATAAAGGTGCAATACTGCCCTAGGTACTTAAAATATAGTTGGGGTTTTGACTTCAGAAACTGGTTTTTGACATGGCAAGCGTCAAAATTGTCGAAAACCTTTTTTTCCCCTTCTGTTAACACACCATATAATAAATTTTATAACCGGTGTTGAATATCAGACTGAGTTTACGATGATCGATGTTCAACTCCGTAGCCTTGTAATCTTCAGCGCAACCCAGAAGATAAAAGAACTCCTGGATCAAGCATTGGGGCAAACTAACCTTTATGGAGGACTTTTTGATGAAACTAACCAGCATTTGCGTTACGTTGAGTTGAATTCTAGACTGGGGCAATAGTCACCACATTGGAATCGTCGCCTCATCACCGTGCTTTGATTTGCGAACTTATAAGATGATATGGAATTGATTTTTTTATTTCATTTATTTTGTGTTCTTTCTTACATCAAGGATTTTACAAAAGAATTCTAGGGTCTATTGTCATCAATAATCATACATAATTTTTTGTCAAATATCTTTTGACAAAATTTTTGCTAATTTTAATGCTTTAAAAATTGAGATACACATTTTATTTACGTTTTAAGTACTTGAAATAAAATAAAAATGCAATGTCACCAAAAATCTGTGTTTTTGACATAACTGTAAAAACTCATCATGCGAGAAAATCATGTCAACCCTGTTTAAAAGTTTACAACTTAATATATACATATATATATATATATGAATNTTGTTTGTTTTTCCGTACATATTTTTTACTTAATGTGTTCCAATTTCGTTTAAATTTTTTTGAGTGCTCCTCACACTATTGTATTGATGTATTTTACTTTGTCTATATTAAAACAATATTAGAAAGCTCTCCTTTTTGGGGATATGATCGTGTGGGCTGATGATGTGATTATATCTTTTCTTTGTTTTGCTTTCCGGATTTTAAATTTTTTTTTATATCAAAAATTATATTTTTTTAAATTCTTTGGAAAAATATTTTTAATAATTTTCTTCTCTTGTCATTATTTTTTATTATTTTCCATTTTTTCTCAATATTTTAGCTTACATATATATATATATATGTATATTGGAGTCAATTTTAAAAGAATAAAATTATCTGCCGTTTTGTTGAAAAATTATTCGAAACTGCTCTAGTAAGAATTTAATACATTGAGTTTTACAATAGTAAAGATATAAATAAACTTAAAAAAAATAAATAAGTAAATGGCTACAATAAAATGAAACTTGAGGCGGGTGGTGTGTCGTTACTAAGCCACAAATGTTCCGTGTGGATATGCCATAATCCCATGTCATGTCATATGTCAAACGGCACAAATACTTTAAGCAGCTGAAGATTGACGTCACCTAACAACAAATGTTGCGGATTGGGAGGCAAAGCGTGATTTTTTTTTTAAACTGTAAACTAATATTTAAGCTTCTGAAAATAGCTTGAAATCCCAACATTCGCAAGTTTCTAAAAAAAATATAATATTAGATATTTTAATTTATTTGTAATCTCTTGAATATTGCCACAACAACAAAGTATTCGTTATAAAAGGCGAAAGTTAATGTAATTCAACTTCCATCGACGATTTTCCGTGTTTTGTTTTTTTTAAATTGCGAAGTTTTGTTAATATTTTGTATTAAACAATTGAAAATAATATGCAATTTTTTAAACGCATTTTGAACTTAAGACTATTTAACACTTAAATGTATATTAACTATTCTAAATGAATTTTTTGTATTTTCTTTTCTTTTTTGAACTTAAAGTTGGGCTTTTCCTGCGATATTTTAGTTAAATTTTATGTAGATTAATATCCAATACATCAGTTAAATTTTTAAGAGTCATCTAAAATATTGGGCACCGACTGCGATTTTACTGAAATCAGGCGTCTGTAATTTGTGTTGCTGACTGAAAACATTCGTAAATCTTCGAAAAATATTCTTTTGGTTTAGTAATAAATATAAACCCACGAAGCAGATTCATATGGTCATGACCGAATATTTCAAAAATGGTGATCTTTGTTTCTTTAAAGAAGTGATGGAAATTTACGATCTACTTCATTCTGCTTAAGAAACTAGAAATTTATTCTCAAGAAATGTCATCAACAGATGGCGCTGCTAATTATATTCTCTGACTCTACCCTGTTGTTACTGCCAAAAACAAATTTTTATTTCTTGTTGCCAAACAATGAATTCGTATTTCTGGCTTAAGTTACCTCTTGTTTATGGGTAACTAATGCCACTAGGTTTTTCTTTTTCTTTTTTTTAATTTATTTATTCATTATTTCCTTAATATACGTGTCTTTGAAAATTTTAATGCATGTAAAGAAAAGGTAACTGTAGATTTAAGTTTTACAATATATGTCTACAAAGTATATGCTTTAGAATTAGCAGATGACGATAATTAGCAGATAATTGATACATCAGTTTGCTCGTATTCTTTAGATATATTAGCAATCTACACTATATTAAGGTATATTAGGATAAGAGATATATTAGAACGGTTGTGACAGATACGTTTCTCAGGTGAAATGTAACGAATGATTTGATCCATTATCATCATTTCTTTTTGGCTGATGCATGTTAGCGTAACAAACCCTCTATCAAATCAATGTTTTCATTAGTTGAGCTAATGTTTGGTTCATTGATTTAATTGGTTATGCAAGTTGAAGTTGTTACAATTGCTAAAAACAGAAAACGAGAAATCCTAAACAATGATAGACGACGCAAATCACAATTATTCGATTTTCCTTTTTTCGTAAATCATATTGTGGAATTAAATAATTCTATGAAACAAAAATCTTTGAACGATGGAATCCAAAACTTTTCATTAAAACGACATCTAAAGATTTAAAAAATTAATGGCTAATAATAAAAAACATTTTTTATTATTAGCCATTACGGATATTGAGATTAGTTATCTTCCCATTTATCTAGCTCTAGTTCTAGTTAAAGTTCCAAAGTTCAGGTTTTTCTTTTTTTTAAAATGAAAGCTTTAAAGTATATATAAACATTTTTTTAAATGTTTAACCACATTTATTTTACCAGTGTATATATTTTATTTTAAAAGCGGTCGAAAATCTAAAATTCTCAGCATAGTTAAATCTATTAACGTTTCTGAAATCTTTTGACTAAATATGCAAGCAGCAGAATATAATCTATTTTATTTGTCGTTATTTCAATGCTGGCAGTTTAAAACAGAATTAACTACGTTATTGTTAAGAGATTAATGAATTTGAAAACAGTACTTTATTGAATAAGCTGTGGCAGCAAAAGCTTTTAGGAGAATTTCGTTTTGGCGACGACTTTTATTTGGCTGTCTTCGTTAATTCAGCGAATCTATTGTTCGCCAATATGAATTGTTTTCAAGAACGAAAGGTGATAGTGTCAAACCATTCAATCTTTCTACTTAGTTCGAGTCAAAGAAGCTTTTGTTAAGTTAAATTATTTATCCTTTTCATATCAATCGAATTTTAGAACTTTACAATAAACATTAAATTTTATTTAAAAGTAGTGTGTTTTTCCTACATTAAGTAATTTAATAACTTGAAATAGGAGTTTAAAAAATAATCTATATACTATATATATATTAGAAATACTATATATCTTCTATGTGGCACCATAAATACAAGCATTTCTCTATCTTTTGGCAACACTGTAGTTATTGTTCAATTTGTTAGGTTGTCTTTAGTAGTAATTTAAATGGTGTTGAAATATTAGTTATACTTTAAGTCTTTATTTAGATTAATTTATATTTTTTACAAAATTGAATACTTCCTCTCAGCAGACGGCTTTTAAATTAAAAGCTGTCTGCTGCTATGGAAGCAAGAAATAGTGCATTTCAAAAAGGGGAGTTTCTTTCTCTCCTGATTCCCCTTTTCTCGCCCCCCGAGCTAAAACCTGCTTTAAATTATGACACCAACGCCTCTACTTGATATAGTTAAACCTCGCTACCATAGTCACCGGCACTACTCCAAACGAATGGCAAGGGGAGTTCTTTAGATAAACAAACTATACTTCCTCGTGGGCAACATCTAGATAGGGAAAAATTGGGTTAATATGTTGTTTTAATCCAATTAGGGTACTGGACTGTTAAGATTGTATGTGGGGTTGAAGAATTCGAATATTTAAATACAGTTGGGCTGTACATTCGATTAGGTTATCATTAGTTAAATGTGGCACCTACAAAATACTTTCGAAAGGTGACCAGACTGGTTGCCAAAGGCGACTGTATATTTTAAATAAGAGCTTATTAAAAACTTTTATATATATATATATACGCATATACGCATTACTATTAAGGAAGCAGGTGTTAAACACAAGATAACCACACTCCAGAAAAACTTTAAAATTATCTGAGAGAGATTGAAGTATCAAAATATTTTAGCTCATTACTATTGATCAAAATATTAGCAAATTAAATATTTCTATTACAAATGGTAAAATGAATTTCGATAATCGGATACCTGCAAATGACGTCATCGTGAGTATGGATACTGCTTGGCTGTTGAAATGAGGCAATTGTTTATGTTAGCAACTGTTCTTTCCATTCTATCCGAGTAAGCCTGGCAAATACGAATCTTCTTAATTGGCGCATTCAATATTCTTTCAAAAAGTAATATTTTTTTTCGTACCTAATACAAAGACAAGTACGAAGAAGACAAAACATGAACAAATTAGGCAACAGAAATACCAGATACACAAAGCAAAAATAGTCACGGTGGTAATAAAATACATAAACAAATAACAAATCTAGTTAAATAAAAGACATAGTTAGGAAGGAATTCTATTTCTAACTAATTCGATATGCGGTACGGTGTTACATTTAATTAACTTATACATTAATTAATATTCTAGCACATGGGGAGAAACTTAGCTTGACCCTAGTCAGCAGTATTGAGAATATTAGCGTGCCCTCTTGCACATTTCCGAACCAGCTGGCTCTGAGGTGATAGGTCAGGTGATAGTTTATCAGTAGTCTTCTTCCACTCTAGTTGAGAGTATTGTATTGACGTGAAATTGATGCCTATAAAAATAAACGGAAACTTCATAATCTTTTGCTTTAACTTCTTCAGTTTTTTCAGACTCTGGTCACCATGTAAAAATTAAAACCGATTTGATTACCCGTTTAAAATTGGTGATGTTTCTAATTATTGCAATTTTTGTGGTTTTTTTCAATCAGTTTTTTATATGTCACTTTTTTCAGAAATGACTCGTCAAATTTCTTTAGCGTTTTTGTTTTTTCTTTACTTAAATACAAATTTCTTGTATCTTAATATACTTTTTTTACTTCATTTTTGACATAAGTTCGAAAGTTAAGTTTTAATGGCTGTGATTAATAACCACTCTGAATATTTGCATTAGGCGAAATAGCCTTTATGCTATTCACCTAAACAATGATTAGATTTCTTAGTTCACTGTATCTAAATGTCATTTAAATAAACCTATGTGTTCAACAATTGCTCCAAAACAAACCCAGTAAACCCAGCTGAATTTACCAACTACTTAAGCAAATTTATATTTAAAATTAACTGATCTCAAAGAAAAAATTCAATTGAATTTACTGAATAGCTTGATCAGCTTAAAACATGCTATGTGTAAATATTTACACCACAACAATAAACAACCCTAAGCAAATATTTATGTGGGATCTTAAAATGTGCTTAAAGCGTTTCAAAGCATTAAAGCGTAAAAGCGACCAAGTCTGAGAAAACTAATTCAAAAAATAAAATTACTTTTCTTTTCTGTCAAGTTTGATAGAGAGTTTAGTGTTTTCGAAAACCAGCATTCGTTGTTAAAAATTGTTTAACTATAGAAAAAAGCGTCATCTTTATTGAATGTAACGTCGTTGGGGGTATTTATCTTTTGAACAACTTTTATGTCTTTTAAGAAATATGTCTTGCTTTTTAAGATAAAAGAATACAGACACTGCTTAAACTATACAATGGGTGATAGTTATTTTTCAAAATCAGATTTGAAATAACATCTAAAATAAATAAGACATTATATGTTATATATTATAATAAAATCAATAAGATAAGTTATGTTATTTGTATATATTTCAAATACCCTAACTTTTACTTCCTTCGCAATTCTTAAGCACTTTTCATACTGTCACGCTAAAAAAAATAAAAAACTAACTTTTTAACTAAAACGGATAAGTCAGTATACTTAATTAAAATTAAATTTTATGCATTTAAATTACACATTAACAGAACACTTATATAACTTTTGATCTAACTACCGGATTTTCACAAAATATGTTGCAATTTCAATGGTACAAGGATCTAATCTTAATTATTGTATCGATATCTAGGATATAAAATATTTTTTTTTTGGATCTGTGTTTTGTCAAACGCAATCAATGAAAAGAAAGATGAAATCAAGGAAGAATTCTAAAAATTTCTCTCGATTTATGTCGGTTTTAAACCAGTCTGTTTGACAGTGTTATCCTCCAGGAATAAAAAATAAAAATCTATTTCTCTTTTGTCAATTTTTTTTTATCAAACAGTTTTTATCGTGCACTGCGAAAAGTTCTTGAAACAGCAGTGACGATGGTGACGTCGCACGACGTCAATAATCGTTTGCTTGCTCAATCTTTTATGTTTCGTTTGTTTCATTTAATTAAAGAAGGATTTATAATAATTGATATGCTGATAAAAGGAATATATATTATACTATCATAATTTATTTAACTTGTAATTTCATTTGTGATAAATTTTAACGATAAAACAAAATAAAATCAAACAGTTTTTATAATGCACTGTGAAAAGTTCTTGAAACAGCAGTGACGATGGTGACGTCACGCGACGTCAATAATCATTTGCTTGCTCAATCTTTTATGTTTCGTTTGTTTAATAATTAAAGAAGGATTTGTTAAATATATTTGAATAAATAATTGATATGCTGATAAAAAGAATATACATTATAATATCTCGTAATAGCTTTATCTTGTAATTTTATTTGTGATAAAATTTCAGATTGCTTTGTTAGTCGTGTTATTATTTCTATATAAACATATATTAATTCAATTTGAGTGAAAGTTTAAAAGAAATTACAGAATTCTTCTGCTTATTCATTTTGTGAAACTTTTCGTGTTTCGCTTATACCGTAGCTACTGTTCATGTTTGAAAGCAAAAACTAGCTCTCATAAACGACTCAACTACAAAAAGGGGTCATACGCTGACGTAGGCAAGATCTAAGGAGCGCAGTTCACTACTACATAAAAAGTCCATGACATGAAAATCGAAGCAGTCCTTCAGCATGGGTGGAAGATCTTTGGATATAAAGATATACAGTACTGGTATACTTACTTGATATTATGCTAAACAGAATGTTTAATAAGCAGCATACATTTTTAAATAAGTAATAAACATTATCAATTTCTTCTTCTAAGGAGCGCAGTTCACTACGAAATAAAAAGTCCATGACATGAAATCGAAACAGTCCCTTAGCATGTGTGGAAGATCTTTGGATATGAAAATATACAGTACTGGTATATTTGCTTAATATTATACTAAACGGAATATTTAATAAACAACATACATTTTTAAATAAGTAATAAACATTACCAATTTCTTCTTCTAAGGAGCGCAGTTCACTTCTAAATAAAAAGTCCATGACATGAAATCGGAGCAGTCCTTTAGCATGCGTGGAAGATCTTTGGATACAAAAATATACATTACTGGTATATTTGCTTGATATTATGCTAAACAGAATATTTAATAAACAGCATACATTTTCAAACAAGTAATAAACAATATTTATTTTTTAACAATATACATTTTAATTTGGAAATGTTTACATAAATTTGCCTTTTATTTCATAACCGGCATTGAGCAGCCGATTCATTTTTGGGTATACACTATCAGAGTCAAAACTCCATAGCATTCTAATTTTGAACCTAACCCAGAGTGCATGTAAATTCCTGGATCACTTATTTTTTCAAACTAGTCTTCGTGGATGTCTTTTTGACGAAATTTACCTATATATGCTTTATATGGAGAGAAAAAACGCGAGAATCACTTACGGTTAACCGGACGACTAGGGGATTCCTACCCATGATCCGTCTATTGCTAAGAAATATGTTACGTCAACACTTTTGTCTGTGCAAGTCGGGAGCAGAATTCGTTCCCACGAGCCGTCACTGGGATTAAAACCTAGGTCACTTAATTGGAGCCCCTGATTTTATCCCCTGAGCCACAACAACTCAAAGCACATAGTATTATATATATATATATATATACAACCACCAACCACAGTGCTGACACAAAATATTCTCAGTGGTAGACGGATCATGCGTTAAAGCTCCCTTGCCGTCAGGCTAACCGCCTGAGGTTTTCTTGGTTTTCCTCTCAAAGTAACATCAAATTCGGGTTAGTTCCATCTAAAAATCCCCCACAAAAACAAATTTCTCCCAATACTTGATCCAGGAGTTCTCTTGTCTTCTGGATTGGGTTCAAAATTACAAGGCTATGGAGTTGAGCATTAGCAGTCGTAAACCCAAAATTGGGTCTTCTGTTCAACGACGGTTATAAAATAACTATATATTAAGGGTAGTGATTATTAAATACTATGCAGAAAGATATATGCCTCATATAGATATACTTATAAAGATCTCCGCAATAGATTTATCCTAAGCATATAGATTTATTGATAATTGCTTTTTTATACATTCTTATTTAACTTAGTTTGTTATTCACTTTAATTCTTTTCCCTAAACTATACTTAATGCATAAATAAAAAAACACAATTGAAATTTAAAAGATTTTTTGTTTTTCGTTAACATCATAACTAAAGGTGGCTTTGTTTAATACTAGGTTTGAATATATATTTGATACTTTGATAAAAATACAATTTAAATTAACTATAAAACTTTTTAAATTACAAAAGTTCTGAAAGAAACAATGCTATACAGTACTTTTAAAATTATGTAGCCACAATAGCTTCTAAATCCTTTTATGAAAAGACAAATTTATTCCATCATTAGTTTTTTTTCTTCTTTTTTTTCTTAAATTTTTTTTCATTCTTTTTGTTTGAAAAGCGTCAACAAAGCATAGAACAAAAAATTTTCGTTCTTTCTACCTTCTCTTTATAAATAGGATTATGTTAGCGAAAGGAAAGGATATTTTTTATTTACTTTTGCTACTTTCTCTGGTTCATCACTCTCTTTAACATACTTCTCAGCAAAGAAAAGACGTTGAATACTATGTAGAAGAATTTTTAACATAAATAATAGTTGAACATTCTATTCTTCGACCTCAAGCATTTCTTTTTCACTTAATATCGTCGTGAATGACTACAGGGGGCATGGCATCGAGTCAAGGATATCTTTGAAGAATTAAAACCCCATAGCTCAACGAACAGAAAAAATTTAGAAAAAAAAAGAAAGAAGAAGTAAAAAATAACACTGAATAATACTCACTATCTGTGATAGACTGACTGATGAAATAAAAAGTTACTTAAACTATTTCATACATCAGTTTAAATCTGCTATCAAAATATAAGAATGAATGAAAAGTATGGAATTGCTTGTAATTGGTGACGTGATATAACAATGAACGAAATTCAGTAAAGGAAAAAAGAATAAAACATTTAATAAATAAATCGTCTGCTATTGTGAAAATAGAAAAGAACAAGTTGAAAGGTCTTATAATAATAACAATGATAATCAAAATCCAAAATTATCGTTTCAATAATAATAAGAAAAATAAACAAAAATAAATGACAACATAAATTATTTACATTAATAATATTTAATATAATCAAGTTAACTGTTATTGATCGTCCGCAATGGCGGATTCATTTAAGAATTGAAATCAAAAATAAAATTTTAAAAAAAATAGTCTGCTTTTCTGAAATATTAATAAGAAGTAAAACGATTTAAAATTAATTTTTTCCTAAGAGGTGAACTTTGTAAGAATCAAATTCCAAAACCATTATTTTTTATTCTGTTATAAAAAGAAAGTTACGTCCATTTTGTTCAAAATTGTGAATGCATATTTGTTATTAAAATAAGAGAATGACCAAAAGGGCTGAATAAAGAGCTCAAGGAATAAAAGTACCAAATACTATTCAGAAAAAGAACGAAGTTTTGGTTTTTTAGGAACTTTAGTTTTTAATCTACAGTAGTAAGAGCACTTTTAAATGATTCCATGGGAGGGCCATCTTTAAAGAGAATTGAACACTATAAATGTTGTCTAAAAATAAGAAGAAAAAAAAACTCTTTATTTACAAAGTAAACTTTGTAATGGTACAAATGTCAAAATAAAATAAATAAATATGTACATAAATAAAATAAGTAGTTTCGTAATAGCTTCTCTTGATACATGGAAGGTAAATGAGGAAGAACGGTTTTTGTCCATGAAAGCTGATTCTGAGAAGAAAAAAAAAAATTTCAAGATTGTTTTGAATCTTTCCAGGTGCAGACATACAATTGAAATTGTGAAAGTAAAAATATACATGAAAGCCAGAAGCATTTATTTACATTCCATAAACATTTTAGAACAAAATATAAAATTTTTGAAAATTGGCTTGGGCAAAAACACCTTTTTTCTCTCAAAATTTCGCCCTAATCAACACTTTTTCATTAGTATTCATTGTGCTCTTCTTTCTTCTTCGTTCCACTTCCTCATCTTCTCTGAGATGCTTTCAAAATGGGAAGTTTTCATAAAATTCTCGTGATTCAGATTTCTACAAAAAGTTTCTTAGGAACACTGGTGTCGTAAAATTTTCTTTTGGTTGATGCTGATGGCGCATTATGTTGATAGCTTATTAATACTTTTCACTTCACGCAATCGAACTCTTAACAGATAGAGCAGCTAGTTTTTTCTGTTTTTGCAGGTGAATGTAGCAGATATGCAGTAGTCAAAAAAAGTCATTTTTACCTTCGTCTCTACTGACGTTGAGCATCTTTATTGGCCGTGTAGGAAGTGGACATTTTTTGGAGTAAAAACCAGATAAATGTTCCATCCAATTTAAAAATTCTACTTTCACGTCATAATCCCAGTGTTTGGACCAGAACCATTCTTTTACAGACGCGTGGGCAGGAACCGGCCCCTCTTCACTGCGTATCAACTCCCAGGGAGAACCGATTTTCTACGTTAACGATTTGCCAAGACTTATTAATCTCAAAATGCAAAAGATAGTGATATAATCGTCGTTTTTGTAAAATATAGAGAGATAAATTTTAATGATTACTTAATCAAAAAACTAAGTTCCAATGAAACTATATGACCAACAAAAATCACATTTCTTACTTAAATCGTACTAAAATTTTGCAAAATCGGATAAATATTGAAAAAGATACCAAGTTTACCAAGAAGAAACACAGTAATATTCGAAAACTTTGAAAATTAGCCAAATCTATTTAAAAAGTTTCCCTCATTTCAAAACGTTTCAGCATACTTCTGAATATCGTAAAAATAAAAATAAATAAAAAATTACCTAACAATATTTCTTTAATATTATTATTTTTATTTTATTTGATTTTCATTTGTTCTGAGCTCTGAAAAATAAAAACAAATTCTCATATGATAAATTTTTAAATGCAAATATGTCTTAATTTGGGAGAAAAAAAAGAAAAACATCCAATTTATAATTTGTGTCAAATTAGGTGTATAAAAACTGAAGTTTATAAAATTCATTGATTTCATTTTCAGAATCAATAAAGGAAAAACTTTTTCCAAAAGAACTGTAAAAAGTAAAGTTTAAAAGGTCGAAGTTCCAAATAAAATATAAAAATAAGTCTCCAATTTAGAAAACGTATTTGTTCATTGATTTTATTTTCAGTGAAAGAAATATAGTTACTTTTGATAAAACTTTCAAAAATAGATTCCGGAAGCTTTTTTTACTTAACATTTTCTTTCCGCATTTCATAACTATTGATTACATGAGAAGGTTTGTATTATGTACATTATAATTTTACATATTTTTAATTTGTTATAAATTTTGTTTTCGAATAAAGTATAACAAAAAGCTGCTTTTCTTTTACCTGAATTTTTAATTAAATTTAAGCTTTGATCTAATAGAATTAATAGGTAAAAAATTTTGTAAGCTATTAAATTTATTTTAAACTAACATTTTCGGTAATTATTGAAAATAAATATAATTAAATCGCTGATTCCAGCAATTTTATTACAGGAACTACATGAATCAATAAACCAACCAATTAATGGATGTCCAACCAAATCAACCAAAAGTGGATGCGAAAATCACTTCAAGGTCATTTCTCCCATTAAATGCGTTAAAAAAATCATAATTTTCTCAAATATTTCGCAAAATAGGGGAAGTAGATTTCAAAAAAAAAATTCGTTAAATAGAAAATTCACTTCGCTATTTGGAAGTTATTTTACGAAGAAATTTCTACAATGTTCTTGGTTCCACAAAAAAATTCGCAAATAGAGAAATTCGAAAAATGGAAGTTCGTTAAATAGAAGTCCGTCCGAATGTACATATATATATACAGTTGAACCTCCCTAACTCGAACCTCGATTTCACGAATTTTTCGATATCTCGAAGAAAAAAAAATTCGATTTCTCGAATTTTTTTTCTTCTAATCCCTCGATAACTTGAATTTTTTTTCCCATAAATAGTGTAGATTTTTTTTTTTTTGAAAATAAGAAAATATTCCCCCAAAAAAATTTTAAGAATAGAAAACCAATTCTCCTAATCATAACCAATTCTCAAACAAACATTTTCTGCAGTGGACACTGTAAGGAGATTTATTGAGAGGCAGACAAATATGTCAGAGGAGACATTTAAAGCTATAGTCCACTTAGAAAGTGTTATAGACAAACTTTCTTACACATCTCTAAAGCAAACTACAATTGAATCTTTTTANCATATATATATATATATATATATATTAGATAGATACTTTTACGTCACTGAAGAAAAAAATATGATGAATCTGAATTGATGTCTTTAAATATTCCATCTTCCTTTACTCAAAGTATAAATGGTTCAAATTTGAAAGTAATTATGTTTTGATAGCAGAAACCTACACTTAAAAATTCTTCAATACGGTAGCTTTAATGCTGCAATCAGCCAACTGAAAACAGCAGAGGTCAGCTGTTCACAAAGTTCATTAGACACTATTTAGCAGAAATTAATTGCTTAAGTATTATAATCCAAGTATAAAGCTCCAATGAAGTTCCAAGAAAACTTGTTTCAGACTGTATCTTATTCTTATCAATCAAGCACAAAGAGCCTGAAGACAGATAAATCACTATGTAAGAGTCCCCTCTTGCATCGTGTTCCCGGAAAATAGCATTAATAAGACTGATGGATCTAGAATATTCCCGAACTAAATTAGAGTCATCTTCACGGGGCGGGCTGTTACAACTCTGGTAGTTGCCGATTAAAAGACGGTCGAATGACCACCGTCAAAGTTATTCGACTGATAACAGAGTAATGACAACTTAGGACATGTGTGAGTTTGCGCTGTGTGACGCATTGCGTGCTAATTGTCGTGGGTGAAGACAACAAAACGATGTGTACTTTTTTTTTTGTCAATTAGGTGGATTCCCTGTCATTGTGGTTTTTGGGAAAATGGTGGAATTGCACTACACTCATGATGTGTTACTGGGCGAGTATATTAATCGTTTTATTGACTTATTGTTATAATGTGCCTACCTGAAACCGGAAATGCGAAAGATTTCGTGTGGAACATGCATTATTGAATTATTTGATTTTTTTTACTTTTTAAAAAAGTAGGTTAACTTGGTGTGTATTTTCCTAGTTAAATATAAAATAATATTTTAATGAATACAAAATAATAACGTTTTTATGAATTTTTTGAATTTTTCATGCAGGTTTTCCCAAGTTACACGTAAGAAATAATTTGACAGATAGCACTGATTATTAATTGAAAATAGTGAATTTTTTTCATTGATTTCATAATAAATTATTTATTGAATCCCAATTTTTTTATGCTGGTTGTCCCAAGCTGCACGAAAGAAATAATTTTGACAAAAAGTACACTTTATTAATTAAAAATAATGAATTTTTATTGATTCATTATAAATTATTTATAAATTTCCAGAATTTTTGCACTGTGTGTCTCAAGTTTCTCAAAAAAAGTAAATTTGATAGAAAAACAGTTTTTTTAATATCAATTGTAAATTTTTTATTAATTCAGGAAAGAGTTATTAATAGAATAGCATATCGAGTAAATAGTTTCGTGATATAGTATTCATATGCATATATATTCATATGCCCAACAAAGGATAGGGTATACTTTGTGCCATGTAGACTAAAACAAAAATCAGCGTGAATGATATTTAAGAGTAATTCTGTTTTCTCGCTGATTATTTGGAGCTTAGACACTGAGGAAGATTCTTGTTTATAGAACTGAAACTACAGTATGTCCATTTATGTACTTTAATTTGTGCTTTATTCATGGTGTTTTTTGCTTTAGCACGCATATGCATTCTTTCTTAGAAATTTTGAATAACCATTTTGCATGAATATGGCTGAATTTCATTAATTCGGTGCTCAAATTCTTCAATGCATAGAGATTTATGGGTTAATATGGGAAAAAATTAGTATTAAAAATTTATTATTTAATCTAATTGTTTTATAAACTTATTGTTACAATCTACCTATTTGAGAACGACAATGTAAAGGATTTTGCGGTGTACATGCATTATAGAATTAATAAATTCAATTATTTGATTTTTTATTTCTTTTTTTATTTTTAAATAATATAGTGGGTTATTTAAGTTTGTATTTACATAGCAATAATAGTAATTTTTTTAAAGGAATTCTTTGAGTTTTTTTTATAACAAGGTGTCCCAAGTTTCAGATATGAAGTATATTTGGTAGAAAAAAATTTTTTTTTTACTGAAAATTCTGAATTTTTTATTAATTTCCAAATTATATAGTAGAGAGTTGTTCATGGAATAGCATATCAAATAAATGGCCTTCGAAATTTAGCTAAATCATATGCATGCGTTTGTCGAAATTTTCAATGACCATTTTACACAAATATAGCACCGGTTATCGTTAATATAGCTCTAAATTTCCTTCTTCAAAGAGTATAGGGTTATAAGTTAATTAGAATAATCTTAGACTCAAAAAATTAAATTGAAGAAATAAAAAGACTAAAACGGACAAAGGCCACTAAATCACATGACAGGAGTGGCCAATTTTGATCACGAAAACGGGAAATTTGTCGAACATGGTATTGTTAAACAATCAAAACATTGCTCAATAATACAATTCGTTCGTGAAGCGTTCTATTTATTGTTTTTTTTCTTTCGACTAAGAAATTCAAATCTTACGTGAATGTTGGAGAAACCTTTAGTCTGAAGAATTGTTGTATTAAAATAGTTTACATATAGTATAGCATTAATATACACTCTATAACAAAAAAATTCGACGCACCAAAAAGGAGTTGTCCGATTGAAACGAAAATTGGTGGATAGGAAGACAATGTACAGAATAGTATATGATTAAAATTTCAGAACAATTGAATAATTTATTGCAGAGTTACAGTAACAAGTTCAATAAGGTGTTGACTCGCCTTTAGCCTGGATACAAGCTGCCACACGGCGTGGCATAGACCGATAAAGCTCCCGGATGGTCTCTTGCGGTATTTCCTGCCAAATTCGATCCAATTGTCGAACGAGGTCATCATTCCGTGGCAGATGCAATAGCCTTCGCATCATATCCCAGACATGCTCGATGGGAGAGAGATCTGGTGATCTGGCAGGCCAAGGAAGAGCTTGACAAGCTTGCAGACAGTTCATAGTAACACGCGCCGTATGTGGTCGGGCATTGTCCCGCTGAAAAACCAGCACAGGGCGCTGCAAAAGGAAGGGTAGCAAAACAGGTCTTAGGATGTCGTCGACGTACCGCTGTGCAGTAAATGTACCTCTAATGACGACAAAAGGGGTCCGGCTGTCAAAGGAAATGGCACCCCAGACCATAATGCCTTGTTGAGGGCCGGTGTGGCGTGCAATAGTGAAGGCAGGATCCCCCCTCTGCCCTGTGCGTCTCCAAACACGTCTTTGGTGATCGTCAGGACACAGTTGGAAGCAGGATTCGTCGTTAAAGACTATACGTTCCCAGTCGGCATCATTCCAGCCATATCTGTTCAAAACATTCATGCATACGAAATTTCAAAGCAATCAGATGATTGCTTCTTGGTGCGTCGATTTTTTTTTATAGAGTGTAGTATAGCTTGCCCTATAGAAATAGAATAAATTTTCCTTCTATTCTCGTTTTAATTATTTATTACAACAATTTATTTCTGAATTATATTTTTATACCTGTTATAAGATGGGTCCTGTTATAGAGATGTCCCTGAAAATTTAAACTCGTGCGTTCATAAACTCGTATAAGTAATGGGATGATGATCTCATAAGCTAGAGCGATAGAAGAATCTTAAATAGATCCGTTTTAGAACATAATATAAAATTTCCTACCGGACCAAGAAGGTTTAGGGTTTTTGCTCATGCAATACAAGAATTTCTGGTTGATTCACATACTGCTTTTAGCTCGCACTGACCAATGCAGGTACAAAATTTCTTTAGTGATAAACGAATCAATGAATTTGATTCGTTCTTGTTAGACTCACCCCGTTTGAATTCTTCATGGTTTTCTCATCGTGTAACACAAATACGAATAAATCTATCAGGAAGGTTAGTATATGTCGATGGTTAACTCCTTTGTTTTCTAAGTTAGATTGAAATTATTCGGTGGTGGTGAGCGTTGTTATCAAATCTTTACTTTTTGTACGCACTTGATGAAATTAGCAATTTCGGTGTTAATATTATAAAAAATAAAATTCTTCGGTTCAATATTTCATTCTTTTTTCAGGAATTGTTGTTTTACGTTTCTCTGTTCTCAAAATTTTCCAGGATGATGTAGCTTATAGTAGGATTACGCCAAAAATATTTAATTTACTAATTAACAGAAGGATAATTTAATTTCTTAACTTTCTTTATATTAAAACGATATAAGATATTCAACATAGATAAAAAAAATTTGACATACCTATTATTCAGAATAGAAAAAATATGCAAAAATACGCCTTTTTTGAAATATTTAAATTCGCTTGCCGCTATTTTGATGAATTATAATTAAGATTACATAGTGCGATTTATAAGAATGATACTTACATAAATGATACTCATAAATTATAATTAACTATTACAACTCAAATTCGTGATTTATATCGTAATATTTGTCCTAATGAGATAGCTAATTTTGAAAAATATATATTTGTAACTACATATATTACAATGCTCTATTTTAATTACATAGCTGCTTAAAAAAACTCTCCTGGAAATCCTAATTAACATTTTTTTTTTTCAAATTTATCCTTTCCCTTAAAAATACCCATCTTAAAACTCTAGAGCGGATTTAGTATCTGGATTCCAAACTAGATAATATTTTTCTCACAAAGCTCGGCTTTCCTTCTAAATTAAAAAAAATTGTTCTAAACTGCTCAAATTTTGAAGGAATTCTCATTACGGAGGGACTTAATTCTTTGGTTCGAACATTACCCCGAGTTGCCCGCTAGCGTGAGGCAGTTGCCCAAGCAACAAATGAGAGTACCATCTAGAATGGCCTTTCGTGGTTAGGGGACATTCCTTCCGCCTTAATTGTTCATGTTCTTCGCCAAGGAGTTCGACTGACAGAGAGAAATAATGGGGGTTATAAGTTTAATTGTATTAGCTCGGTAATTTCCCAGGGTACCTTTGGCTGAGTTTATTACGCAGGAACACCAGAAGTCTTGCCAAGTAATATTACTGCAACGTTAGTACAAGGCAAAAATTAGTTTAAGTACTAGATCTCTGATTCAATATTAAATATACCCCAATAAGATTTTTTTTAAATGATTATTCTTAAGTTAAATATCAGAATCTAAAAAAATCTTAAACTGGGTTGATTTTTGCTCATAAGTTGGATGGCGAATTGAAAATTTAAAATGCTCCAAGAACTTAGTACATTTTCGAAAATATCGATTGATAAGTTAGATACTAAGATCATAAACTTGAACTATATTCTGTGAAGTCGCTGCCGTCTCAAAAAGGTGTAACATTTAACCATTTTAATTCAATTTAAACCATAGTTTGATGTAATCAAGTTAGAAAAAAAGTTCCATAATATGTTTCTGTTTAAACGATATAATGGTTTAGCATTTTTAGTAATTTTTGGTACTTTTTCATTTCTTGGAACCGTAAAAAATTACCAAAGTTGAGTAAACTTTATCACATACATTGCGATCCTCAATGATTTGAGGCTTTATAATTTATTTTAAGATGTCTTGATCTAACTAAAAATTGGATTTATTTTTGCATTACGGTCAATGTGAAGAAGCAGTATTCGAATTCATCAGTTATGGTTTTTGTAAGTAGCGAGTGCTATAATCGCACGAGATATGTTGAATAATTTTTCATAGAAGTACCAGAATATAGCGCTATAACTGAGGTTATTTATCAAGATATTCCAACACTCGAAAAAATATATCTATATCACCGACGATAAACTGCTCATTTTTTCAAACAGTAGACATTAATCTCCGTATCTTGGTAATTTTGATTGCAGCCTAAAAGATGCTAGAGAATCCTAAGACAAGTACTGAAGCAACTGGCAATGAAGAATACAATTAAAAGAAACTAACCTGAATTTGAGTTAGTTAAAGAAGTAAAATACGAAAATCTTCCACATTTGCCGCAGAGGCAATGTAAAAAAAGTGACAAAATTATGTATATTTTGATTAAAAGTTATAATTTAATAAAATAATTTAAGTAAAACAAATATGCTTTTAAAGTTAAACAAAGCTGACCTGAAAATAAAATTTAACTTACATTTTTGTTAAGATGATTTTAGTTTTCTTGCAAAAATACGGTCTTAATTTAGACTGTAACTGTAAGATTGACTGACTTTTATAGACTAAATATTATATTATGAAGACGCATTAAAGAATAAAACAAAAATTTTCGAAGGAACCAAATTTACAGAAATTAAATAAAATTTAACTCGCTTTTCTAAAAAGAAAATAAAGTAAAATTCTATTTTCTTTTATTTATTTAAACAGTGATAGAGCTGCCAGATTAAATATTGCTCAATCATAATCTCTTGGCTTAAAAATTAGTTTTCCACACAAACTTTTTTTTATGAATTTTAGTTGGTTCCGAAAAATCTCATCGGAATTTCCTATTTCTAAAGCTTTAGAGAAAGCTTACTGGGCATACAAACTTTCACGTGCTTCAACAAACCCCCTCGTTGTTCCTTTTTTTTTTTTTTTTATCCACCCTCTCCAGAGACTTCGACTTTATCGTCAAGTCAGACAAACATAGTATCACAGACCAAACGAAACGAAGCAGGAAAAAATCAGAACAAATAAATAAAATTCCAAAAGGAGATTGAAAAAAAAAAGTCAGGAAAACGAAAACTGGGATAATCCCTTACGAAACAGTGTCTCCCACTCCTCTTGCTGACGAGTGGAGGAGGATCACTGTGCCAAGAGATAGTTACTCTGTTCCAGAACTCAGGTCTAGTGACTCTCATTTCACGGACTGCAAAATAGAAGAATGAAAAAAAAAAAAAAAAAAAAAAAAAAAAAAAAAAAAAAAAAAAAAANAAACAGTTTTAGATACTATTAAACAGTATCTCAAAAAAAAAAAAAAAAAAAAAAAAAAAACTTTTTTTTTACAAACACGGTTTTTGATGAGGAAAAAAAATAGAAGAAAATGGCAAAACAAAATAAGAAAGAGGGTGGGGATTCATTCGAAATCAGAGATCCGGCAAAATCCCTGATCCTACACGTGTCAAGGTGCTGAAAAGTGACACTTTTCATTCTGAAAAAGAGGACACGGAACCGTCAAAGAATACACTTTCTCTTATTCTGGGATGGTAACTTTAGTATATTCAGTTTATTTATTTTTTTTAGTTTTTGGTTCGTTAATCTCATTAGATATTCGGAATGACGTTTTTTTTCCCTTGGAGATATACTTCAAGCTTGTATAACATCATTTTTTGTAACAGAAAAAAAAAGTTTTTCACGGGAAAAGCTGGTGCCTGTACTTTCAAATGCATTTTTTATGATAATTTTTTTCCTTTCTTTCCGGGTAACAACAATACTTTAGTTGCTTATCTTGTTTAATCAGCTAAACCAGAGAGAAGCATCGAGTGGGGTGGGTTGCTTTTGGAACAAAACAGGAACGTTGTTGTAATTAGATTTGTGTTTTCTTAATTTTCAGTATTGAACAATGCTCTGGAATCAATAGTATGTTATGTCAAAATTATCTATATTTATAGTTGCAAACTGGGTGTTTATTTATTCATATTTTTTGGCACGCACTTATTCTTTCCAGAATATCAGCTAACAATTAGCAATGGGTAAAGTGTAACTGTTTGCAATGAGTAAATAAAATAAATTATAATTTTTGCTGGTTTTTAAGGAAGAAATACGCGTGAAAGGAATTATACACTTTAAAATGCGCATATAGAATATATAAATGCGTGGCTGGGTGGCGCAGTTGGTTTGTCATCGGCCTTCTGAGCCCAAGTCTGCGGCTTCGATTCCCGGCCCAGACACCGGATTTTCGGGATGTAGAAAATCCTCATCGGCCATGTCGTATGATTATATTGCATGTAAAAGATCCCTGGAGTGCCTTATTGGCTCTTGGCATTTCCGGCAAAATTAAATTACTAGAGCACTTTAGCATCCAAATAGAGTCTCGATGCTGTCATCTAGTGTGGCAGAAACTAGACGTCCAAATTAACATGGTCAACGGTATCTCTTTTATCCTGAAAGAGTGGATACCACTTCTGGAGGACTCACTAGGTCTTCTTATCGGGAAGACTGATTGTGCAGCTCATTGGAAATAAAAAAAAAAGTTTAAAAAAAAAATTATATATATATCATTATAATTTTACATATTTTTNNNNATTTTTTTAAATATATATATATATATATATAAATGAATGATGAAATATGTTTTATAAGTTTTAAATTTCGCGTAAGTATAAAAAGACAAAGTAATACATATTTGTAGAACATATAGATCAGATTTCATTTTTCAGCATATTATGCATTAAATCCTTCTTTAATTTTTTCCCCTGAGATTCCATGTGATCGCTTTAGCTCTAAGAAATAATTCATCAAACATTCGGAAAGAAAAAGTGATGCATATAAAATTATTTCTACAGAAAAAAGAGTATTAATGTATATTTAAAATGCCGACAGAAAATAGAGAGATAAATGCACAGAGTGAAAAATATATTTCGGTGCAACTGAAAGCATATCTAAAATTCATATTTCAATGATCTTTAAATCTGTCTGTAGAAATGTCCGTAATGGTGCTTTCCATGTGTACTGAAATTTATAGTAAAAGTTAAGCCTATCTTATTTTAGAACTTTTAAGCTTCTTGCTTCCAACTCAGTAGGTCCGCAATACGCGTAGATGGGGAAAAAAAGACTGTGAGAGGGTTAGAGAAAATATTCGTCCGTTAAATCCAAATCAGGTTCGTTCGAGCAAATATTTTTCGATCTAGAAACATTCGTTGGAGAGAGATGGAAAAAAAAAAGTTCTTATATATATTTAAGGAGATAGAAAGACACATAAAAAATAAATAAGAACGAACTTTTTAGTTACATTTTTTTCTTTTTTTATTTTCCAAACAGATTGTGCATTTTGTAGAAGAAAGGTATGCTCAAAAAATTTTGCTGTGTGTTCTTCTGTATTTGAAGACAAATATGAAAAGAAAAAAAAATCAATTTAAAAGAAATTTTTTATTCCTTTTCAGAAATCATACCTACGCATGTAGTTTCGAATAAGTATGTGTTCGTATATATAGATAGGCATATTAAAAAAATAATAATAATTTTATTTTGGAAAATTATGTTTACGTTTCAGTAAATATGCTTTTTAGAGTAAGCAACTCGTTGTGATTAATTAATATTTGAAATATTTTTGAGGATATATATATATATATACACAACAATATGAATAAATACAAAAAAACACTAAGAAAATTAAGAAAAACAATAAGTTTCATTTATCGCGCATAAGCTGCAAGTAAACAGAACTCATTAGATAAGTTCAAAATGAAGATAAAACAAAGGAAAATTCCAGACATATGGAAAAAAAAGGGGGGAAAGAAAAATAATAATAAAAAAGAAATTAATAAGTAAAAACAACTGGGGGAAAAAATAACGAATTTTTTTCCCCAGTTGTTTGTTATTATTATTTTATTTATTTATTATTATTTTTCTTTCCCCTTTTTTTCATTCCCCCACCCGATTCAGAAGACATGGAAACTCCTAGATCAAGTATAGGGAGAAATTTGTCTTCGTGGAGGACTTTGCGTTGGAACTACACAGCATTTACATGGAGAGGAAAACCATGAAAACCACTTACGATTGGCCTGACTGCAAGGAGACTCTAACCCATGATCCACTGAGGATATTTTAATGAGGATATGTACTACTGAGGATATTTTTCGTCAGCACTGTGGTCGGAGTGAGTTGGGTGCGGAATTCGAATTTACCAGCCATAGCTGGGATTCGAACCCGATTCACCTCTCTAGAAGGCGAGCGTTCTATTCCCTGAGCTTTCACGGTTCCTCTGATACTAATTGCAAATAAACTGCCTTCATTTTGCAATGACCTACTCTAATTTAAAATGTTTCTAGTATTTTTGTAATTGATCTGACACTTTTTAGGCTTATTACGGTGAGCTCACATAAGTTTAGGCTAGTTTATTGCAACTAACCCAAGAAAATACGGTCTGGTTGAATAATTTTTCGCAAATATTCTATCAAACCTAAAGACATATTGGCTTCTTAGCATAAAAATATCAAATTGGAAAAATCATTAAAGCAGCCTCTTTCAATAAGCCTGTCACATTTTGGAATGCCAGCAACATTTGTAAAGTGTGGGATTTATAAATTAGCCTACATATATAACATAATTTAAAGAAATGTAAAAATTTCCTAAACCCCAAATCGGTCTCGCTTTTCCCCATAATTTAGTGAAATGTTTAATGATTATACTATCTTTTTTTTTTTTTTTGAAAGAAAACTTTAAATTTCATGCTATAGAAGAAAGTATTTTCCGAAACAGAGCATATGAAGCAAACATCGTTCGAATTTAGTATCTCCAACTTTCTTTAAACAGATCTTGAAATAGCAAAGAAGCAATACGATACTTTGTTTAGAAATAACAAAGTACTCAACACATATCGCGTGATACTGTTCTGTTTCATTCAGAATAGTTACTATTTTTATCTAAGATCTTTTTTCTTCTAGTTCTTATAAATGTTATATTGAACAGAGTAATTTTTTAGAGAAAAGATTTTTTTTTATCTATTAAGATTTTAAAAAAAATAATTATTTAGTGACATGTTTAGTGATTGTACCATTTTTTTCTGAAAAAAAAAAGCTTAGGTTTTCCTCTGATAGAAGAAAGCGAAATAGAGGATATGAAGCAAACATTGTTCGAATTAAGTATATCCAACTTTCTTTAAACAGATCTTGAAATGGCAAAGAAGCATACGATACTTTGTTTAGAAATAACAAAGTACTAAACACATATCGCTTGATACTGTTTTCTTTCATTCAGAATAGTTACAATTTTCTTTCTAAGAGAACTCGAAGCTTTTTTCTTCTAGTTCTTATAAATGTTATATTGAACAAAGTAATTTTTTAGAGAAAAGATTTTTTTTTTATCTATTGAGATTGAAAAAAGTGGAACAAAAAAAAAGGGTTTCAGCTAAGGTTTGATGGAATCAAAAAAGAAACAGGGTTTGTATAAATAGAAGAGGATGGGTGTTTTCGGTGTCACTACAATCAATATTGACAACTTTGTTAAAAGTGATGCGTAGAATCAATAATGGGCGTCGGTGTGGTGTCGCTTTAGATAACGACTCGTCCCTTTTTTCAGACGTCTATTGTTGTGAAACATCCTGAGCTTTATATTTTTTCTTCTTATCTTACTATTCTTTGGAAAATTATTATTTTTTGCTCTTCCAATCTCGTTCACTTTTCGTCATCAAGAGAGAAAATTAACGAATGTTTTGGGAACTCGCATTTTTTCGCGAATCGATGTAAAGAAAATTGATTATCGGAGTAAAAGGAAGTAACATAAATAATATCGAAGAAAAATATATTGATTGCTTACGATTTCTTGGATGTACTCGTAGTGAGGTTTGAGAAAGTATTTCCCGGTGCAAGATAAAAACCGACAAGGGAATTTTTAATTACTTCTCTCGCTGAGATTTTCTTTTTTTCAAATTTTTCATCCAATTTTCGTTATTGGAAAAAAAAATTTCTTATAAGAGTTTTATCAATTGAGTATAGAAGTTGGTTTGTGGAATATTAAACGAATCTCAAATACACACCAGAAGAATTATTATCTGTTTTTCAAAAAGATTACGTTTTATAAATCATGAAAAGTACAAGTCATTGGAATATTTCCTAATTTATTGAATAATGTCCCTTTTTGTTATCTTATTGGAAACTTGCTGCCTTTTACGACAAATGGGTCCGTCTTTCAAGTGTACCTTATTGGGAAAATGCATGCTTCAAACGCTTCAGTTATAAAATTTAAGGAAATTCAGTCACTGGTTCAAAGGACTAGTAACTAAAAAATATTACACATTTTAACTGGCCCATTGGCATGTCTCTATTAATTTTTTTTTTAAGAAAAGTAATGTGAATTAAAATGAGAAATTACAATTTAAAGGATGAGTAATGTTAAAAATGATAATGAAATATGCTATTTTGTGAAAAACTGAAACCAAAACACGAAATTAAAAATTGAAACTAAAACAGCATACCACCTCTTTACATCGATTGCTGGTCTGGACAATCACTGATAAATTATTTTATAGTGGTTCTAGTCAAATTTTAATGGTCCTAGATCTATGCATCACAATTACGAAACCTGTTTACTATAGTTGTACCACTAACTTTGAGAGATTGTTTTCTTCTCTAATTCGTGGTTGCTCTCTCTATGATTGATTAAAAAGCTTTCGTTCTGAAAGCAAGTTTATATCAGAATTCAACTAAGAAGCTCTCGTGTTTTCTATGTCAGATGGCTATTTTGCGTCTTTGTTTATACAAAAAGATAGAGAGATTTCGTAGTTTTGCGTATAATCCTATAAACGTTAAGTTTTGAAGTAACTGCACTTGCTTATACTAGTGCGCATGCGCTAATGTCGGTGATGTGCGCAGTAATTCTATTAAGAAAGTAATTAAATAAAAAAATGTAATAAATGCGAATTGACAAGCATGCGCAGTAACTTCAAATAGTACGAACGGCAGCGTGGGTAGATATTACGTAAAACTGCTAATTTCTCTGCTGTTGCTTATTTAAGTGTATCCCGTTATTGAAATTTCAAATCTTTAAAGTTATTTATTTAAGACAATTTCGTAATAAAGATTTGGAAGCTCAACCACAGTTTAAGATTAAAACGCGAGTAAGAGACTAGGTTTCAATTCTAATGTGCTGTATTCGTTAAAAGTGTTTAGAATTTCGTTTGCAGTCGGCCTTCTTCTGCTGCTGCTCTGCTGATTTAAAAAGAAGCAGCGGAAACTCATATTGCTGAGTTGTTATGTATGATGTAAAATATATTTTGCCCGTCAACTTAATGAAGTTTCAGTTCTATAAAATAGAACCTTTCTCAGTGTCTGAACACCAATGATTCATTTAGTGTTTATGGTATATCAATTTATGTACTTTCATTTATTCATGTTGTTTTTTTGTTTTAGTCTGTATAGTCTATTTAGTTTACATTGCACAAAGTATACCCCGTCCTTTGTTGAAGTTTAAGTAGTTCAAAATATGATGTAAAATGTTTATCAATATATTTTCCAAATAGCATAGTGAAATTTGTGGGATGAATATTTTGAGAACTGTGAATCTCTGGGAAATTGTAAGCAAAATTCACAAATTGAAAAAACACATCTTAACACTTACTTTACTATAGCATATTTTTTTAATTCATATATTTCTCATTTGTTATCCCCTTTAAAGATATATAAATAGAGCTTTTTCTTACACAAAAACGAAGTTTATATTTTTAACATTCAAATGACACACTCAAATAAATGCATTTGATATATTTTATCGCAACTATGACTGATTCTTTGATACTTGAGCACAGTTCATTTTTCATATTTATCAGGACAGACTGCTAGGAAATCCATTCCCCAATTTATAAACATTTATCATCAAACTGGGAATCATCAGTCCATTAACAAAATAAAAGAAAGAAGGAAACTATAAAAGAGAACTATCCGACCGCATTTCCCTAGTACTAACCATGGATTGTGGATCTGCCCTCCATTGAAAAATGCATTAATTAGCATCACTTAGATTATGGTCTAAAGATGCACTTTGTAGGGATAAAAATAAATGCAGTAGCCAAGATCTTAGACGTCGCATCTACAACGACTCTTAAAAGGACTATCTGATAAAATAAAAAATAAAAATAATGTCTAGAGAGATGAAAGCCCTAACTGGAATGTCCGAAAATCTGGACTTTCAGCAGAAGCTGGAAATCCCTTTGGACGCCATCCAATGGCCCAGATAGTAGGCGGAATGCATTAAGAACAAAGTGAAATTAGGTGCTTAGGAATGAGTAATGTTTAGAATAAAGTGGAACAGATCGAAAACGCAATGTACAATTTCTCCTGTTTTTTTCCTCTTTTATTTCGTTTCTTTCCTGAAAAGAATAACAGCACGCGAGAAGATCCTCCTTTTCCAGAAATGCGAAGAATTGGCGAGATGTATTGCTTTGGTAAAATGAAAGGTCCTCTTCATAACTTTGCTTTCCTGGATCCAACAGCAAACAAAACCACGGATCTAAGCCCTGCTGGTGGGGTTATTCGTCATCGGAAGTCAGGAAAGTTTTGGTTCAGGGAGTTCAGAAATTGTTCGGTAAGGGGGGCTTGCGTGTGGGGTTTTATTGAGGGGCGTATCGAAATAGGAAATGAAACTTATGTTTGTTGCCTTAGCAAAGATTGGGTGGTCTTAAGAAAAGACGAACACGCAATGCAGAAATTTAACTTTGTCTTAGAATCCTTGCTTTGGTCGAAACGAAGATAACATATAGAGAAGAGAAGCAAACAGAATATAATAAATGGTTCTTAGATTTAAGTCAATACTTAAATTTTGAGAGAGAGCATTGTAATTTTGTCATCTTTCTGTGAAGAACTTTTAATTCTGGAAGAAGAATTTTAAAAAATTCATCGTGGACACTAAAAAATTGATTTTTCTGTTCGAATTAATGATTTCTTAGTAAGAAATCATATTTAATATTTCTGCTATCTACATTCATTTTTCTTGACTTGGGAAACAAATGCGGCAATGTATATGATGTTGAGAGCCCTTTCCTGTTGCCATCTTGGATTTTTAGGTAAAACTTTGATTCATTTTTTTCGATACTGTTCGTTATTAACTTTAAATGAAAGAGTTATCATTCCTCAAAACAATGCCTTTAAAAAACGCTGGCGAAAATGGGCTTCGTTTTATTAGACTGGGAAAAATAATACTTGATAATTTTTAAAACTAGGTTTTTTCTCAAAAAATTAAAACAATAAATTTACTTTTATAGTTGTTTTTGATAGGCAGTTGTTAGCGTGTAGATTTATTTAAATAATTTTTATTTTTGTTCCAAATTGAGAAAAATCGATTCAAATGAAGCTGAAGAATTCCTTAAACGTTAAATTACTCAAATAATAATTATAATATTAAAATATTTAAAAAAAATCTAAATTTGGTATAATTTTTTTGAGGAAAAATATGTTAAAATTTAAAATACCGTTTCATATTCCTTAGATGACTGTTTATATTGGATGACTATATATAACAGCGGCAAGCGTAAACGCTTAAATGTACAAGTCAACAGCAAAAAGTTGAAAAATATTTATCAACAGGGAAGAAATGAAAATTAAACGGCGAACAGTTTATATCAGTAAACAAACTGTTCCATATTTTTATTTCAATTATACTTATCAATTCATTAATGATGCATCATAATTACTGTTGGAGACAAATGCGTTTTATCAAAGAAAGTCAGTAATTTTCTTATACATTTCTTTTGGTTTTCATTCATTCTGCGAGTTTATGTTGGAATAAATGTGTTATAAGTTTATCTAAAGGGAAAAAATGTGTTGCGGTCGATAATTTTCATTCAATTTTGCTGAATTTTGCTTCAATTCAATTTTGCTCCTTATTTTGGTTACAATGATTTTCTTTGTTGTCTTTACCTTCACTGACGTCATCTTCGGATTACCGCAACTTTTGTTTACCGTTACATGATTGTTCCTAGTTTACTTTCAAATATATTGGTTTATATTTTCAAATAGTCAAATATAAGAGGGACTCCTGATTGTAAACTATTATCATGATTACGAATCAAAAGTTTCACAGGATGTAAATGTTGTATATTAAACAACTACATTAAAAAATGTACGTTAAAAATGTATCTACATTAAAACTACAAAAAACTACATTAAAGCTACAAATAAATGTATCTACATTAAAACTACACAAAACTACATTAAAGCTACAAATAAATGTATCTACATTAGAACTACATTAAAAAAATGTATACTAGTAAAAAACTAGACTGAAATACATAAGTATTCAAGAAGCGAACGAAACAATCCGGAAAGAACTGCGAAAGTTTTCATGGGGTCATTGTTTAATTTATCATAAGGCCTGAGATGCCCAGGTTATGTGCCCTTATTTCTAAAACTAAACTCAGTGGCGTGACAGCCCATAGAGGGTCAAGGCCTACTGTGCCCATCTCAGTTTTCTTGACCTTGGGCTCTGGGGTGCAGGAGCAGATGTTCCGGTCAGGTGGTCAGCCGAACGCGGAACGCAGTGTTTAGTTCCCAAGCATGCTTGGTACTCATTTATCGACCCACTGAAGGGATGAAAGGCTGAGTCAACCCTGCACGGCCCGAGGATCGAACCAGGGACCTGTGGCACGACAGCGCGAAGCGCTACCGCTCAGCCACCGGGCGTGCCCTTATTTCTAGTGCCCCCTAAATGCAACAAATAATTTCTTTTTACGTCTTCCTTAAGAATTGTTTATTAGTTTTGTGAACTAGCAAAGATTGAAAGAGATATAAGCTCAAATTTATAAATATATCATAATTTACTTTCGTTATAAAAAAAATTTAAAAACTCTTCATTACTAAGCAACAATAAATTTTGCTTAAAGTAACATCCACGGAGTCCTGGCAGTTCTGTGCCTAGGGCTCCAGCGGCAAGCAAGGAGTTACTACTACGGGGGGTTACTGCAAGGGGGGAACAAGGGTTAGCAAGCAGAGAGAGCAGGGGGGGGGGGAGACCCTTTGTTGACTTATTAATTTTATAAAATATTAAAAAAAAGACTTTGCATACTTATTGTTATTTTAAAGTACGTATTTTAAAATAATACATTTAATATGAAAAATATTGTGTTTTTATTTACTGTACTTACATTACATAAAAGAATTAGAGCTAAGCAAATAGTTTGAAGTAAAATATGATGAAAAAATTTACTTTCCCTGAAATTCTTCGTTGGATGCAAATTTTGAAGTCTAATCTAAACAATAAAATTTTCTGAGATTAATTATTAATTTCATAACTGTTAAAAAAAAGATTATTTGCAAGCATTTAATAACTTAAAAAATAAGCGTGTAAACAAAGTTAATAAGGGATGAAAAAAACTAATGTTCTTTTAGTAAAATATGATGATATAACTATTTACATTCTCTACAATTCTTTGATTAATTTACCTTTATGTGTCTTATCTCAAAAAATAGGAAGATATTTTTACGATTAATGCTTGTATTTTAATAATTAAGTTCATTACGTTATAAAAGGTTATATTCACATATAATATAATTAAAATATATATTTCAAATGAAAAAAAATTTTTAATTAATATAAAATTGGTCGTTTTATCAAACTTAAGAAATTCATTTACGTGTCTAATATAATTTAAAAATACAGATTTTTTAAAAAAAAGAAAACATAAGTGCGCAAAGAAAATATTGTAGTTTTAATAACATACCGTGAAGATACTATTTCCTTTCTCTATAATTCCCTGTTTGATGCATCTTTTTTAAAGTCTTACTTTTATAGAATCCATTATCCGGAAGTAAAATTTTCTCGCAACTTTCCTTTATCAACAAAGAAGAGATTTAAGCGAAACCTAGCAACCAATTATTGGATGCCTCATAAAAAAATTGAAAGCGAAAGTCGGACAGTATCCTTTCTTTTTAGGAACAAAAAAAAAAAATTATAAAAATAAGAGAAGAAACAAGAGGGAGCAAAATGCTTTCTATGGAAATACCGGATAAACAAAGAGGACAAAACGGCAAACCAATATCGATAGTCTTAATATCGATTTTTTTCCAGGAGCTTGCAAAGGGAAACCGGTATCGATACGGGATAAAGGCGGTTCCAAATGAATACTTATGCCAAGGCAAACTTGCAATGTATACAGGAACAAACACAAAGACCAAGAAGGATAGGTATGGGGTTGGGTAACAGTAACCAAATGAAAATTTAACAAGAAAGTAGGAACTTTTTCCCATGAAAAACGCGAAGAACAAGCGGAGATTTTTGGTGATATTGGATTGTGATTTTTCTTTTTTCCCTACTTTTTCCCCTTCTCGTTCTAACACCCTCGAATAACAAAAGCGTTATACTGTTTGTGTGCTGATATATATAAATATATATATATATTGGAAAGAAGAAAAACCCGGTAAAAGAGAAAACAATTTCTTCTCGTATGGAATGTTTATATTTTTCCTCCATTCCACTAGATTTTACACCGATACTTCCTCGGAACTAAGTTTTTGTCTTAGAAGATTTAATTTGTTACCCGTATATGCGAGACTTTAATCCGGTATTCTATTTCTTATCTTTAAAAGGGAGTAAAATGAAATATATATCAGGAAATGTGTGCATGTTTAAGTTGGTGACGTTTTGAACTGGATTTTGAGAAAACTATAAAAAGCGTGCTCCAAAATTCATAGTAAAAATATATTTTAGATTGTGTGTTGACTCAGAATTCCAGTTGAAATTTTAAAACTTAATCAATATTTAAAAAGCAGCTGGAAGTCATATTGAAGATAATTTTTTCTTCTTCCTTAGCACAATTCCTTGCAGGCAATGGAGAAGCCGGACATCTCATCAATTTTTTTAAAAATTTTTAAGAGTTTTAGAGTTTTATATAAATATAGAATATTATATAATTTTAAATTGAAGCC
>NC_092205.1:61924005-61939973 GCF_043381705.1 Parasteatoda tepidariorum | reverse complement strand
ATAGCAGGACCAGTTGGTGAGCACTTGGTACCAGATACCTCAGACTACCTATCAGCACCTTGTGTATAGGCGGGTGGTAGTAGTTTTGAGGGCTAAAGGTGGTCCTACATGTTATTAGCAGGGTGGTCATAATGTAATGGATCTTCGGTGTATATTCATGTCATTCGTATATTTTCGTATTACGTGTGCTCTTGCGAAAAAATAATCTGCGATACAATATTACTTTATAATGTAATATTGCCATTGCGTTAATAAAAAAAAATATCTCCGAAAAATTTTACATATTGTAAATTTAACTATATTCATCATTTAAAAAAACATTTACTTTGAAGTAACAGTAATTTCTTATGAGGGTCAAATTTACCTCAAATGGCCTTTTTGCGTAAGTCCGAAATCTGGTTGTTCTAGTGTTAATCAATGAGTCTGCTAACTGCTGCAAAATTGCCTATGAATTATTAGCTGCTTTTGGTGACCAGGAGTGTCAGCTTTCAAAATTATCTCGTATTACTTATAAACTTTAATTCTAATCAAGCTGAAGGAACAACACAACTGTATTTAAACATGCTAATTCTTCTACATCTCCTCCAATGCTATCACCTTAATCAGTTTTAAACAACAAATTAACCAAATATTATCCCGTCCAGCTGTTGCCAGTGGCTTTGCCCATACGAAAATACTTTGATATCAGCTTTAACTACTTTCAAGAGTTGTCCACGATATTGTTATAATTCTCTATGTGTTGAAATTTTGAAACTCAGTAATAATTAAAATCTGTCCGGCAGTCAATAAGTTGCACAAATCATTGTAAGTATGAATTCAGGACAGTTTCAATATATATATATATATATATATACATACACAATGAACAATGGACATTGCTCAAAATCTGTGTTTGCGAAAATAGACATAGCTCGAAATACGTGTTAACGAAAATAGACTTAACTCGAAAGGCATGTTTTTTTGTTATTGTTTAATTGATCGCTCATCATTGAATTTCACAGGACATAGCTCAAAATTCATGTTTTCAAAATGTCCGCAGCTTAGTATGCTTGTTTGCGAAAAAATGGACTTGACAAAAATTGCGCCTTTTCAGTTTAACAACGAAATTTGGAATTACGTGCTTATTTTTCTTAACCTACTTTAACACTAAGCCTAATCATTGGGGCAAAGGGGTGGTAGTTTTTATTTCAGATGCCACTTTTCAAGCGATGTCTTCGTATGTAGAACTTTAAACGATGAAGTGAGTTTTAAATTTTTAAATTCTTACAACGTAAATTTATTATCACTATTTTAAATTTATAACACCGGTGGGTAACCTTATAAAAAGAATTGTTGAGTTTAAAAGTCTTTAAAATAAGACTAATTTAATAAAAATGTGCTAAGGAATTTATGCAAATAGACAATATGACACTGCGAATTCATTTGTTTATTGTTTGGGGAAAAAAAGAAATCAGAGGAGTAGTTCAAAAAACTAAATCGAATGCTATGTCTATTTCCGGAAATATCTATGTTCATCTTCGTAAGCTATGTGGTCCACATGTTGTACCAGCCGTAAGCAAAAAGTTAAGCAAGCATTTTGAATTGCGCCCATTTTCGTAAACATGCTCTTCGAGTTGTGTCCTGATTTAAAATTTCACCGACGATTAGCATCTCTTACTTTGCAAGAGGAATAATTTTAGCAAGTTTTGAGCCTTTTTACGAAAAATATTTGTTTTGGAGCCAAATGACGCCACACGCAGATTTCGTCAACTTTTCTGAATGATATTTATTTTGGTAAAATTTAGAGGTTAAGTTGGAGCAAATTTGCGAAAATTTGGAAGCAGCTTCGCTTAAAAATGCGTTTAAAGAGTTTCGGTCGGGGTTATTTGTTTTACATTTAGAGATGAGTAAAGAAACTGATTTAATAAAAAGAAAATATTAAAATTTTTTATTATTCTAGCTGCAAATACATTGTACGATAAATGTCTATCCTATTCTATTTAAAATTGACGCTTAAGCAGTGTAATATTTTTAATTTCTTAAAGCGAAAACAACTTCATTAATTAACAAATAATTATAAGCTGAATAAACAGGATATAAAAATTCATCCTTATCCATAAATTCCTTCTTTTTAAGACTTTCCCAGACTTTTCAACGACACACGACACTAAACGTGTGGTTATTATAGTGTGCTTTTATTCCATTTTAATAACATCCATTAACGCGCCTATACGCAACACTAGTACTGAGTATCAAGTTGCACTGTCTTTTATGATGGACACTGAGACAGAGCAGAACTCCGAAGGCTGCGCCATTTTTTCCCTCTCTCTTCACTTCACTTCAAAATGCCTCTCCTAATGATTGCGGCATTTTTTTTTTTTCCTTTCTTAATTTCGAATCGTCTGAACATTAGAAGCCAGACTTATTAAAAAGGACTTTGTTGTAAGCGTTTGTTCCATTGAGAAAGGGCATCGTTAAAATGGAATATTCGTTCCGGCGTAAGTGGAAACACGTGCTGTGATTGTGCTTCGCTTATGGAGCGTTATTAGATTTCTTGAGAATTTATGTTGCCCGTTACGTTTTCTGAGATTGAATAACGGCGGCGTCTTTTAGAAATTCTTTTTGTAAGAGTAAAAATTGTAATTATTTGATTTATGTTACGTATCATCCAGTCTTTTCTGTTGTGGGATTTTCGAACGTTAAACTTGCAGAGAAGAGTTGTAATTATTTGCACTGCAATCTTAAAAATATTCACTTTGATAAAAATACGATATATATATATATATACTTTGATATATATATATATATATATATATATATATATATATATATTTATATATATATATATATATATATATATATATATATATATATATATATATATATATATATATATATATATATATATATATATATATATATATATATATATATATATATATATNAAGTTGCGTGCAGGACAAAAGGCAGAAGGAAATTTCGTTGGCAGGTGTTGAACAAGTTGAAGCTTCCTCTCATGACAGGACGATATCGATCAAGAAGAGAGAACAACGACACACAAAGGGTTAAAGGATCATCGTCTGCACTCCACATTTTTCTGCAGAAAGAAGATTCTTCTTTTTTTAATACCGGCTATAAATTTTTACTGAGGAACGTTTTTTTCTTCCTTTTTATAAGGTCATGATCGGAGTATGAATTAATCTTATTACATATATATATATATATATATATATATATATATATACACATACATATAACAAAAAAATACAAAACTGAAATTTAAGCTAAGTAGTGAGGGTTTTTTTTACCATGCCTTAAGACAGTGTTTCCCAAACTTATGACTTTTGTGCACCCTTTCTAAATTTTTCGTAACGCTGCGTACCACTAATAAAAAAATAAATGCATTTTTTACTATAAAAAATTGTACAAAAATTAAAAGTCACAACTGGCTGCTGACACCACTAATTATTAACTGCTAACTCTGCAAAAAATAGCCAATAGAAAAATACGTAATCGTAGATTTTTATGGCTAGCTTTGTTTTTAAATAAAATTTTTGAAATTTTCGTTTGTTGCAAGATATTTCGCATAAGTACACGTACCCTCACTGAACGATTCCCATACCCCTGGGGGTACGCTTGCCACACTTTGGGAAACATTGCCCTAAGATATCAGGATGAAATTGTCATATTTTACTACATTTATCAAATATTAAGCCATACGTTACTCTTAATTTTTCTAAAACCATTATCAAACATATTAGCAAAAATTTCCAAGCTTTTCAGTGTTTCTATAGAGTTAGAAACACGGTAAATTTTACCAGATTCTGATAGTTTTGACCATATTATTTTTCTAAATAAAGGGGGGGAAAACCACTCATACTAGTTGTTTTCCCTTGAAAAAATTATTACCATTATTGAACATAGGTATTCCGGTTTAAAATTGATGTTTTTCATTAGGAAGGGAAAAAAAAGTTATGCCACTGTAAACTGGATATTTTCCTTTACGAAACTGGAATATTTATCTTTAAAACACATACTCTGCATTGCTAAATGTAGATTTTCGAATATAAAATGAACATTTTCTACTTAGATATTTTTAAAGCTAATGACAACGATAATTTTGATTCTTTACATTATCATCATCCGTGAAGCAACTATAATACAATATACCCTCCATTCATGTCTGCATTTTTCCGAGCGTGAAACTTGCTGTGATTAACAAAAAAAATGAAGCTATCTTGGCAACATAATTTTCTTTACATCTTTCTGAGAGGCTATAGTCTCGCTATTTTATATAGTTAGTAACAAGAATCGTGAATTTTAATATTTTTTTAAAATTTTTAAATACTTGCCTCATAAGTAAATTGTATTTTTATTTTATTTTCCAGCAATTCCTATTTATTTGGCTTTCGATCTCAGGCTAAGCCCATCTAAGCCACCGCATACTACACATTTTTAAGTCATCAAGAGAAGTTTCAGAAATTCAACTCATTGAAAGAAAGGTTAACAATATAAAATATTGTTCGGCACCTTAAAAATTATTCTATTGACTGCGGATGACATGATAACCCAAACAAAATCCACACAATTTTCCGCACGATTTTCCACACTATTTTCCACATTCACACTATGAATTAACTCTTGGTGCTCAACTTCAATTAAATACAATCTTATTATTAATCTTATTTCGGCAATTATTCTGTTTTTGACGAAAATAGAGAAAATTATTTAAATGTGCGAGTTTCTGACAATAAGAAAACTCGATGAAAATAAGAAGGAAATGAAAGATTTTACAGATATTAAATACTCTAAGTTACAGTTCCCAGTCCAAAAAGCACCATATTCTACACTCCAGTCCTCTTTTTTCTTCTTCTTATAATGGCTTTATGAAATTCCAATTTTTTGTACAAACATAATTTTTAAAATTTATTTCTTCAACTGTTGTGCTATAATATGAAAGTAATTTCAATTCTAATCACGCATAAATAAATTGAAATCAGTATTTTTTTTAAATTATATTGTTTTTTTTTTTTTTAAATTTTAAAACCGTTGTTGAACAGCCGATCCAATTTTTCAGTTTACGACTACCAGTGTTCAACTCCATCGTCTTGCAATTTTGAACCCTACCCAGAAGACAAGAAACTTCTTGTATGAAGTATTGGGAGAAATTTGCCTTCGTGGAAGACTTTTTGGTGGAAATAACCAGCATTTGCATTACATGGACAGGAAATTCCCGAAAACGTCCCACGGCTAGCCTCAAACAAGGCAAGGGGACTCAAACCCATGATCCGTCTACCACTGAGAATATTCTACGTCAGCATTATGGTCGGAGAGCGTCTGGTCCGGAATTCGTATCGATCAGCCATCGCTTGGATTCGAACCCGGAGCACCTCACTGGGAGGCAAGCGATCTATTCCTTGAGCTACCATAGTAATGTTAATATTTTTTCGAAGATTCAGTAAGTTTTGGCACTTTTCGATTAGTCGGCCGCAATCGAAAAGTCGTAAAAAAATGCAGACCTCCACCTACTTTTTTTTTAAATGCATATAAAAATGAAAATAAAACAAAAGAATTAAAAAATAAAAAATATAAAACGAAATTTAAATGAAATTAAAAAAAAAATAGTTGAATTTCCTTTCTCCCTGTTAATCGAAAAATACTAAACTGCTTAAAGTCATTTAAACTGCTGATTCCACTGCTCTGGTATCCATTCACTAGCAACAATCAACCGAATTGGATAGTTTTATACAATATCATCACTATACCCGCAAGTTACGTCGTCGTCACTTGGAATATTAAAAAAGAAAAAAGAAAGAATAAAAAAAAGCTTGTTCTTTCTGTTCTTTTCCTTCGATTAACTCTCGCATTAATGCGAGTTTTCTTTTAAACGTTACCAAAAACCAATGTTTTGTTTACTAGAGAAAAACGTATAATCAGAGTTCATTACGAAAAACTTATCTTTAATTGTCTGGCGAAAAGAAAAAAAAGTCGCCAAATACTAGACTGTTATTAAGAAAAGCAATCAAAAGTTATAAGCGCTTTCTTTGTTTTTAATGGTGGTAAGGGAACTTCCACCAGCGTTGTGCTTCCAGTTTGAATGTAGAGTATAATTTTGGCAGTGACTTTTTTGAGTGAGTTTTCGTGTCTAGCAGCTGAATTATTTCATAAGGATCATTTAGAGAAAAAAAAAATCTGTGAAAAAATAATAACTTTGTTTCTGAACGACCACTTATCTCCTTGGCGTTACTTTAAGTCGGCGGGATTTTGAAGTTCTTCTTTCTTTAATTTTTAACATGTTTATTGGTCATAAACAGGAATATAACAAAAGGAGAAGGTATAAAAAAAATGGCGAAGAAAGATAGCGTGCAACATTTTTAAAACTGAAGAAAAATAATAGGATTATTCACCCAATTTATCGAAAAAATTTCCTTTTTCCCTTACTTTGTCAAGTCTTTGTCTGAAATTAGCCAGGCGTTATTAAATATTTGTTATGGAACATCTAGTTTCTTTGTTTTCTGGCCGAGTGGAAGTTAACAGAGTTAAAATATAAAGAAGCCGAACAAGTTTGATTTTTAGCACAAGATAGTTTTAATTAAGACAAGTGTTTTTATGTTGTGTGAAAAGTATCGTATAGATATGGATTTGAAAATATAAAAAGTTTTATTTCATCTTTATGGGCACTTCTGATATTTAACTTTAAAAACAATTCTGGTAACTAATCCAGTTTTCATTAAAGAATAAAAATAAACAAATAAATAAAATAAAATATATAAACGTTATTGCTTTTTTTTATTTCACTTATTTTCTTACTTAAGCATGTATGTTGTAACTTTTATTTTTAAGAATCAAATTTAAATAGTTAATACGTTTTCAACACCAAAACCTCGCAGTTTTGAACGCAACCCAATAAACACCGGAGAAGGTTTTATAAATACAATCAGCCTGCACTTACGTTAACTAACGAAGAAAACCACTAAATTCTCCCATACTTAGCTCGACGATGAGAAAGAACTTTAATCCACGATAGATATTTCTTTTTGTTAACGTTAGCAATGTCCAATCTTATGTATTCTTGTTTCTTAATATTTATACAAAATGAAGTAAGAGTAAGTTCATTTACCTTTTCTGTGAACCGACGGTTTTCCTTTATTGAGCTAAATAGTGTTTAGATGAGGCTGGGGGTATTACGTACATATCTTATTACTTATGTGAGTGATATATGAGTAATATATATTACGTGAGTACGTATGCGAGTATATATATGTGAGTAAACATTCATTGTTGCTATTCTACAATTAAAAAAAAGATGTATAATATGGGAAAAGATAACACTTACATTCCGTTTATTTACTAAGTGGTGAATTTTATTAACATTCAATTGCAGCACATCTTTATCTCGTTTCAAACTAACATAATAGTTCTTGAGGAAAAAAAAGTAATATTTTCCCACCAGCAGCGCCATCTGATGACAGTTTTTATGATAAGAGCTAGGTGCAAGAATTGTGGTAAAAGCGAGCAGTATACGAATCGATTAGCTATCTCCCTGATTCGAACCTGGATCACCTGATTCACAGATATTTTCAACTGTGTTGACAATTTTAACATTATGCAATTATTATGAATTTTAAATAAACTAGAACATTAAGGAAACTGGATGCGAAAGAAATTGTTTTAAAGTTTTAATTTTCGAGAGTTTCAATCTAGATATTTGTTTATTATTATTTAACCAAATTTTAATTTAATTCAATCCTTCTGTATCAAAATATTTATTTTAGTAAGTTATTTTTTGTCTACATTTTAATTTCAAGCTATCATAGATGTTTTTTTAAAAATTTATTTATGGTTTTAATTTTAATTTACAGCTGATTCATATTTTTAAAATGGGTATTTGTTTACAACATTCAACATACGCTTAATGTTTAAAAAAAGGAAAGAACTCCAGCAACAACCAATTGTTAGGTTAGTGGTCACGGAGGTTTATCTCCACAATTTCGAGACGAACAGACCGCTACCGATCACAGAACCCGATTTGGTAATTGCTGTATGGTTTGATAATCTGTACTTAACGTTTAGAACAAACTAAAAATAATATTTTTTCTACTATAATTTTAAATACTATATTTTAACAATCTTTAATATGCAATACACTTATTTATTGATTGCATGTAAGCAGCATTATTATTATTCCCATTCTGGAATATAATTGATAGCGTTGTATCAAAGTAAGTATTTAATTCGTAATAATGACAAAGTATTCAGCATTCAAAATTAAATTCTATTTATTTCTATTATTCCGCCTACTTTGAAATTAATGCAAAATCTAATACGCAAAAAGTGTGAATATTTATCAACAAACAATCAAATATATCGCATATTAATTAATTAGATCAAAGATGAGTAATTAAAGTGGTACTTCCCTGAAACGAAATAGACTCGTATTTTCTAAGTATAAAATTTGGTGTATAATTACGGCAATTAATTAAGATGCTAATGTCATCATTGAGTTCACCAAGTCTGATTTTCAACATCAAGAAACCAAAATTCTCTAACCATCAAGGGGCTCGTCCACACATTGACAGTACCGTAGGGAGAATATCCATTCATGAATTATGCAATTTTAATACATTCCCTTTTCATGCATCAAAGGGCAAAGAACAGGCATTAGAAATTTCTCTTAACGGTACCCAAAACCATCTTTAATGTGGCAAGAAGTAATAGTATTTAGCTCCGAAGGTCGTCAGGCGAAGAGGTTTGGCAAACGGCTTTCCAGGACTTTTCCTGAAAGTTTTAGAACCTCTTTAAGACACTCCTCCCTTTATTATAAGCAGTATAATTTGTCCCGCCAAACCCTATCCACATTAACTTCCAGGTCTGAATGGCCCCCCATTAAAGTTCAGCTTTTCTTAAGATTATGCGTGTGCTAAGTCATGAAGATATTACTAAGATTTCTGGGTTAGGTACGTATTAGTGCGCCAGGAGGAGAGGGTAACGATTTGGACTGCAGATTTTCAACTTTAACGGTTCCAAGGATTAAGGGATATGGATCGAAAAGGAAATGTCAGCGTGTGTGTATGGTAGTTAAGATTGGCACAGATTGTTAAACAAGCTATTCAAGGGATATAGGATGGATTTGGCGATCTTTCAACTGCTCGGAATAAATTAATTGCCTGTGAGTTATGTTTAAAAGGCAGCGGAATTAAGACAAATGTCAACAAGATGAATTTCGTATTTCTTTCTTTGGATTGAATGTAACTATTTTCTTTGAATAACTTTTGACATAATTAGCGGAATTTCACTTAATACATTTCAATTTCATAGCTCTTTAGAACAATTAAAAAAGTTCAATTATTCTTTATATAAAAATATATTTGTATCAGAAGGAAGGGGGATAAAGATTTTGACTACTTATTTAAATATTGGGATTTAAATATAATCCCTGTATATTAAAAAGCTACATACTCTATGTAAATCTGGAGTTCTGGAATCTGGAAAACCACAAGTAACTAGCATAAATGCTATTTAGAGCTGGGAAAATAGCAAATTACGAAGCTAATGCAACCCACAGCTGTAGGAACTAGTATTGACATTTAATACTCTGATTTTAATTACAACTTTTTTTTCCCTATCGGATCTACTTTTGATGATTCTGTGGAACGAAGTCCTAAAATATGCAATGTACAGAAGATACGAAAAATATTTATTACTACCTCTGATTTTTAAACTGATTTTGACCACACCTTATTGTTTACTATTAGAGATTTTGTGGGACTAATTTACGAAATATGCAGTCATATTTTTTTAAACCGAAAATTTATTAGTTGACTTTTACTAAATTCGGAGTGATACTTTGAATATACCATTTTCTTTCTTTATCCAATCTACTTTAGTAGATCATTTAAATTTAAAGTATAATTACAATTGTTACCTCAGAACTTTAACCTATGATTGTTATCTACGGTAGTCAGTCAATCATACAAATTGTTAAAAAATATTCAGTAAGTTATTAAACTTCTAAATGAAATTTAACAACTGCTGTTTGTCCAAAATCTGTTTAACGCAGCATATCACAAACAAAGATTTCCAATTTTAAATCAGCACAATAAGTCAAATAGCAATGTGAAAATCATTTAAAAACATTTTTAATATGTACTATTCTTCAGCGCAATTAAGAGCTACAAAAGAACAGCGAAATTGGTTGAGATATGCGTGTCCGCTACTAATACACGCAATAAATTTTAATGAGTACATTTCTACAATTATTAAACTAAACATTTTCGTTAAATAATCTATTTCATTTATAGTTGAAGTTTTATTTTCGAAAGATAAGTGCAATTATTTCATACAGAAATGAAATGACTAGACAAAATTAACGTAAAGTTGCAATTAATTAAAAATTTAATGAAAATAACTTTTCCAGGGGTTGATTTATCGATGCGAACATGCCTTTAAATTTAGCGTAATAATACCCCGGGAATAATTTGCTGTTGTTAGTAATTTAATAGCTTCCCTTTTAACGGTTAAACATAATAATATTGATAGCTTCTGCGTGATCATAGCTGTTTCTCTAAAATGGTAGTGTCTCGTAACGAAAACGCCAAATTCACTTTCATTAAAAAAAATTTCAGCCAAAGAGCTCTGGAGGAACTACTACTAATTACTACTTCTAATAACCAAAATATTTATGGCAATTAATATTGGTCTTGGATGAGAGCTGGCGGATAGGAAAAAGACCCGATTTTCACTTTGGAACTTTGGCAATGGCATTTAATTTTCGGCGATAAAAGTCAGAGATAGCCTCATCATTAATCGGATCCATCGATGCAAACCGTCTCTTTGAGTGATCGATATACCGTTGTTGGATAATATCGATGAAATTAGTCCGCCCCAGTTTGGTTCTTAATCGATTATTTTGCCTGTTATCTACCTCGTGTTTAATTACAAGCACCATGACAAAAATTCTTTTTGCTGATGATATTTGGCGCGCATTTTTCATCGCCATTCACACGCAAATGGTTCGTTCGTTATTGGATTTTTAAGTCGTGTTTCTTCTTTGAAAGTTTAGTCAGAAATAATTTCTCTCTAGGTTTGGAGGCACTTGTAGGATTATCATAAATTATAAATATCGCGACTGCATTTCAAAAATAAAACAAAATGTCTTTAATATTTTTTTTCTTCCTGTAATGATATTTGTCTCATAAAACATAAAATGACCGTACGAACTGCAGAGAAGTTTTATTGACTAACCATGTTCTTTTTGTTCTGTTATGCGGTTTGTTATTGGGTATTTTGGTCTAGTTCTTCCATGATTTCTAAGGAAACATTACTTTTTTTTTAACTTATCCAACTAAAATAGTAAAATAAAACTATAGACTAAAAAACATAAAAACTTGATTAAAAGTTTAGTGGCAAATAATTTTTATTTAGGGTTAGAGGCACTTGTAAGTTAGTTATAATTTATAAAGATTGCAATTGGCTTGCAGAAACAAAATGAAATAACTTGAAATATCATTCGCAATAATCTTAATTTGACATAACATACAGTTTCTGCTTAAATAATATAACTTCTAGAGTAATTTTATTGACTAATCATGTGCTTCAGACAAATACATTATTTAAAGACAAAAATGAAACTCCTAATATATATATTTAACTTGATAAGAATTTTAAAATATATGTTTTGGAATTGAGTATTCAACTACTTCATAGCATCATTTCTATTAGATAATTTAAAAATAGGCACACAAAATTTATAATTCAGTTCTAAGATAATAAAAGATTTTTTTTGCTTAAAATGTTTCTTTGTTTGTTTAATAAGAAAATATATTTGAAATAGTATAAAATAACATTATCTTTGCTATACAACTACTCCTATCTTAATCATTTTTTTTTCTAAGTTATCTTTCCATTAGCAATACTAAGTTCCAGACAAACAGTAGCTTAGATTCGAAAATTACCTTCCTAACCTTTCCAACTTACGTACCTCAGCAGAAATAATACAACGTGTGGAATTCTTTTGATAAATCTAGGAAAAAATCTTTCGATCGTTTCCAAACGCTTATTTCATCGTCTAACACTTCATCAAAATTATTAACAGAAGAATACACATAGGAGAAATAGATTTGTAAAGGGGAAAGGATACCTTATATCGTGAAAAGAGAAGCAATTTCCGGACGCTGACATAACTGTCTCTAAAGTAAATAAATTGTAATAGGTATTTCTTAGTTTTTGCATCTAACTTGCTTGGAGACCAGCTTATCATTTGACAAAGTTAAACACTGTAAAAGAAGGACAGACGATTTTATTCTTTCTAAAATGACAGACGATAATTTTGAGTTTTTCATAGAAAAATGAAATGGTGTTGCCATTTCCTTGAGGAAAAAAATAGTATTGATTGGAAGTGCTTTAAAAGATCAGGTGGGGAAGAAAATCTATCGAATTTTAAATAAGCTGGTTGCATCTACATTGCTCGGAGACTGGCTTATCTTTTAACAAAGTTAAACACTGTAAAAGAAAGACAGACGATTTTATTCATTCTGAAATGACAGACGATAATTTTGAGTTTTTCATTGAAAAATAAATTGGTGTTGCCATTTTCGAGGGGAAAAAAACACTTTATTGTATTTATTGGAAGTGCATTGAAAGATCAGGCGGGGGAAAAAATGCTTCGAATTTTAAATTTGTTGGTTTCTTACAATTTTTGGGAGTCTACTTCTTCTTTTCTTTGCTTTTTATTTAACTCAAACACTTTTGAAGATAATAACAGATTTTGTCAGGCGAAGTTTGGAAATTGAAAATGGCAATGCTTATCTAAGATATTCTTTCTAACATAAATTTGTATGTAACTTACATTAACGCCATTTCTCGAAAAAGCCAGCTGATGCAAAGTAAGAAATAACTTTCTAGGATTACGCTGCGTTTTAGTTATGTATTGTTGTAAAAAGACGGGGTAAATTTGTTTCCGTTTCTAAAGTGCACTGAATTCTTTTTTCGTTTAACTTTTCTGAATTTTTTCTTCTTTACTTTTTTACCCCTTTTATTCTTTGTAGTTTACTGCTTGGATTAGAATTTTTCTGTTTCATTTTCGAATTCGATACCCGAAAAACTCTTTTTAAATTCATCTGTTTTGAAAGTTAAATTTTTGAAATAGACGATTTCTGTTTTGAATTGAAGTTAAAAAAAAGTTTCTTATTTTCCTATTGAAGCTTTTGATCTGTTGGTAACTTGAAGCTTTCGTTTCGATGAAATAATTTGAATTTGAAATCTTTTGGAACCGTTGGAAACGCTTCGATTTGCTGAATTTTAAGTGTGCACAGATACTTCTATCTATAACACAGTATTATGGGGAAAAAGATCAATAGTATTAAAAGTATGGTTAACTGCAAGATTCTGCTTACAAATAAAGAAAAAAACGTACTCAATTTTTGTAACAGGAAATATTTAAAAATATTTTACTGCATAAAATTGTATTTTAATATCACTATTCATTATCACTCAACATTTTTTCTTTCAAACTTTTGATATTGCTGTTGTTTCTAACGTATATTAACAATTATTTCGTTTTTACTGATATTATACTGTTATTTCTACATATTTTTATTAACTATTATCACTAATACACTTTTTATTAGACATTTTCTATCGTTATAATTTTGAAAAGAAATGAAGTTTTTTCATTCTAAAGAACTATTTAACTCTATTTACTATTATTACAGATTGTTCTTTTTTTTTACTTGCATTACTGATCAGCTTAATTAATCATTAATATTAATTTTTAATTATACTTACTTCTATTACTGCTTAATTCCACTCACTGTTACCTCTGTTTCATTGTTATTAATTCATTCTTTGTTGCTTCTACTGAATTCTATTTACTGTTAAAGCTGTTTAACTCTATTTACTTCTGTTACTATTTAGATATACTTAATACTATTTCTGTTTATGCTTTTGTTGTTACCGTTTTGTTGTATTTGTTATTATTTCTGTTTAATATTTTTCCTTGTTGCTGTTTTTTATGTATTTATTTAATAATTTTATAAATATTTATTTCCTAGCAATATTATATCAATATGGAGAAAAATTAATATATGTCTTCCTGATTATTTGCAAACTATCTGTAAGACGTTAAATTTAAGCAATTACGGAAATTTAAGATATTGGTCAAAGAAAAGCTATGCTCATGGAAATTTCAGTTTAAAGAGCAAAATTCTTCGTGCGCAATAAATTAAAAAAAGAAACAAATCAATTAATATTAGTTTCGAAGGAATATTTTAATTTCAAGACTTACGTATATTATTATACATTCAAAAAAATTAATAGATAAAAAATGAATAAAAAATAAATAAAATACGTAACTAAAAATAAAAAACTTGGAATTTTATTTTATACCCGTTGTTGGACCACCGACCAAAATTTGAGTTTTCAACTACAAATATTCAACTCCGTAGCCTCGTATTGAACCCAATCCAGAAGACAAGGTAACTTTTGAATCAAGTCCTGATCCGTCTTCTACTGATAATATTTTGTGTCAACACTGTGGTTGGTGCGAGGCGGATGCAAAATTCGTATCGATTAGCCATCGCTGGGATTCGAACCTGTGGCACTTGATAGTGAGGCAAGTGCTCTATCCCCTAAGCCACCATGGCTCTGTTTTAGCAACTGAAGTATTAAAAAAACACCTTTTAAAAATATACTATTGCTATGATATTGGTGATGTTAATCGCTTTTATGCTTATATTTATATTTTCTCATTATATAATGCTTCTTCGAAGGTTTTCCCCAAGGAAAATATTAAAAAATAAATATTAAAAAATATTCGTAAACTATAGCTCAGAAACATATTTTGTTAGTGTGACGCTATCTAACACTGAAATTTTTTATTACCTGATTAGAAAACTAGCCTATAGCTGTTATATAAGAGGGAACTTACTAGATTACATTCAATCAAATTTATATACGTAACATATCTCATTAGATCATGCCGAAAATTCGTTGAAAATTTTCATTCGAAAAAATTTATATATTGTTTTTTGATTTTAATTTATTTTTGAACATGTTTTGCAAATTTTTCAAAAATGTCCAACCGTCTTGAATGAAAATATTTATGATATCAGGTGAAGTTTGATGATGTAGTTTTTCTAGTTATAGAGAGTTCAAACACCTACCCAGATAGCGTGCAATCTTACGGCAAGCGTTTTATTTTCATTTTTTAAATCCAGTAAAAATATTAGTATGCAAAACTTGTTGCCTTAAGAATTGAATAAAGGTATGCAAAAGCCGTTAAAAAAATCTAAATATTGTTTTTTTTAAAACTTATTTACAGGTAATGTAAATCTTGTTTTCACCTCTTTTTTTTGCATTCTAGCTTTGACCAGGCTCCTAAATGTAATATTTTGTTTCTGTGGGATTCTGCCAACCTTCTCCTTTAAAGTTATATCGAAGCCTGTGCAAATAAACCTTGTTTCAGTGATGGCTATAAAATCTAAAATAAATCTTGAGAAGGTGAATTTATCCTCGGTTTTGGAAAGCTTTCTACTTTTGATTCGCCAATCATAATTCATCCTCGATTTCAGAAAATTTTTGTAGCCTTGTTTTGTAAAAGCAGATTCAATTTTGGTATAAAAGGGTAAAAAAAAAATTGTAAGATGAATACGAATTTTAATGTGCTTAAAACATCATAATTAAACTTAGCATTTTTTCAAGCTTGCGTGGATTATTTGCTAATAATTTATAAACCTTGTTGGAAAATTGTGATAAAAGTTATTGCGGACACTAAAATCAACCTTATTACACTGATATCTGGGTAGCGTACGTCTGGGAATTTCAGGGTACTTGCCTTTTTCAATTCAGAATTGGCAGAAACCAAACGCTCAAGTGATCATCTTTCCTTTTATTTATTATTTATTACTAGGAGGCTTCGCCCCCTGCTCGCTGGCGCTCACCAACCCCCGGAACTGCTTTCGCAGTTCATAAAAGATATTTGAATTATGAGC
>NC_092205.1:61850384-61923376 GCF_043381705.1 Parasteatoda tepidariorum | reverse complement strand
TAATATGGAATTTGTAAAATAAATGTATATATTTTTGATTGTTGATGAAACCCATCATTTTGTGTTTTCATCAGTGTTCAGAAGCAGAACAACTATAAGTTTTCTATTTTATCACAAAAATATAAAATGTATGAAGAACAAAAAAAAGAGTAAGAAAATGAGTATAGTCATAGAAAAAGTTAAAATTAACAGCATTTTTATTTTTTAAGTTGTTTATTTTTATTTCTTTTAGAATTCGTTATTTTTTTAGCGAAATGTTTTTTAACCTAACAGAATTCTTTGCCGACTGTTTTCTCTATGAATAAAGAAAATAAAGTAAACATTTAACTGTTGTGAAAAGAATCTTATTTAGTTGTAAAGTACTTCAGTCAAAATATGGGAGCCACGTAAGAGAATTATATATATTAGATCAGAAACACATCATTAAAAGGCAGAATGCTTTGTTTTCAAAACAAAGCAAACGTTGCCACCGGCGGAAAAGAAATACAACCAAAATTTGGGAGCCACGTAAGAGAATTATATATAATAGATTTTTATTTATTTATTTATTTACTTGTAATTTATCCCTTTTTTTTTGGTTTGTGCACCATTTTCGCTCATAATATCATTTACCTTCATTAACGTAAGTAAGTAATGTCATTTGAACTTGGCTTTTCAACAAACACGGCATTCAATCCAAGTTGTCCCTAATCGTAACAGTATATGAAAATTTACTTTTGAAAAAAATCGAAGAGATATTAGCTGTTCTGAAAAGGGATATATCTCAAAGCTGTTAAATCTTAAAAAGTATCTTGCTACCTTAAATAGTAGTAATAGTAAAAATATATAGTTCTACACCACAAATCTCCAAATTTACTTTGCAAACTTTCTCATGATACAAAACCACTACTGCTCACTGTAAAACTTTAGACATAGAGGCATTAGATATTTCAATGTTGAGATTACTGACACTCTCTAAGTTGATAGCGAAAATGGCTTGTTTTGCAAGTTTTAAGTGATATTTCAGAAAATATTTGAGATTTTTTTTTAACGAAATGTCTTATTTTAGCTTTATTTAAGAATACAATCTCCGTTCATTTCGCCAATAGCCACATGTGTTATTTATTTTATTTTTCACCATTCTATTTTCGGCATTTTATTTTTAACCATTTTATTTTTCAACGAAAAACTGAAAGTTATCTGTTATTTTAGAATGAATAAATTCGCCTGTTACAACGTTCTTTTACAATGTTTAACCTTGTCAAAAGTTAAGCTGTTCTCCGAGCAAGGTAAATGCAACCAAATAATTTATTCGATAGATTTTCTTCCCCACCAGATATTTTAATAAATTTTAATTAAATACAATAATATTTTTCCCGCGAAAACGCCAACACTATTTTATTCGTCTATGAAGAACTCAAAATATCGTCTTTGTCAAGTGAGAAGCCAGGCTCCGAACAAGTCAGAATCGAAAAAAAAAGAAATACCTATAACAATTTATTTACCTTAAAGACATAATCGTAGAGTATTATAAGAGCACAGGAAGATTCCTTAACCTATGAATAATCTACCCCAGAAAGTTTCTCATCTGCCAAAATAATAAAATAATAATAATAAAACTCCATAAGAGCGAATACCGTTATACAAATATTTAAAAAGAGTGTTAAGGAATTTCCCTAAATAAAAGCTTGTAAACAAGAAATAAAGGCATCTCGGATTCTTTATTTCCTATTAGAAATTTAAATTTCATTTACTGAAAATTACTATGACTGTGCTTCTCACGTTCGGCTTTTTATTTACATGCAATTGTTACAAATTCTTCAAAAATAGAGATATCATATTGTTTGCTAAACTTCAGAGGCATATTCGTTTGCGAAGGATATTTTCCATCCCCCAAACACTCAGTAGCCGATTCGAATCCCGTCATAACCTTCTATGAATCTTCATGCTGTCCTCCTCGAAATCGGCAACAAGTCAACCTTTCATTTTGTGACGTAGCTTAGTTAACTCTCAATTGATCTTATAGTCAAAAGGCAAATATTTGCCTCAGCTTTGCCGTGAATATAAACAAGCGATTCTGAAACAGGCTAAAATTTCCGTCACTCAAGCATACACAAAGCAGAGATCGTTCAGTTTATTTTTTTTTGTTTTTTTTTTTTTGTTTGTCGTATGCCTGTTTTAGGCAGTGGGGGTGCGATTATTCCTGTGTTTCAGTGGCGCCATCTATGGCCAGAAATTCGACTTCTGCCACGCCATTCACACAGCCACAACCCGTTTATAGGGCGAGTCACATTCACACACAAAGGAGAAAGGACATAGAACACACACAGAGAGAAAGAAACATCCATGTCTTGCCCGAAATTCGAACCCAGAACCTTTCTGATGCAAGGACAGTTCCCTGTCCCCTACACAGGCTGGTCGGCGATCGTTTCGTTACAGAACCTATTAAACCTCTTTCATGGCTTCGGTGATCATCTCAAAATGAGACAAATATTTATATTAAAAACGAAACAATTAAGAGGTTCCACTCTGTTCCAGTTATGTTTTGTGGTATATGTTCTTCCCATTGACAAGGGTTTATAATCCGCTCTATACATTGAGCTAACAAGCCTGCATATATCTGTATAACATTAACTGAAATACAATGGTAAAATGTGTTATTTCATGTACTGGAATTGTTTTGAAAAACCAATAATAAAATGCCATAACCTTATGACCATCCATAAATAACTTAAAATGAAAATTACCTGAATTGTAAATGATTAGAAAAGTGACCAAATTATCATGAGTTATTGATAACCAAACCTATCAAACAATTTAATCAATTGTTAAATCTGACGATAAACAATACTCGCTTTAATTCTTTTTCTGCTAATAGAGTTAGTACTCTTATAGCTCTCACTTCAAGGAAAATATTATGCACTTAGAAAATCCTCCAAAGCTATATATCGACAAGAGAATCCAACTCCATAATGCCAAAAGCATTTCGGGTATTGACTGTCCCCATAATCTGATTGGCCAGAGGGATCGATATGTCGGAGAAAGCACCTGCGTTCTTCCTGAATTGCAGTGGCGGTTAATGCTAGCTGAGTAGCTATTCCAAAACGCCACTAGCTTTTGAGTGTGGGAGAAGGGGGTTGCTTATACAAACGTCGCCGTTAATTACGCCTACAACATTCAGCGATACATAGGTTGGTACCACGAAAGATTTGCGGTTGTTGTAGACATTTCAATGAAACCAGAGAGACTTAGGTCCACAACGCTATTGATTATGTAGTCCAGAGTTAAAATTGAATTCCACGTGTTTAACTGTAGTAGTTAAGGTGTATTGAACATGTGCGAATGAAGTATAGTATAAAAGGGTCTGGGGAAAATATTTTGGTAACTGACCAGGTTCTTTTAATCAGATATTATTTTTTAAACTTAAAATTTAGGGATAAATAATAAAATATATTTTTATAAAATCTACCTTTCAAAGTGAATAAAAAGGAGAAGATATTTTTATTTATGTCATAATTAAAATCAAAAACATAAGGCCATTGCTAGAGAGAGTTAAATAAAATTTCGTACAACAATAGATAAATAATCATTAGTTAAATCAAAAAAGAAAGAAATATTTTCTGATAAAAATCAGCAAAAATTGCAATACTTTTCAGAGGTAATAGAATTTTTCAGAAATGAATAAATAAATAAACATTCTTGGTAAGTTTGTAAATAAAATTTGCCCATTTAATACGATGAATTTTTCAATTCAGTGGTTGCTTTAATGTGATCTGTAGGATGGTATTTTCGAATACAATTAATATTACCAGTATGTCCCGTTTAATACGATGAATTTCAATTCAGTGGTTGCTTTAATGTGGTCTGTAGGATGGTATTTTCGATTACAATTATTATTACCAGTATGTCAAATTATACACACAAAAAAACTACCAATATGTCAAATTTTTACTCCGCAATAGTTGTATTTCTAAAGTCTGCAGTGGAGAGAGGCCCATATGATGTTTTTCACGACAAGTTCAACATTTAATATTTCTTGAACAGTTAATAATTTTTATTAATAATCGAATGTTGTTGTTTTTTTATTTCATGTAACTCCCTGTGTATATTTATTCCCATGTGTATATTTACCTTTATGATTTCAAGTTTTTTACCGTTACCTTTATGATAAGAATTTTTTTTTACGCAGCTGAGCAAAATGTTACGTAAATTTGAATATCCAAAACAGATTTTTTAATATACAAAGAAAAAAACTTGATTGTTGTCGTCTACCCAATAATGTAAATAAAAATACACAATTCTCGTTTGTAAGCTCAATTACGCAACGGATTAAATTGTGTAAGAAAAAAAAATTTAAATTTGAAAATGTAAAATTTTTTATAGAATTATTATGAAAATGGATTAAGAAATTTTATAAAATTATTGTGGAAGTGGGCAATTTTATTAAAGTTGGCATCTTTTCGTTAATTTTCATATTTTGTCGTTTTTCCCGAAAATTTTACACTTAAAATTCATGACTTATAACTATTTAATAACTCTCATTCTGAAATTAAAAGTTATGATTTGATTTTTAACAATTCAAAAAATGTTGTATATTAAAATAAATTATTATTATATCTGATAAATATTATTTCTGAAATTAAGCTTTCTGTGATCAAAGATTAATTTAATGTACTCCAGTAAATGCAGCAGTATACATTCTAGGTCTTGATTAAATCTCTTGAGTTAAGTGTTTTAAATAATGCTTTTAAAATGATGCTATTTTGAGAAAATAATTATTCTCTTAAATTTTTACCAATTAAAGACTAAATGAATAATAATTACCTAAAAATTCAAATAAGTATTTGTTTAAGTGATATTCTCTCGAGTTTTGCTTTTAAATTGCATTTTAGAATTAATTATTTTAAAATTAAATTCCTTGCGTCTTACTTAGAGTAATTTGTAAATAAACAATTATAATTAAGTCTTGAGTTTCAATCTAATGACATTGGTATTTTCATCGAGAGCAGCTAATAGTGAAAAAAAACACCATAATGTTTTCGAGATAAAAAATTTATAAAAAAAACTATATTTTTTTCCCTTAGTCAACAAAAAAGTGTGATGCGCGCTGACATTAATATATACGACAAATAACCTACGAATTTTGGAATACAATACTAACTTTCATATTTTAAGTGACGTTTTCTAAGAAAGTGTATTGCATATTTTTTAAAGGATTTCTAAAGAGTAATAAAATTAATCAAAAATTAATTTACTTAACATTTAAGTGATTAGAAGTGATGTAATAATTCTAATAAAGCACGAAGTCTAATAAAGCGCGAATCACTAACATCAGAAGCGCATGCGCAATTACTTCAAATCTTACGTAACGGGAGCGTATAGAATGTAACGTAAAAGTGCGAATTCATAAACTACTGGTTTATAAAATAGCTTTAAATGTCCTATTCTTTAGAAAGATCTTAAAACAATTGTTAATGTCTTAATGCTACATGTGATTTATGCGATTTGAATTCATTCATCATGCATAATGTTCATAACTTGTTAGAATTCATTTTCTTGAAATGTCGAAGTCAGTTACTCTGTATATAATAAAGCATTTTATATTTTTTGTTCCTTATGCAAATAGAAAGACATTTTTCTATCTAATCTATCACTGTCACTTGAGTTTTAAAAGAACATAACCGCTTTGAAACAATGTATATTTTTATTCTTGAGAAAGGAGTAAATGCGCTATAATGGTTTTTTCATTTTGTGATGATATAGTTATATATATAGTTAGTATAACTGCGGTGATATGATATAGTGAGTATAAAAATTAGAATTTTTTTAATAAACTAAATTTAAACTATTAAACATACATTAAATAAAAAAATTTCTGTGCAAATGTATTTGATTATTACATATAATATTATGAAATTTTGCAATAATTTTAAAATATGAATTAACGTAAATACAGGTTTTTGCATAAACAAATTTGAATTGAGTACTTCCAACTCGATAAGAAGTGAAGTAATTATGTCTAACCAGATTTAAATCAGATTTAACTGGATACTTGAAAGTGACGTCACGCGTATGCTTTGAACCTGATTTGTTTCTGAATCGACGAATGCCACGATTTACCAAGGATGACGTCACTTGTCCAACTGCATGATTTTTATTAAATTTTATGACTATAAATTTTATTAAATTTCAAATAATAACTGTTAAAATTGTCTGATCTTTTTAATATATAGAACACAACATAAGTTTTTCTTATATATTTTCGCATCATTTACGCGCAAATATAAACTTTTTAAAAGAAATCGGTGGAGTAGTTTCAAGAAATAATAATTTAAAGAGAGCTAATTATTTTGATCATTCAAATATTTTTCGTTCATTCTTCAATTTATATATTTATATCTAATATCAGTTATTCCAATTACTGTTCGAAATAAATAAATAAATAAAAGATAAAACATTAAGATTCAAGCAATATTGAATATAGCTGTGATGGCACAAGTGTTAAGACTTTGAGCTGTCATTGTCATCATGAACCTAGGTTCTGTCCCCCGTGGTGGTTTAAGGGTCATTTAGTTTATTTATATAAAAAATTATGCTAAAAATTTGCTCTTTCTCCCCTTCAAGTCTCACATTACCCTTCTAAGTAGCTCACGTTACCCCTTTCACCCTTCAAAACTCATGTGACCATTCAATGTAGCTCACGTTACCCCTTTTACCCTTCAAAACTCGTGTGACCATTCAATGTAGCTCACGTTACCCCTTTCACCCTTCAAAACTTATGGGACCATTCAATGTAGCTCACGTTACCCCTTTCACCCTTCAAAACTCATGCGACCATTCAATGTAGTTCACATTACCCCTTTCTTCCTTCAAAACTCATGGGACCATTCAATGTAACTCACTTAATTCTTTTTTGCCATTCAAATTTCCTATTGCCCTTCAAAGCTCATGTGTTCTTATAGACGAGAAGAACAAATGCTACAGAGAGTTTTTACGAGTAGGTATGAGGGTTAAAGTAGTGCCTTTATGATTCAAATATTTAAACTCCGTGCTCAAAATACGTTTGTCTGCAAGATCTTTTAGATTATTATTTGTTTACTAAATTTTCATTAAATTTATTCAAATGTAGTTTAAACCTTTGCACTGTTACATTTAATGATATTTTCTTGTTATTGAAGCACAATCAGATTTAAATTTGTATTTTTATTCGGAATAAAAGCTTTAAATGCCTTTTTTATTGTATGAGTGAAGAACAAAATACATTAGAAATGAAACTTACCAAAGCTTTCAAGGATTAATAGGATTAAGTTCCGAGAGAAAAATATTTGTACTACTAGTGAAAATTCAAAATTTTAAAATATTTGCGATAGGGATACAAATTAATTATTAGATCGTTTCTGTTCTAAAAACTATCAAAGCTCAAGTCGATAGTTAAATTAAAGTATGCTTACACTTAAGCACGTAAGCTTAGTATTTAACTGAACGAGCATTGTCTGAAACATACGACTTTATGAACATGATAAAATTTTGGTGCTTTAAATAAATTGTTGTTTAATCCTATTCTTTCACTCCAATTAAATGATTTCACAGAAAAAAAATGTGTTTGTATTTTGAAGCATATTTCTTATTATAATGGTTTTTTGCAATTTTCTTATCTAGACGTTATTTATGTAGAAGAAAAAATACTAGGGATTAAGATATTCAATGATTTTGCTTCCTAATTTTAATCATTGTTAATAATACTGTGCAACAATTATTGTTGTTTATGCGAGAAAAAAGTATAATTTTTCATACAAAAAATAATTGCCTTATAATAATTTTTAAGATATCAGTCCCATTCTCTATGTAATGCTTTTGAATAATTGTATTGCTTCTGAATTTATAAATTGTTGTATGTTTTTAAAATATGCAATGAAACAATAACAACACTAGTCTTATTGACAACACTAGCGCATTAATTACGGAATACAGCTACACAATTTTATAGTTAGTAAAATAAATTGTAAATTACTGTAGGCTGCTAGATAATGTTAGGTAATAATAGCAACACTAGCCTATTATTGACAACACTAGTATATTATTAGATTACAGTTGAAATTCTGAATTAAAAATTCCGATTTCAACAACAATAATTTCCTTAAGATAATTATTTAATGGATTAATCACAGTCTCTAGGGAATTATTTTATACAATTCTATTGCCTTTAAAATTGTAAATCACTGCATGCTGTTTCATTATGCGAAGTAACAATAACAACACCAATCTAATACTGACAACCAAGGTATACTACGAATAGAAGTTGCTATAAATGTAGGCCTTGCTGGCAAACATGAGTGCATTATTGAATTACAGTTGAAATTCTAAATTAAAAATTCTAATTTCAACAACGATAATTTTCTTAAGATAATTATTTAATAGATTAATCACAGTCTCTAGGGAATTCTTTTATACAATTCTATTGCCTTTAAAATTGTAAATTACTGCATGCTGTTTCATTATGCAAAGTAACAATAACAACATCAATCTAATACTGGCAACCAAGGCATACTATGAATAGAAATCGCTATAAATGTAGGCCTTGCTGGCAAACATGAGTGCATTATTGAATTACAGTTGAAATTCTAATTTCAACAACAATAATTTCCTTAAGATAATTATTTAATGGATTAATCACAGTCTCTAGGGAATTCTTTTATACAATTCTATTGCCTTAAAAATTGTAAATTACTGCATGCTGTTTCATTATGCGAAGTAACAATAACAACATCAATCTAATACTAGCAACCAAGGCATACTATGAATAGAAGTCGCTGTAAATGTAAGCCTTGCTGGCAACATGAGTGCATTATTGAATTACAGCTGAAATTCTGAATTAAAAATTCTAATTTCAACAACAATAATTGCCTTATTATAATTATTTAAAAGATCGATAGCATTGGTTAGGAAATGCTGTTAAGCAATTTTATTGCATGTAAAATTGTAAATTACTGTATGCTACTACATAATGCTAGGTAATAATGACAACACCAGCCTATTATTGATAATTCAAATTACAGCTGAAATTCCAAATTAACAACTTTAATATCAATGACAATAATTTCCTTATAATAATTATTTAGTGTATTAATCGCATTCGTTACGGAATTCTTTTAAGCAATTCTGCTGCCTTTGAAATTGAATTACTGCACGCTGTTTCGTTATGCAAACTAACAATAACAACATCAATCTGTTACTGGCAACCATGGCATACTACGAATAGAAGTTACTAAAAATTCAGACCTAGCTTGCAGTATTAGTGAATTATTAATTACGACTGAAATTCTAAGCTACTAAATGCTTGTAAATTATGCAATGTAACATCACCTGCTCGTTGTGTAGTACCCATACCCTTAAGCTTCTAACTGCTCTACACAATGTAAAAAAATCTAGAGTTTAGAATGTTTTTTATTCACAATTTCGCTAACATACTATTTTAGCCAAGAGTTACAATCTAACTACATATTTCATTCTTTTTAAAAAAAATTTCATTTCGTATAGATGGAAAGTCGAAATTTTAAAATTGTAATGTAAACCCATGCAGCGCTGGACATGACATTTATATCTTTCACATTTCAAAACACATAAATAAACTAGCAAAAAAAGGAAAGAAAGTGTTCCTATTTTTTTTTTTCAAAATAGTTAAACTTATAAAAATTGTTGAAGGAAAAAAAACAGGTGAATTCTGACAGAGGTTTAAGGCAAAAGAAATCATATTTCATACTTTTTTTATTACTTCCATTTTTCTTCATTTCTGTTTTCTCCCTTTTTTTTCTAAACGATATTCGGAAACCATATCCAGCAGGCTCTTCTTTTGCTAGCAAAAAAGAATAATATTTTCTACCTGTATCGTATATTTTACCTTGGCAGACGATCTTTTCCTCCTGTTCTGAATTTCATTCTTTCTAGCTGCCAGATCTGTTTCATAAACATGCGCATTTATTCGTCCATTTATTTTTGAGGCTTACCCTATACTTTTTTGAGAAGTATGTATTTCCTTAGTATTCTTCCTTTGCCTTTATTTTCCTTTCGGAAATTTTTAAACATAAAAAAGTACTGTAATAATGTTTATTTAAAGCAATATATTTTTTAAAAATATGTAATGCAGTAAATTGTGAATTATGATTGCGAATACAGTGCTAAAACAAAGTTACAATGTCCAAAATAAAATTATTTGTATTATAGCGGTAAAATCAGTGTTACAAGTTTTTTCAGGATTTGATATATTTGATATAGATTTGCGATAATTTCAAAATTTCTTAATGGTTATTATGAATTATGTAATAAAAATTATGTGATAAAAATTAATTAATATTTATAGTTAAATATTTTTGAAAGGATTAAATACATAAATGTTACTATAATAGGGGGAAAGCTTTTTCTTGTTTTTTATGCACTTGAAAAGTTTAATAGATCTGAAAAAAACACCTAACAAATAATTTTAAATAACTTTTGACAGTTTCCCTGATTAAAATTAGGAATTATATTTTCAAACTTACGGATATCCGTCACATTTTGAGGGAAAAAAATAAGAAGTCGTTAAAAAAAGTTTACATTCGGGAAAGGTGTGTGCTTGTGCGTCAAATGTCATAACTTGTCTGTACTAATTCATAAACATATTTAACCCTAATAATTTCTGCAAACCCAATCATTAGATTAAAAGTTATTCGATTGTTTCGTTTTTATTTTGCACTCTGAACACTATTAGCTTTTTGAAGTTGAGCGTGTTTTTATCAGTGCATCGTTTTCTTTTTTTTTTTTTAATTTCATGTACGGTATTGTCTGCAGATTTTTGACACAGCTGTTGTTACTGTTATTCCTACTCCTAGCATTTCCGTTACCCTTTATCACTATTCCTAAAATTTTTGTTACCCACTACATTCATAACATTTAACATTATCTGTTATCACTATTCATATCACTTCCATTTTTAATTATAATCACTCCTATTTGCCAATATTTACTTCGGAAGAATAGAGCTGTTCAGTGTAAAAAAAAATCGCTTTGTTACTCCTGAAACTCATGACAAAAGTGGAAACTCAGACACTGTTTTTAAGTTCAGTGCATCTTTTGATGTGACATGACTCCTACTATTCTGAATATCTGGATTAGTTACTTTCGTATCAAACTCGATATAGGCTGGTACAAAATTCCCTGCCTAAATCTGAATAAAATCGTTCTTTTGAAACTGTGTTTTAACGCATCAAAACATTTCATTTGCAGGGTAGCCAACTTTCTACGCCTTTTGGTAAATTTTTTAGCACTTGCTAAGCTTATTTTTTGGCGTATGGATGTATATATGCGTGCGAAATGAGGTAAACAAAACTTAGTGAATAAAAACGATTGTTTTTTTTCACGTATAATTAGAGAGTTGCATCATATTTAAATATTACTTTCTGTTTGCATTTAAAGAACCTGATGAAAGAATCATAGATATTGTTTCCTGCTGACGATTTTTGTTTGAACAAAAATAAAAATTGTTTGTCCCGCGTTTGATTTGTTAAGACGAGACATTTTCAGTGATCCTACCAAATCCAAAACTCTTGCTATGTGATATAGTTGTTTCTTTTTCAAAAACGAATCTTCTCCATATTCATTGAAATACACCGAAGAGCCATTACATTATGATCACCCTCCATCTATAACAATGGGCTCGCCCAGGTTTCCATGGTTTCTCGCCCAGGAACAATGTTTTCATGGGGCACATTAGGACCCATAATCCTCATAGAACAATCCTTGACGTCTGTAGGCTACTTAAACATAGTTGCAGACCAGGTTCACCCATTCATAGCAACAGTTTTTCTTGCGGGGGGGATGGTGTGTTTACCAACTGGATAATACACCATTTCATAAGGGTCGAATCGTCATGGATGGGGAACATTTCAGTGACTTTCAAGTCATGTCTTGGCCCCCAAATTCACCTGACCTTAATCCAATAGAGCATTTGTGGTCCTACTAGGAAAACCAAATTCGTGCTGCCACGCTATCCCCTCGCAATGTGAGGGAATTGCAGGACCAGTTGGTGAGCGCTTGGTACCAGATTCCTCAGACTACCTATCAGCACCTTGTGGAATCAATACCACGGCGGATGCTAGCAGTTTTAAGGCTAAAGGTGGTCCTACATGTTATTAGCAGGGAGGTCATAGAATTGTGGTTCTTCGGTGTATGTCACCAAGTCAAGGATTTCAGTAAGACTACAAAATTAAAACCTTTTTTTTTTAATAATTCTAAGATATATGTAATAAAAGTTAGAACGATTTAAATTTCTGTCTGACGTGTTTAACCTTCAAAATCTTTTATATTGTTTTGAAGACATATTTGTACAATTTGATAACGAAATAAAACGGAATGATGCGCAAACGCGGATGATTACTCAAATGCTATACCGCAATGGTTTTTTTCTCAACTTACAAAGGAGTCTAGTTCTTTCGCGGTGAGGCTTTTGAAATGTCGGCGAAACTACTAAAAAATCAGAAAGCTTTTGTTTTTAATTGTCGACCACTCCATAAAATATTTTGCAAAAAGCGTAGTAGTAGGTATCAAGCTAGGTAATGTTTGGTGCAAGATAGGATGTGTGGATGAATCCTGTATATTCGAAATTGTCGCAATGAAAACAGAGGAATAGGGAGATCTTTTTGTCATGCTGACGCAAAATAGCGTAATGAAGCAACTGAAATTAAAACAGAAGATTTCTGGAAAGGAAGTAATGGTAAACTATAGTTCTTTATCAAAGTGAAATGTTAAACAGTTTGGGAAACGTAATAGCTTTGCTCTTTTTGTTGAAGTTTCTTATCTTTTTAAATTTATTTCATAGATCGTCCCATAATACGCTTTTATTCTGCTTCTGCATGGTGAAAAACTTAAATTAAACTTGAATAGTTTTGTTTTGTTCACCTCATTTCACAATTTTTTATATTTTTGAATTTATTATTGAAAATATGCTAAATATATTATAAAAACGATCTCAGAGCAAAGTCTTCGTTTTGAAAAATCGTTTCAACCCACAAATAGTAATCCAAAATGCTTACCAAAAATGTCAATTCTTCATTAACGCAAGGAAAAACTTGCAAGAAGAATCGCTGGTGTGCTGAGTGAAGGAACTAGGTTCGAAACCAGCATTAGTTCAATCTTTATCTTTATTCATTTTATTAACCATGTATTTATAGGGGGGGGGATCTTTCTTCAAATGTTATTTTTGTGCCAAACAGACTGAATTTAAATTTAATACCTCAACGAAAATGTTTGTTTGGAATAAAGTTTTTTTTACACTTGATGCCATTTCCTTGTCAGATAAAACTTAAATTAATGTTTAATTAAGTACATTTATAAATTTTTAATGATGTTAAAATTAATGTTTAAGTAATTAAATGAAAAAAACTGAATACCAGCTGAGGAGCAAAACAAAAGAAAATGGCACATTTTAAATTTAATTATAATAGTACAGTCTTCGAAGAATTTTTAAGGAACATTTTTTGAAATATTTAATCAGTTCTGGCAAAGCACTGACCAGTAGTTCAATCAAATTTCTTTTTAAGAAAATCTAAACTTTACAAGATAACTTCTTGTTTTCTTAAGAAAAAGAACTGAAAACTTTAATACTTGTTTCTAAATTCTGAAAGTAATAACATTACCATCGAAGCAGCAGCACATTTGCTTTCGGCAACTAGGCTTGAGCCAAAACTACTTCTCCAAATTCCAGCTGTCGCTTCAAACAAAATAAAAGGACGAAACATCTTTGCGCCCTATTACAAAAAAAAAAAAGAAAACGAAAAAGAACTTATCCCAGGAAATAAACATAAGAGAGTAAATAAAATCAGACAGTAGAAAAAGGCCGGAAAACCTATTCTTCTATCATAGCATGCTTCATTTGCAGAGAAGGATTTTTCTCTCCACTTTTCCAAACGATCCCGCGTTATCAACTTTAACTTCCATCTCATTTTTCGCCATCCTATTACGTAACAGTCTGTTTATGGAATGGAATATCTGAGGCGTCCATTGCATAGTCACGGCCATTTTGTGCCTCTTGTTCATTGCCCGGACGTTGCTTTTTTATTTTTTTTATTCTCCAGTGATGCATATGATGCTGCAGAGAAAGTAACTCAGTATCTTTTTGCATGCATGCAGCTCTATTTTTCCTATTCAAGGTGGGAAAAATAAAAGCACCTATGATTTATTATAGACCTTTTCCTTATAACGTTTGTACATAAATCTTCGCCAGATTATTTGAATCGGACGTTTGGGAATCGTAAAAACCGAGAAGAACATATATTTTAGCCTTACTTTTATACATCTAGACTTGAGTGGGGAATTTTTTCCCCTTATGTACTATAGCTGCTTACATAGACGGAGAAAAATCCCTTTTATGCCTTCTCACAACAAATATCAATTACTTTACTGGAAAAAAAACTGACCGTTGTTTTGAGCGGCGAGAAACATTTTACCTTTGGAGATTTTTTTCACAAAACAAACCTGTTTAAGTTTAAATCACTTTAAAAAATTGTCAACTGTTCAGAAATTATTGTAGAGATAATTTATAGAATTGATTCTCATATGCTTACGAAAAATAACGTAAAGCGTAAGAATATCTACCATTACCTCATTGAGTGAAAAATTGAGCTAAAAGACCATGCATGAGAACGCACATAACCAAAAATATATCAATGAGATACAACTGGATGATACATTCATTCCTGTAGTTCTCCTGAGACCAAATATGCTGATGTGCAACTTGATGGTACAATTGTAGAGTTGCAGAAACTTCTCTGAGTGTGATGTGCTTACTTTCTCTTCGGAACTAGATTGAACAGTTTGTTCTTGAATGAATGATATTATTATTTCCTCTACTTGTATATCTTTGTATGGATTATGATGCTTACACAAAACCACGTTTTGTCGGTTTGATTTGCTTTGATTGCAGATATAGAGATAACGGTGTGCTGTATATTGATGGCACAACATTGTTGAGTAGTGCTGTTTGATCCTAAATATTCCGTTTAGTATTAATCATGGATGCCTTTTTATGCCTAGAATACTCGTGCAGCTTGGCAGTGTCATGGATTTGTAAAGAAGGGCTGCAAAGAGCACTACTGTGCAGCAATCCAGAGTAATGCTTCTTGATCTTCAATGTCCCATTTAATATCAGTCATGGATGCCTTCACGCATAGAATACTAGGGGCAGAACGGCAGTGTGATGCCATTGTGGAAAAGAGCTGTTTGATCTTCAATATTCCATTTAATATTGCTCAAGGATATTGCTACTTCCTCTTCATACCTAGAATTCACTTGCAGTACGGCAATGTGACGGCCTCACATGCACACAATCTTTGTTTATTTCAGCGAAAACACACAACTGCTTCAATATTTGGTTTACTTTTATACCTATATGCGTTTTTTACAGTAAATTTTGTCTACTTTACTTATTCATTGAGTTCGGAGGGCATTTAATTCTAAATTTAAACATTGAAATTAAGAAAAATCTCCAAAGAGTTTTGATTTATGTTCACATAATTGAAACTACTGAACCCGTGAATATGCGTCTCATACATTCAAGCACTCGATATTGGCTGTCGTGTAAGAGATATGGAAGTATGAGCAGTGATTAGCTTGAAATATTTTCCAGACGTGAATAGCATATCAGCATTGTTCTGTGTAAAAAACAATTCCTCAATAACAAAATTTATATAACAGAAAAAAAATATTTAATATAAAATTTAGTAATGTACGTAATTGAAAAAAATCGTATCGCGAGTTAATATCTTCATAAATAAGACGATACAACCCACTATAAAAATAATATTTTGCAATATAATATGAGATGATTGGCATTTTAAAGGTGTAAGGACAAATACGAACAATAGTTTTATTTATCTCATAAAGATGAACAACGTATGGTGAAACAACGCTCATATCAATGATTCGGACAAAAGTTTGATTAATACCAGGTGCAAATTAATCATACTAATAGTGTAAAATATTATAGTTTATACGCCTACAAGTGTAAAGTAAGAAGTTTATTAAGTATAATTCGTAAATTAAAGTTGTAAAAATATCAAACATATAGTGTGAAGTGTTTAAAGTTATAGTAAGATGTATTCAAATTTACAGTGTAACAAATTCAGATATGGAGTACAAAGAATTCAAGTGTAAGTGTGAGTGTCACCAAGTCTAAATTATCAAATTTACTGTGTAAACCATTAAATTGTAAGTCATCGAATTTATAGTGTAAATATTAAAGTTTATCATGATACCAAGGATAAGGAATCCAATTAAGAATCTATAAAATTAAAATTGAAGTTCGCATGATTCAGAGTATCGAAATTGCAACCTAAAGTATTCGAACTGACGTTTACATAACATCGAATATAAAATTATGAATTTAAAGTATAAGTACTCTACTAATAATTTCATAACCCAAGTATAAGATCTATGTTTTCCTTTTGTGCGTGTATTATTTCATAGGACTAAATATTACTCATGAAAACTGTTTTATAACATTTCTTGTCTATTGTAATACCTTTTCTGAAGTGTTTGAAATATCTTACCTAATCAGTTTCCTCTTGAGTGAAAAATTTTATCAGTGAAGATTTAGCTAATGTAAATTTCGGGACAATAGCTGTTTCAGCATGTCGCAGCTAGTTGTACGCCTTTTGTATCGATATCAATTCAATCTAGTACATGTAAGCTGCTTGCTGAAACTAAAGAGAATGAAGAAGCTTTCTGGAACAGATTCACTTCATTCCCTCGTAAGCCAATTACAAGATTATCTTCGTCTGTCTATTTGAGAATAATTGATCGCAACTTAATCAAGTTTATTTTGGTAAGATGATAGATAGCTTAAAGTCGCACCATTGCTGTTCTAAAATAACTGGAAGTGAAAATGGCTGAAATAATTAGTATTTTTAATTCCGATAATGTTCATTTTGATGAAAATACTTTGTATGACTGAAAAATACATAAAAAAAAAGACATTAGTTCATAATAATTAAATTTACTATTAGAAATAATATTAAGTGAAACATTAGAAAAAGCTATGAACACATTAGTATTAATTAGTGCCCATCATAAATGTGAATATTTTATTTATAAAACAAAGACTTTTTTTAAGGAATTTAACTTTTAACGGTATTTCATGCAAAATGTAGACGCGAGATTCAGGTTTAAAGTACGTCATCAACTGACGTTTTCAATTGACTATTTTTGCCCCCCTTGAAGCCGTAAACATAAAGCTTGTTATTAAGCCCGTTTTAAAAACCTCTAATTTTAAAGAAGTAATATTAATTGGTGTTGTCATCAGGAAAAAAAATATTTTTTTGAAACCAAAACTAATTTAAATTTGCAGTAGAACAGAAATAAGCACACTTTTCAATCACAAACTAGAAATACGCACCAATTTCTATATTTCAGGTGGGCAGAAGAAGACAGCTGTCGACATCAGCTGATCCTTACCTCGCGGGGATTGTGATATTATATACCTCATACATAACTGTTCTAAAATAACCTTACCGATTAAAATTTTTATTATGTTGAATTTTACTTATACATTAATTGGTAGTTTCAAGTAAACAAATATTTATATTTTATTTCGATAGTTCAGTTAAATGATGTTAATTTAGATATTCCGTTTGTCACAAATCAATGGCAATTATTACATTTCTTTTTGATGACAGTAACTGCAACCCAAAAATAAGTCTCCTGAAATTGCAAAAAAAGAATGGCAGTAACTCTTGAAGCGTGTGAAAAATGACGTCACTCATGGGCACGCGCGTACGAAATCAAAGTCCAACTAGAAAAATGAGAAAAACTGATATCCCCTTCATATTCATTAATCTTATCTTCAATTCATCGCGAAGAGGGGTATAGGAGGAGAGGGTAGTCTCAGGTGCATAGAATCAGAGTTTCAATTTCTTCCCGTCCAATTTCTTTGAATGAAATATATTTCACTTGATGAGCTCATTTTTCTCTCACACTTTCGATATCGAATGCTTTGAAAATCGCGGTAGTATCGAATTACTCTTCTGAGGTACTATATCTGTATTTTTCCCATACAATGAATAAATGGAAATTTCAGCGATTTCTTATCTGTATGGGGATGGAAGAACTTTGGAGAGTGTATGGGTAATATATTTATTCAAATGCAAGAATTCTGGGACTGGAGCTTTGAGCGTTTTCTTTGAAAGTACCTTTCGACAAATAAAAGTATACATATGTAGAAATAGAATCGAAGGAAAAATTTAAGAATTGGGCGAATCTTCGAATATCTAATAATATACATAAATAAGAATATAATGGAATAAAGAATTTAAAAATCTGAGAGCAGTAGGAAAATTCGGGCAATTAAAATTATACAAATGCAAACATGGAGTAAAAAAAAATAAGAATAGATAGAACATTTGGGAAACTATACGTGCAGAAATAGAATGAGGCAAAACAAAATAGAAGGAATTGCGAATACCTAAAAATGTAGAAGATAAAAATCGAAGAATAAGATAGTAATTTAAATATTTAAGAACTAGAGATGCACCGGGTGCCCAGCAGTTGCCTAATACCTGCCCAGAACTTTGTTACCCGGTTATTACTCGAAACCGGTAAAAGAGTTTCATTACACAGTACCCTGACCCAGTTTCTTAGCATCAAGATCTGGCCAATTTTACCGGTAACTATTGCCGGGTAATATTTATTTATGTTCGGCACGTATGCAAAATTTTAGGACCCTACTAGAAATATACAAATGTAAAAATAAAAGAGAAAACATAGTAGTGAGAAATTTGAAAATCCAAAGAAAGATTTGTTAATTAAAATTGTACTTAATGTAGAAACAGTTTAGGAAGAATAATTTATGAATGACAAAAAGCTTTTACTTTTTAAAAATATATGAAGATAATACAAAAAAAGGAATAAAGAAATCAAATCAGAGAGTATTTTTGGAGAATTCAATTGTACATTTGTAGAAGGAAAAGTATTGAATAGAAGAAAAAATGCTAAAATAGTGAAAACTTCCGGGTAACTCAAAAATATACAAATAAAGTCTACATCCAAAAGCATATATGCATATAAAGGTATACATATGCAGAAATAGATTGTATGGTAAGAGATTGAAGGAACTTCAGTACAACTGAGAATGTAGAAATAGATCATAAAAAGCATTTCAAATTTATGAGGAATCTTTGAATATATGTACAAAGACATATACAAAAATAGAAAGGAAAAGAAATTAAAAATAGAAAAAAACATTCTGACAGCTAAAAATATACATGTGTTAAAATGGGAAAAAAGGCTAAGATCAATAGTTACCAAAATCAAGAATCAAATCAACTTTAGGATAGCTTAAAATATGTACATGTATAATTAAATTAGAAAAACACGTAGAATAAGGTATACATTTTTAGGTTTATTATATAATCAATTAGTTTTTTTTCACTTTCTAAGTTTGTAAGCTATTTTGTAAAGAAATGTTATAAGAAGAATTGCTGAAAAAAATGTATAAAATTTAAACTGCTAATAATTTGAAATATCTTTTAACATGTTTTCCCTTTTTTCGACATGAAAACATATCACCAACGCTACTCTTCAAACACAATAGCTACTTCCAAAAAAACAACAGCTTGCAATAGTTATAAATGATATAAGATTTTTGTCCTATAAGAATAAGACAAAAAAGCAATGATAGTCAAAATCAAGAATCAAATAAACTTTAAGACAGCTTAAAACATCCATTTGCAGAATTAAATTAGAAAAACATGTAGAATAAGTTATACATGTTTCGGTTTATTGTTTAATCAATTAGGTTTTTTAAACAATCTGAGTTTGTAAACCTACTTCTTAAGAAAATGTTATAAGAAGAATTGCCGAAAATTTTTCATAAAATTTAAACTGCTAATAATTTTGATTATCTTTTATCACGTTTTCCCTTTTTAAGACATGAAAACATATCACCAACACTACTCTTCAAACACAATAGCCACTTCCAATAAACAACAGCTCGTAATAGTTATAATAGTTTTCAAAATTAAATTGCCTTTTATGCACTTTAATAACTTCACCCTTTACGTAAGACTTAGAAACAACAAGTCGGGAGGAATTTTATTTCTTGAGAGGCCATTGTCCCTTTCGAACATGTACGTGCCACATGAGCGTCGTGACTTCCTTAGAAAAAAGAAATAAACAATACCGTAGAAAGAGAAAGTGTTAAAGTATGTTTCCTTTTGTGTCTTTAAGTGATACATAAGTTTCATTATTTATTTCATTCAGGGCGTTATATACACGAACCCATTCAAGTTTGGGCAATCATAATATGCATTTAACAAGCAGTTAAGGATATTGTTTTAATTTTCTGTGAAGCGTTAAATGCACTTTTGCGTGTCATTTATATGCTTGTTTACAGATGAAAAATAATTATGAAAAATAACTTGTATGTATTAGTAATTATCTGTAGCACGCTCTGACAATGTAGCGAAGGAATTGTTTAAATCAACGTTTAGTTTTAAACACTTTCTAATTTAGAGATAATCATGTATTTCGTTGAGGGGTTTTGGAGACTAATTTTGTTTATTTTGCACTCTTGTTTACATAAACGTACGGTCGTAAATTTGATATAAAATTATTTGGAGCCTGTTTACTTATTTTATGATCAGAAATTCGATAGATGTGTTTGCACTCTATTGCTTTACATATACATAATACAAATTTACTTGAAATGTTTAGAGCCGGTTTACTAATTCTCATTCACTTACTATCAGAAATTTAATAAAAGTGTATTATTAGTTTATTTATTAGTTTACATATACATACTACAGATTTAGTTAAAATCATTAGAGCCAGTTTACAAAATCTTCTACACTTATGATCCGAAATTCGATAGAAGTATTTTCACTCTATTTATTAGTTAATATATAAATATCAAAAATTTAGTTTAAATGTTTAGAACCGGTTTACTAAATCTCATACACTTATGATCAGAAATTTGATAGAAGTTTTTGCCCTCTATTAATTTACACGTACATATCACAAATTTAATTGAAATATTTAGAGCCGGTTTACTAAATCTCCTTCATTTATGATCTGAAATTATATATAAAAGTGTGTTATTAGTTTATTTATTAATTTACAGATATATATATATATTGCAAATTTAATTGAAATCATTAAAGCCGGTTTGCAAAAACTCTTACACTTATGATCAGAAATTTGATTGAAATATTTTAAATCTATAGCAAATACTAAAATTTAATTCAAATGTTTAGAAACGGTTTACTAAATCCTATCTACAATACGCAGAATTAAGAGTGAAAACCCTGAATAACTTTTGATTTAATGGTCAGATTTTGACGTGTTGGGTCTCAATATCATTAGTACGAGAGCCTCACCTTAAATATGCTATATAATTAGTGGCGACGAGGTTTTAAGTTACAAAATCAGGCTCAAAAACGTACTTTGACTGAATAAACCAGAATTATTTTCCCCGGATTCGGATTCTTTACCCTCAAAATGTAGAATATAGGAATTTTGAGGGTAAATATAGTCCCAATATTTTGTCCCCGGAAAGTATAGTCCCAATATTTTGATCGAAAATTTGGACTCTTTAATGCTATTTTCACTATCATTTACGCAAATCAGTTAGCAGATTTTATGAAAAGCCCTTGACCATTAAGATTGAATCCTACCTAGTACCTGAAAATCCAATCATTAAATCAAAAGTTACTTGGGGAGTTAGCTTTTTTTTTCTTTTTTTTTTTTTTTTCTCATTGTTGTCTGCCAAAAAAAAATCGTTTATGAACAAACGGCCTATCTAAGAACTTTAATAATATTTAAAAAAAATCATTTATCGTCACATTTTATTTTTCAAAAATTATAAATTTGTGCTCTTGAAATAGATTATTGTTATATTTGCTTTCTCTTTTTTTTATTCTCATGTAATTAATTATACACAATCTTTTTTTCAGATTATTCTGTTGGATCATTCGTAAGTAATTTAATATTTAATTTTTTTGTAAATGAATGAAAAATATATGAAATAAAATTAGGTTTATAATCACTTATAGATATTTAAAAAAATATTATAAAAATATTGATGAATATTAAAAATTAATCAAATGTTCAATATTTATAATTAAGAAGCACAAAAATATTCAAAATAATTCGCAAGTATTGAAAAGTCTAAATGAAATTGTCTACGAATTTTAAAAAAACTATGATAGATGGACCTGGATGATGGATTATTTAAGTTGAACCTTTGACATTATGAAATGACGTAATTAATGATGTAACTATCGAAAATATTTTTATAAGTACTTTTTTAGTCCAACAAAAATTCTCACCAGAATATGGTAATATTTACCTTGTTCCCGTCTCTATGTGAACACAAGCTCAGTAATTTTTACCGAAGAGCTTTGGCAAGGATTTTGAAAAAATTTGAAATAACATATAGTTTTATATTATGTAACAAAATTTGGTAAATGTGGTAAAATTTGATATCATGATACCTTAGCACGGCATAAAAACCATTTATTGGGTGAAATTTACTTTTCAGTTTTGCATTTGTTACTAAATATGTGGTAATAAGAACTATAATTTTGAAAACCAGAATTTCTTGTAAACCGTTACCATATGGACGGAAAAATTACCAAATGAATGGTTTAAATACCGTTTTTCAGAATTGTGGTTTTTATTATTTTTTTTTACCAGAAATGTCAATACCATACAGTACAGTAATTTTTTTCTTATTACTCGTTAATTTAATTTTGTCATCCCTATTAATAGTTAAATATCTTTCTAAAAAAGCTGTCCGAATCAAATTTTTTTTATTATTGTAATAATATTTGTTTCAAAAATGCAAAGAAATTTTAAAATAGCCTAATTTATCTTCACATTATGTTCAGATTACAACTTTTAAATTTATATGTTTGGAAATAAAGTAAATAGCAGTCGTTAGTTTAATTTTAAAAATTATACATCAATGTTTAAAAACAGAATAATTGCATCTTTCGTCAACTTTGATGGTAGAATTCCCCAGTGATAAAAGTGGTCTATAAACTGAAATAATTACTGAGAATCATGTTTTAACACTTAAAAAAATAAAAACCCAAGTCGGAATAATGTTCAAAATAATTTATTAGTTTCCATTATACTTATAGTTCAATAAATAAAGTTCTAATAAATAATCTTAACTTTCAAATATTGTGTAGCGTAAAATGTTTCATTTTGCATTGCTAAACATAACAGTTCATATTTAAATAGATACATAAATTCCCTTTAAATATGAATTATTCACGCATTCCTATAAATTTTCCTTAACTTTCTATCAATATCGCATTACTTTATAAATATTCATAGACTTGTGTAGTTAAATCCGAGGATAAATAGTTCGTTTCGTTTAAACAGCTACTATTAAGAATGCATGATGAAGTTTCATAACTAATGGTTTATGAACACCGTTTAATTCAAGGAATGAATGCGAAAATCAATATTTGTCATTTCAAATAGTCTTTTCAGGAATGCAATTTTATAAAAATATTGATTTGTATTTTAATAGAAAACATTATATATGGTAATCAAAATAAGTGTTGTTTTGTATAAGATGTAAGATGAAGAAAAATTGCAGCAGTTAAATATATGGCAAAATTATTATAAGGGGAAAAAATTACTTAAAACTAGTTACTGAAATAAATTTCAAATGCAAGCGTTTATATTTTCTTGCTCATGTTTCAGATATGTTATGTGAATATAAAATGTAACATATTAACATATATATAACATATTAACATACTGAAATATATATCTAAACATATTATAGCAATAAAAAGAGGACGATATTCTCGTAATAAAACAAAAGAAAATGTTTTACGTTATTCCGTAGTATTTAATCGTACACTCTAAACAATTCCGGATCAAACTACGGTATCTGCACTAAAGATATATTTTACCCAAGAATCTAATTTTACCGGAGCATGTTATGAAATAAAAAACTGATATACCGTAATTTTTACAGTAATAGTCACAGTAAAATCACTGACACTCTAATTAAATATTATTGTAAAAATTACGGTATAAAAGGGTTTTACGTTGAAATGGATTTTACGGTAAAAACAGATGTAACAGTAAAATGGATTTTACGGATGATACACCCAAAGTGCCGGTACTTTATGCCGTAATTTTATCCCGAGTTTCTTTTACAGCGTACTAGGAACATTGCGTAGTCTTGGGTCACGTGTTTTGCTTTCTCGGAACAGATTTGAGTAGTTTTAAATCTCCACATTTATTTAGCTTGAGTTTTTTTCCTTTTTTTTTCTTTTGTGTACTGAAATTTTTATATTTTCAAAACTATTTTGAATAAAATCAATTTATGAGAAATTTTCTTAATACGAGAAAATCTTTTTAAAACTTAAGATTAGAGCTATATTTTTAAGAATATAAGATTAGGACATTATTATTATGTTCAATGCGCAAAAAACAAACAAACAGACTGCAGTGAATAACTTTTGTTCTAATGATCGGATTTTCACGCTCTAGATCTCAATCTTAATGGCTCAAGGGGTTGACCTCAAATATGGTAATTAATAAGTGCAGACGATATTTTAAGTGACGAAATCAGACACAAAAAGGTACCTTCTGTGAATAAACATACTTTTTTTTTCGACGGATTATGATTCCTTACACCCGAAATATAGGGGATAGAAGTATTCTGGGAAATATGGTCCCAACAATTTGTTCAAGAGAGCGCCTCCTAAGTTTGGGCCCCTTAATGTTAATTTTACTTTTTGCATAGTTTGCCCATATCTCGAGAACTTTTTAAGCGAATTGAAAAATTCTTAGACACAATTGTAAAATTAGTTTATCCAAGAATAATTCCATGCAAGCAATAACATTAAAAAACCTGAAAATTTCGAAAACCGTTGAAAAATTTCAGAAAAACCAAGAAATGTGTTCTAATATGAGATGGTACGAAGACATAAAGATAATCTCTAATTACCTATTATTCTTGGACTAAGGTTATTAATAAGCAGTTTTGTGGCGGAAAATAATACTTAAAAAAAGTATTCACTTAAACTAAAAATAATGTGCAGTGACGAAAGTAAAAAAACTCAACAATGTATCAGTTTTCAAACACCATCCACGTTCGCAAATACAGTCGATAGAATTCTGTTCAGTTTTCTGCCCTCTCAATGTTGTCTTCACACACCTTTGCAAGTGGTTTAAATTGTGTTTTGTTATTTAAATTGTGTTTTGTGATTTAAATTTCGTTTTGAGTCCTCCTTCAATTTCCTTCCACTGAAATAAGGAACTATCGCATATTACTATCGCTCCTTTCCTTGATAAAAATACTTTACAAATTTTTAGTTTTCTATAAAGAAATATCGCTGGTTCAAAATTAAAACGACACTTCTGAAAACATGATAAGTGTTGTTTGAATGAGAAGTGAGTGCGGAAGTGTCGTTTTAATTTTGTACATGCGATATTTTTTTATATGAATAAAAGTGAAAAAGGTTCTATAAAAAAGTGTATGTTAATAATATTGTCGTAATATTTACAATGTTTCATAGAAAGTGTTCAAAGTTAAACCACATAACTTGTGAACCACGATATGGTGCAAATATGCTATAAACTTAGTGCTGAAATGAATATTATTTCCGTCAAGTAGCAGCCAAGGTATAGTATCATTAAGATTAGTAAGTTAAGTTAAGTTTAGTAACCACATCGCTCAGCCTTTTAAGGTTACAAAGAACTTGAAAGAAAATATGATTCAGCAGGTTCCAATTTTCGAACAATGAACAAAGTTAATTGCACCAAAAATGAAATTTAATATTCTTCAAAAACATTTTTAATGAAGTTAATATACATTTAAAAAAATATATGTCGCTCAAAAATAAGAAATTTTTATATAGACAGTGGATTGAATGTTTTATAAATAAGTATCTACAAGCAATATTGCTTTTTCATTTCTCGTTACAGACAATACTCTTACCCTATTAACCCTATATAATACTCTCACCCTATTAAAATTGGGGAAAACAACCCTTTAGGGCATAACATAATATACATACATAAGTTTGATATAAAATGCATAGAGAAAAGATTTTTCATAACATTATTTTTCCCTTCAAGATATTCATGGTAGAGAATTTAGCTTCAGAATTTTCAAAAAGCCATCAGGACGGCTTACAATACAAAAACCTTTTTTTTCCCTGGGAAAATTCCAAATTGAGGAAATTTACCCTCACTACAGTTTGTTATGCAATACACACTATACAATCTCCCCTATTTGCAAAAACGTGCCGTTTAAGTTATGAGGGTACTTTTCTCTGCAGAATTCTCCATCTCATTTGCAGTATCGATTTCGGCCAGAGAGAGCCCCCTTCATGTGTTCGAATATTCTATCCCAGTGGTCAATAGCTCTTGTGCTTCTCGAAATTTCGTTCCAAAATTTTCTTAAGAAAATCCAAGATGAGAACTGTTTGTGCAACAAATATTATCTTGAAGATGGAGTCTTGGTGGAGGGATGATTTGGGGGGTGGTGTGGAAGGAAATATTCTTAATGGAGACTTTTCTTCGCTACCTAATGAGATTTCTCGAGCCGAACGAGCTTCGAGATTTTGAGTGGGTGCTTCGAGTGTATGTGTGCGTGTGAGTATTTTATTTGGTGGAAACTGATGTCAGAATCTTTGGGTAGGGGAGGTTTCAGATTTTGTGAGTAGTCGTGATTTTGCAGCACGTAGTTTTAGAAAACTGTTAAGTTAGCGGAATGTTCGCTTTTCGTGAAAGGGGTACAGTTTTAATGGTGATAATATCGAGATGGTTATTTGATGCAGAGGTAATTGATTTTAATTTTTAAGCACTCGGAAAGTTATTAAAGCTTGGTTTACCTAATATCAGAACAAATAATTTCTAAATTTTCATGAGTTGTTAAGTTTAATTTTTTTACTGACTAGGGAAATTTAGTAATTACTCAGCTTTATTAAATAAATGCTAATTTCAATTGCAATACTTTTTTTTCGTGTAGTCAATAAATAATTTCTTATTAATTATTTAATGAAACTCAAAAGTCTTGCTTAAAATCGATTAGGCATTTTCCCATTCTTGACAGCAGTAGCACAATACCCTGTTTGTATTGTTAGGTTTCTGTTTTGGCTGTTACAACTGTTACTGCTTGTTATGACCAATTGCATTATCCCATATTGACACCATCGAGTGTTTGAAACAGACATTCTCGGAAAGCTTTTTGATCTCATTGAAAATGTTTAAATTGCATTTAGACAAATCTGGATTATACGGTGTGTGGCTTGTTTAAATTGCATTTAGACAGATCTGGATTATACGGAGTGTGACTTGTTTAAATTGCATTTAGACAGATCTGGATTATACGGTGTGTGGCTTGTTTGAATTGCATTTAGACAGATCTGGATTATACCGTGTGTGGCTTGTTTAAATTGCATCTAGACAGATCTGGATTATACAGTGTGTGGCTTGTTTAAATTGCATTTAGACAGATCTGGATTATATGGTGTGTGGCTTGTTTAAATTGCATTTAGACAGATCTGGATTATACGGTGTGTGACTTGTTTAAATTGAATTTAGACAGATCTGGATTATACGGAGTGTGGCTTGTTTGAATTGCATTTAGACAGATCTGAATTATACGGTGTGTGGCTTAATACTTCCCATTTGAATTTCCACCGACGTTCCTCACTTGCTTTGGCTGTTCGTAGTCTAGCCAAAAAATATATAATGTATATATTCTTTGTTCTATTCACTTATATATTCTTTGGTCTAGCGTTGTCGTGTAACAAGATCATTCCGGGAGAAAGTTAACCGAACATTCGATTTCATTGCCTTTCTGAAATTTGTTAACGTTTCCAAATACCACTGATAATTAACCCCTAGCTCCATAACTTTAGAAAATCGATTAGAATAGGGCATCTGCGATCAGTTTCTCTATTACGTATAGCTTTTTGAAACGGAATAAATGGATTAACAGCTGGTTGGTTATTATCCTTTTATCATTGCTTTTCATATCTATGCAAATATTGTTACCTACGATTTGAGAAAGATTTGATAGCTTTTCATTTCTAGGCAAATATTGTTACCTAGAAATGAAAACCTCTCAAATCGTTTTCGTCACACCAGCAACTACATTTCAGGTTCCTCACTTTATTTTTTTAAATATAGTTATTACAAACTAAGGTAAACAACGTTTAAGAGCACAAAAATTACTTATAAATGCAGACAGCTGTTTCGGATGCTCAAGGGGCAACCTTCATCAGTGCAACAGAAAGAAAAAGTTCTCTCTGTTGCACTGATGAAGGTTGCCCTTTGAGCATTCAAAACAGCTGTCTGCTTTTATGAATAAATTTTGTGCTCTTAAACGTTGTATACTTTAGTTTGTAGTTTAGCACAAAGGTCGCTCACTTGTATATTTAATATAGTTATTGCTGAATGATATCTGCTTCGTTACTTACTTAAAATACCTCACAGTTTATGTAAAATAATGGAAGGGGTATTAGCATTTAATAAGAAACTGTATATACATTTTTAAAAATGCAGTAAATAATTCATCTAAAAAATTTATTAATTTATCAATAGCTCTAAAACTAATGTCATTCTTCAAAAACTTTTTATTTGTGCTTTATGTAGTTTATTCTATTGAATTTGACGCCAACACTAGAATAATCTTACTCTCGCTGAATTTAGCTATAATCGCTTGTTTCATAGAATTAATACAAAGATTTTGTCATTTATTTTTATTATTCATTTGTTATAAAAAATAGTTTTAAAGTTCATTATAAATTGGCTTTCAAGGACATATTTTGTGTATAACTTCAAAGATATTTTTATTTGTTGCTGTTAGTTCATATACAAGAGAGAAAAACTCTTCAACTTCAGTTTATTTTCAAAAATAAACCATCATTACTCCAAATTGAACCTAAAAATTTTAAAAACGCGAGTGCTTTAAAAATATTTATGTTCCACACTATTTCTTTGTTGTTATAAAAGAACAAACAAAGTGTCGAAATAGGTATAGAAAAAAAAATTGTATCCGAAAGTAGATTGGAAAAGTTTGTGTAACCAGGTCTAAGTACACCATTACATCTCGAAGTACTTAAGAAAGAAAATATTGAATCACCCTACAAAGCGAAATACAGGCTGTTTGCGTGTTAAAATCTTGTCTGTTGTCGCAATTCAAACAAAAACCAGGTTTTAACTTAGTAAACACTTTCAAATACAAAGATTATGACAGAAATTTCAAGTTTTTTTTTCCCGTTCTCACAATCCCTTGAGGGTACAAGAAATCTTAAAAAATAAAGTTTTTCAATTATTTTTTTTTGATATTAAACATGTGATAAAGAGAAGTTAAAATTTAAATTTTATATTTAATATTTTTATTAAGTCATATAGACCAGTATTTTTATTGATTTGCAACGATGTCTGAATTTATCTCGTGAATAAATATGTGGTTTGGCTTCTTTTTTAGAATTTCTTTCAAAAAAGCTTGTCTGACAACTTTTGTTTTTGTTCTTATGATTTTTTTCCTGTAAAATTTTAACTTTTGCATTTGTAAAAATATTTTTACAAATGGAAAATTTTCAAACTATAAAAATTTTTTTTAATATTTTTTATTTTTTTAATACTAAACATGTGATTTTAAAGCGAAATTTAAATTTTACATTTGCCATTTTTAAGTAATTTGGATTAGTATTTTAATTTATTTGTTAAATTTATCTCGCGATTAAGAATGTGATTTGGTTTCTTTTTTATCATTCTTTAAACAAAGCTTAAATGATAACTTTTATTTTTGCCCTTACGTTTTTTTTTCCTGTAAAATTTCAACTTTCATATTTTTAAAATACTCAAATATAAAAAGTTTAAACTTAACAACTGTTGTGTTTTGTGTTTTTTTGTGTTATCAAATTAGTACTATACGAAGAGAAAAATTCTCTTAAAATTACCGGAATGTATGGTAATGACGTTTCTTGTAAAAAAATAAGAATAATTGGTTAATAAAACAAAAACATTGCACATAAAGCAATGCATTTGGTAATTTTTTCTTTAATATGGTAACGATTTATCGGAAATTCCGATTTTTGAAATTATGGATCTTATTGCCACACCTTTAGTAAAAAATACAAAACTAAAAAGTAAATTTAACCAAATAAATGGTTTTTATGCCACGCTCTAAGGTATCATGATAAAACAAGCAAATTTTATCAGATACTATAAAAACATATTTTTTTGTTAATTTTACCAAAGTCATTACCTTAGCGCTTCAGTAACAAATGCGGAGCTTTTAGGTATTCCCATAGGGCCAGAAAGACGGTAAATATTTCCATATTCTGGTAGTTTTAACTACACTTTCTTTCTCAGTGTAGTCTGGTATTAATATCGTTTTCGTTTTGAGTTTTGCTGAAAGTAGTAATTTGCGTACAAGGACCAGTATTTTTTTCATCTTTTATTTTTATTCAAATAATACAGACAAATTGCGAGCATTACAGAAGAACCTGAGTATTTATTATATAATGTTATTTTGTGAAAAGGGAAAAAGTTTATGCTCTCCTAACGTTTGATACAAAAAAGTTTTATTGTGCTAAATTGAACTCGGAAGAAAATGCTATATATCTTTGAAAAATGGAAAAAAAACTCCGATATTCTGATGTGCTAAAGCATTCTAATTTAATTTAACACAAAATGTTTTCAAAACTTTTTCGATAACTAAAACTGAATGGCAATCCTCTTGTGATTGGCTAAAAGAAAAGCACTTATTCATATTTTTTTTATTTTTAAAAAAAGCACTTAGTTTCAATTTTTTTATTCATTGTACATGGAATGCAGGCAGTTCCCTTTTAAAGTCAGGAAAAAATAATTTAATAAAAAGATTGTACAAAAAACTGAAATAATTTTACTTAACATCAGTTTCAGCCAATTTAAATTCGCAAAAACTATATTTACAGCAGTAAGGGCACTTATTCGAGAAAAAGTAGCTTAAATAAGGAGTATTTTTACAAAAATTTCAAAACAAAATATCTTTATTAAGGAATTTAGGTTGAAGAGCCAAAGAAAAATAATTAAAAGCTAGTTTAACGTGATAGATTTTTAACTGTAGCTTTTCGAAAAGTACATAAAAAAAAAAGCTTACTACTCTGAGAGAAATTATTTCTTTTTTAAAGGAATTTAGTTAATGGGTGAAACGTTTGCAGAGAAAATTAAAACTTAGTTACTTAAAAAATAGAATGGTTACCTAATTAATGATATCAAGTTATTTTCTCAATTTGAAAAGGACAATTCAGGAGAAATTAGCCATTTGAAACTTTAATCAGTAAGTCGCCATTCAGTAATTGAATTCGGTAAGGAAAGCGTTGAATTTAGAATGTTGCAGTTCTAAACGAAAAATTGTTTCAATTGAATTAATTTGATTTTTTTTTCTTCATTAAGGAATTAATTTCACTCACCTTCTGAACGAAAAATTAGTATAGTTTTGGTCAACCATTGATTTACTTTGAAGCTGACCTTGTGAATAACTTAAAAGAATATATTATCATTTTATGTATGATATATTTTATGATATACTATTATCATTATGTATGATATATTATCATTTTATGTATATATATTCCATGTATTGATAGATTTTTTGAATATTTTAAAAATGTACGAAAAGTTTATCGTTAAAATTTTAAAACAATCTGAGTAATATCAAAAAGAAGCAAAATTCTATGAAATTTTTATAATTTCCTGTGACTTTTGTTTCGACTACGGAATTCGGGAATAATCTTAAATCATTCCTGAAAAATTCCGGTAGTACGCGTAAGTTAATTTGAATTCGCTCCTCGATTTATAGATTTCCCTTCGTGTTTTGTTCTGTATTTTCTTTATATTTTATTTTCTATTTTTTGCTTCTATTTTCGTTCCAATTTTTTTTTCGAGTGCTCCTCACTCTATTGTATTGATATATTTTGTTTTGCCTGTATTGATACAAAAAAGATATTAGAGATAAAGATATTAGAAAAAAGATTTTGAGATAGATAGATGTCCTAGAAAAACACCTCTTGATCTTAAACACTAAAAACTGGAAAACAATTGCAGGAAAAAGATTAACATGGAAAAAAAAATCTTGAGAAGACCAAGGCCCACCCTGGGCTGCCGAGCTATTGATGATGATTATGATGGTGATATCGATACAATATTAGAAAGCGTTCCTTNAATGTACGAAAAGTTTATCGTTAAAATTTTAAAACAATCTGAGTAATATCAAAAAGAAGCAAAATTCTATGAAATTTTTATAATTTCCTGTGACTTTTGTTTCGACTACGGAATTCGGGAATAATCTTAAATCATTCCTGAAAAATTCCGGTAGTACGCGTAAGTTAATTTGAATTCGCTCCTCGATTTATAGATTTCCCTTCGTGTTTTGTTCTGTATTTTCTTTATATTTTATTTTCTATTTTTTGCTTCTATTTTCGTTCCAATTTTTTTTTCGAGTGCTCCTCACTCTATTGTATTGATATATTTTGTTTTGCCTGTATTGATACAAAAAAGATATTAGAGATAAAGATATTAGAAAAAAGATTTTGAGATGGATAGATGTCCTAGAAAAACACCTCTTGATCTTAAAAACTAAAAACTGGAAAACAATAGCAGGAAAAAGGTTAGCATGGAAAAAAATTCTTGAGAAGACCAAGGCCCACACTGGGCTGTCGAGCTATTGATGATGATTATGATGATGATATCGATACAATATTAGAAAGCGTTCCTTTTTGCGGAGATAATCGTGCGAGCTGATGATGAGATTATACCTTCTCTTTATTTTGTTTTCCGGAATTTTAATAAGTTTTTTTAGATAAATAAAAATGTTTCTTAAATATTTTTAAGAATAATTTTTTTTAAATAATTTTTCTTCTTCTCTCGTCATTAATCTTTATTTTTTTCCATATTTTAATAAATAATGCCATATAATAATAAGTAATGTGCAAATAGAAATTATTTATTTGTTCAAAATTTTATAATTGAAGTGGAAGAATTATTCTGAAATTTTTATATCAAATGTCATTTTTTTTATTCCATCGTAATTTCTGAACTGAACATTTTTCTACACACCCTGCAGTAATTTCAAGTTTCTAAGTCTGATAGTTTTTGAGCAGCAAAGCAAAATGTAACGTTAAATTGAACATTTAAAATAACGTTGAAAAATTTTAAGATTGAGATTTTTTAATATAGAGAAATATATCTGAAAAAATTTAATGAAAAGTACTAAATATTTTTGTTATAAGACTATAATGAAAGAAATAGCTTAAATTAAAGGAAGACATAATAATAAATTATATATTTGACAGTGAGAAAGGTTTGAAATAGAATTTAAACTTTTGCTTATAAATATTTTTAATTAAACGTTGAATTTTCTTTGCTATTAAGAAGAAAATATGTGTTTCTCTGTTAATTACTTTCATAAACTAACGCAATTGAAAAATAGTTACCGAAATTAGTTTTAAGTTTAAGTAATTACTACTTAAAATAATTAATCTCTTAAATCCCATTTTATGATATTCATATAAAAATGAAAATACAAATAAAAGAAAGATTCTAAGTATTTTTTGGGTATGCCTAATTTAAGTAGTCTCATACATGTATATTCATTATTAATTAATCATGTTAATCATATTTTAATAAAACATTTAAATGAAACTGTTTTTTCAACTAATTAATTTTATTTAAATGACTGAAGAAAGTATTTTTAATCAAGGAAGGGCTTTTTAAATTAACGTAAAAAAATGAAGTACGTTAAATGATACGTCATAACTATGCTACGTAGCCTCATTTAATGAAATTTACTTTTAATAATAAAATTAATAGCAACACACGACGAAAAAAAGCAAAAAGGACGAGTTTCTAAACTAATGATCGAAATTAATTTCGAAAATAAAAACGCATTAAAAATTAAATTTTATTTTTATTTATATTTTCTGCACTTTGAAACTTGACGTCAAAGATTATTTTACCTTTAACATTTTTTTTAATAAAACGTTATAAACGAAGAAAAAGTTTAAATTATAATTTTTTTAAGAAAAGCTATAAATTTTATTTATTCTGCGTTAATGATGCTTTAGTATAAAATTTAGAGGTTTAAAGCAAATTATATTGAGAATCTTATAATTTTAGGTTTATGGATTAATGTAACAAAAATACCAAAATGAAAATATTAATATTTTGCATTTTAGATAATTTTCATATTTTTAAAACTTGTCACTTACGATATTTCATGATTATTTTATTCGAAACTTCTTTAAAAAAACTCAGAATGTATTAGATTATTTAACGTTCTTTTTTGATTACTTATTATAGCTAGATTACATTAAGAGTTTAATGGTGCTTTGATTAATTACACTAAACTGAAACTTTTAAAAGTATAAAAAACTTTTTTATTATAAACTTTTTAAATTTATAATTATGATTTATGAAATCAATGATATGGTGATTAATAAGTATGATAAATGATTAATGGAAATATTTGGGAGAATAAAATTAAATTTAATGCGATTACTTACCTAAAAAAATAAATAAATAAAATAAATTAATAAATAAAAGATTTCACACCAGATAAAATTAATTTATTTGGGAGGAGTTCAAAAGCTTTATCAGATAAAAGATCTTATTGATGTTGTAACTATGAGTTAATACCATAATCATTGTATTTATAATAATTATGATTAATCTATAACTTGTGAGTTATTGCTATAATAATTATCTACATAAATAGAAAGAACTATTTAGCTTAACATTGAATTGATAGTTTTGAATTTAAACATTTTCTTAAACCCTTCAAGGCTTCATTTTTGCTATTCTTGTTCATAAATAGTTGTTTTTCTAATATATTACTGAAATATTTCTACTTTAAAAAAATTGAAGCATTACTCTTGTTCGAAAAGAGAGATGCTTAGTTTTTATTTCTTTAAACTTTATTTTATGACTTTTAAGTTTTATTATTTATAAAGTTTTGCTTTAAATTTATCAAAAAATGTATCACTCTTACGTGAATCATTCTTTAATTTATGCTTTAAAGACAAAAATATTGTTTCAGTTTTATTACTAGGTTTTCTTATCAGAATAAAATGAGTTAATTTATAATATTTTTTTGGTCTAATATTTTCAAAAGACTTTTTAACAGTTTTCATTTTTCTAAACTTTTTCTCAAGAAGTATTAACCGTTTTAAATTTTAATGTTTTTAAAGTTTTATTGCATTAAATTTGTCGTAAATGTATTAGTGTCACAGAAATTATCTTTGAATTTATACTCCAAAAACAAAATAAAATTGTTATTTTATTTCTACAATTTTTATACCTGTAAAATGAATTTATTTATAATATTTCTTCATTGAGTGTTTTTTTAATTTTAATTAAAAAGAACTTATGAAAAAGATAACTTCTTTACATCACATCGATTTTTATGAAGTTTAATTTATTATTTGTATACAATTATGAAATAAATAGTGATTATAAAAAAAGCTAACTTGTACTAATTACTGGCTGAATACCAGTTCTTTGTACGCAGTGGAAAAAAAAGTATTTTTAATTTATACAATATATTTAAAATTTATTACAATCAAACTACTTTCTCCTGTAATTATATCTTTGAGTGACTTTAAAAGCCTATTTCCTCAATATCTAACATAAAAATATACAGTATTTCTGCAGCTGCTATAGAGGCACCAAATTTACTCATAAAATACTTTGTGCCTATGTATAAGTATGCTTGATACACGTTAAAACTGCATCAGTTTCCATAATATCAGTAGCCTTCCATAATATCAGTGCCTACTACTAAAGTTAAGCATCATTGTTGTCAATAATTTCTCCACAACTTTTTACGGTTCTCCATAACAAATAAGCACATTTTCTTTGTTAATTTTGCTTTTTAGTACGCAGCTAATTTTTTTTATCCCGATTGGTACCTATTACCAAAATTAACTAAGCATCATTAACGTCAATGTATTACATTATTTATTTTTGCTATTATTTACTACACCCTAATTCGATTTGTTACACACTCTTAAAACGGTATAATCAATAATAGTATTGCGCAAAAGTCTCCTACTATTATTGATTACACCGTTAGTCGATTAATGAAAGTGTATTTTACCAAAACTAATAACTCCCGAATGAAAAATATAATTCAAAAATCTAAAATTGCGTTTCGAACTTACAATTTTACTCATTTTGCTTTATGTTGAATATCGAATTTTTAGAGTATACGATTTACCACTATTCGAAATAATAAATTGAATGAATCAGCATTTACTGAAACTAGATTAACCATTTATATGGTATATTGATTAAAGTTTTCTGAAAACTCTTTAAAAAGGACTTAATGATAATTTTCATAAAAAGGGCTACATTTTCTTGCTATGTTGGTTTTAATGAAGAAAATTATGGAGTTGCACCCTCTGCTTGCTGCGCTTACCAACCCCTGAAACTGGATCTGTAGTTTGTAGTTCCTTTTGGATTGTTTCTTTATTAAAGCTCACTCCACACTTTCTTTGGATACTCATGTCTTTTAGCCTCACGTTATGCACTTGATTGTATGCGTCATGCACTTGAAATACGCAACATATAAATAGGGTGAGAGCTTTAATTTATACTTATTTCAATCAATTCGTGTACAATTTGACAAGATTTATATCCATTAGCACAAGCACAATTTGATTCATATTCATTTTAAAACTACTTGAAAATTGAACAAATTATCCACGGAATTTTCTTATAAACGATTATAAATTTCACTGTTTGGAGATACAACTGTTAAGATTTTTGTTTTAACATCCACGGAATTTTCTTTTAAACAATTATAAATTTCACTGTTTGAAGATACAACTGTTTGAAGATACAACTAAAGGTTTTTGCTATAAACAAGTCAATAAACATAAGCAAAACAAAAAATATGGAGCCGTTTGTTTACATGAACAGTTTTTTGTCGCTTATGAGAAAAAAAGAATTTTCATTCTGAAATTTGTAACCATGAACATTTAAACGTTCAAAACTGCTCCATTGCTTGATAGTACAGTTTTCATTTTTGCTGCCATCGCGAAAAAGAATTTTCATCGGTAATTTAACAACATGCATTATTTGTTTGTGTTTTATATTAAATATAAGAAAAGAAAGGAAAGTGTGTCGTTTCGTAGTATAAAATATTCGTTAGTCTTGAAAACCAATAAATTTTTTTTCGATTCATTTTCGATCCGGTATTGAAAAGGTTTTTGCTAACGAAGGAAAATGCATTATTGATTGAAAAATAAATTTTGAAAACAAATATCAAATGCACTGAAACGACATTACTTTCCCGTCGCCCTAGTAGATAATGACCTTTGACATCTAATATGAAAAACAATTCATTTGTCTACCATTTTTAATTCACTATAAGATATGAAGAAAAAAAAAGTTATTAACTGACTTAAACGTTTAAATCAACAATTACTTCAAAAGAAAAATAATAATATTTATAGCAACTGTTTCTTACATAAAACGTTCTATGTTCTTATGAAACAACTCCATCTATATAATCCTTTTGATTCAATACTTTCAGAGGCTATCATAAGAAACATTTTCCTTGTCCCACATTGGTGTTGATAACAATGCGACTTGACGCTCATCCAAATAAAACATTTACTTCTCGCCATTTTGAATAAACTCTCTTGCACATCTTTAAACGTATTAGCCATAGGATATATTTAAACATAAAAAAATATATATATTGCTGTCGATCGTATTACAAATCTTTGATCCCTTGGGTCAAGCAGCTCGCTCTGTTTGATACGGCAATAAAACGTTTTCAACTGACCACAGTTCAAGCTGGTAACACAGGAGGCTGAAGTAAATAAATAAATGTTGCAGAGAAAAGAGATTACGAGCACCCTACATCGTAAAATGGTGCAACCACAAGATAAAAAAAAAATGCTGCTGTTGTTTGCGCATAGGCAGCGGCAAGTGTAGGGCCTTATCTATGTCCCAGTGGGATTGCTTGTGTACCTTAATGTCAGGTAATGTCTTCTCGTGGCTTTTTTGGCCCACAAATAAAAAGAAAACAGCAAAGTAAGAAGCAGGAGCTAAATTTTTCCACCTTGTTTCCCTTCCTGTCGAAGACCCAGGCGCGCCTTAATCAAATGCTGCTGAAATTGTCATGGGATAAGGTTAGTGCCTTCTTTGCTTATCGGGTTGTTATTATGAAGTCAAATGAAAGTTTTAGGCTCCTTTTTTTTTGTTGAGGAAATTTATCTTTGTGTTATGTATGAGACATGGCTTATCTTAGGTAAATATAACGGCTGATGGAGTTTCTGAGGCGTATTTATGTTTATTTATTGCTGTGCTTTCGATCAGGATGTTGTAACTGAATGTTTAGTATGTCGTTTATTATAAATTTCTTAATACCAGGACAAAATTTAAGTCATATCTTAATGTTTATCTTTTTGAATTTTGTGGTTAACTTTTTTTTTCTGAAAAAATACCATACTAAATGACAAAAGAAATCTTGAAAAGGCTTTATTGTAATCATTTTTTAATTGATCTTTTATTACTTCCTGTTGAAGTCCAGGAGCACCTTAATTAAATGATGGTGAAATTGACTTTGGATAAGGTTGGTGGCTTTCTTGTTTTTCAGGTAGTTATTGTGAAGGCAAATGAAGGTTTAAGGTGCCTTTTTTTTCTTATTTGCCTGCAAATATATCATATTAAATTACAAAAGAAATTTTGGAAAGTCTTCATTCTAATAATTTTTAAATTGATCTTTTATTACTTCCTGTTGAAGTCCAGGAGAACCATAATTAAATGAGGATGAAATTGACATTAGATAAGGTTAGTGGCTTTCTTGTTTATCAGGTAGTTATTATGAAGGCAAATTAGGTTTAAGGTGCCTTTTTTTCTTATTTGCCTGCAAAAATATCATATTAAATTACAAAGGAAATTTTGAAAAGTTCTTATTCCAATAATTTTTAATTGATCTCTTATTACTTCCTGGTGAAGTCCAGGCTCACCCTAATTAAATGATGGTGAAATCGATATTGGATAAGGCTAGTGCCTTCCTTATTTATCAGGTAGTTATTATGAAGGCAAATTAAAATTTAGGTTGCCCTTTTTTTTCGTATTGGTCAACAAATTGTTATGTTTTTGATCCGGATGTACCAACTGAATTTTTAGTATGTCATTAATTATGAATGATTACCAGAATCAAGTTTATGTCATACCGTAATGTATATCTATTTGTGAGTTTTGTTATTATTTATAGTGCTGTTATTCTTAATTTAAGACTTGTTTTATTATTTTTAATTATTATCATTTTGCGTAAAAACGATTATTTTAAAAATAACAAATCACCCATAAAATTTTTCTCTGATCTCCAAGTAGTCAGACTAGGACAGAACAGTATCTTCTCCATGATTTAATCTAACCAAAAAAGTAATGAAGGAATTTATGCTCTGGTTATTCTAGATATAGTTTGCAGGGCGTGATTTGCTTATGACGCAGTCTTTTTCTAGACTTAAACCCTCATTATTAATTGTCTATGAACTTTCTTTTCATTTTGTTTATTTTTCCTGCAACCAGTTTTCGTATGAAAAGACAGCAAAAGTATTCCCAACGAGGGAGAATTGGAGAAATAATATTACTCTCTCTCAACCTAAACCAATCCTCAAAGTTACTTATTTTCGTAACTAGAGTAACCTCTAACATGTGCCTGCCTGGAGGAGTTCTCGTGACATCCAGACAGTATAATGTTGTCATGATCTTTTCGAAACATAAACAACGGATTTTGATAAAGATTGAATCTAGCTGAAATTATACTACTACTTAACACTGTCATTTAAGTCTTAAAAATCTTTGTGAAAAACCTGCATTGCCTCACAGCACAGTGGCAAGATGGTGGTCAGAATCCTTTTCTATGAAATTTATTTTTCATTTTGTTTATTTTCCTGAAACCAGTTTTCGTATGAAAAGACAGCAAAATTATTCCCAATGAGGGAAAATTGAAGAATCTATCCTCTGAATAACCTCTCTCAACCTAAGCCAATCCTCAAAGTCACTTATTTTCGTAACTAGAGTAATATCTAGTCATGTGTCTGCCTGGAAGAGTTCTCGTGACATCCAGACAGTATAATGTTGTCATGATCTTTTCGATACAAAAACAACGGATTTTGATAAAGAAAGAATGTAGATGAAATCATACTGCATAATACTGCCATTTATATCTTAAAAATCTTTGTGAAAAACTTGCATTGTCTCACAGATCAGGGGCAAGATGGTGGTCAAAACGCCTCGACTAATGATGCTAAAATGTCACAGGTTTGTTGTGGCCAGGTTGTCCTAATCATAGTAAAGAGGAAATGGATCCAAGGAGCTAGAAAGTACAGTATACCGTCAACCATAGTATCCGAACTTTAAGACTTGAAACTTGAGATTGAAAAACCGCTCCAAGCATTTGTTTCAGAAGTGTTTCAAAGATTCTTCAGGCACTAGATTGCTTCATCTGAAGTTTTACGGGATCAGAAACGACAAATTATACCACATCGCTAGCAATGAGTTGTACACAATGCTGCTCATTAATTTGAAGGACAGGAAAACTTAATAACATGCATCATTTTCGTATTAGTTGTAAATAAATGATTCAATGTTCCAACCATTATTAATGACGTATGCCTGTTTAGGGAGAGGATCGATTGTTCTTGTTTTCCAGTGGCACCATCTATGGCCAGGAATTCTACTTCTGCCACACCCATATGTCACACCCGTTTATGTGGCGGACCCATTCATGCATCCATTCATTTATCCACAGATCGTAATTTTGACCTCAATCAGAGAACGATCTATCTCTAATCCAGTACCCCCAGAGGTTATGATTTGTTATGGGAACATGGAGGACTTTGCGACTCGACAGATTTAACGCGCATCAGTCACCATTTACAACACGGGGAGTCTTCGGTCGGCGGAGTTCAAATCCACGAACTCTCGGACATGGGCCCAGCTCCCAACCGACCAGGCTATCCCGGCCGTTCCAACCATTGTTCTTTGTATTAAAAATCTAGCAGTGAATCACTCCCGTTAACATTTTTAACCAACAATCATTACGATTGTACCTTAACAATGAACAACGTTATGAATGATGATTGTCATCTTTTCGTATTCAGTTTTCATTATTGTCGATAATGATCATGTTTCGTTGTCGATAGTTTTTGCACACTCGATATTAATCTTGACACAAGATATTCACGATATACCATAGACGTACGCTTTATAACATCATCATCATGATATTAAAAAATATTGATAGTTTACGATTGCTTGAAGCATCACCCAGTACTGGTACAAACAATTAATTGAATAAATGCGTATTTTTAAATATCCAATTATAGTATCCACTTTCAAGTATAGGTTCTATAAATAATTAATACTTTGTAGTGGGTTGAAAAGAATAGTTATCACTTACTTTAAATTCAGCAATCTTTTTCATTTATTTTTTAATTATTTTGGTTACGAACCGAGCGGACCTTGTGTAATGCAATTTCCTGAATATTTTCAAAATGTTAATATATTTGTAATATATTTCAAAATGTTAATATATTTTTTTTTCTGTGTGTGTTACTTTGATATTAACCATAACTAAATTTTAAATTTATTAAATCTAAATAGTCTAAAAAAACCGGATAATATCGAAAAGCATGCATATTAATTAATAATTTGACAAGATTGGGAATAATTGAACGAAATCTAATGAATATTTTATCTTTTCTCTGAAAAAAAAGAAAATTCAATATGTTCTTCTCATCACATAATTAATTGCGAATTATCACTTCCTAAAGAAAACTGGAATAAATTAACTTTCCAATTTCAACAACAACAACAAAAAAATATAGATTAATTTTTAAGAAATCAACTACTAGATTTGGTAGAAGAAAAAAGGTAAAATATATTCTAATGCCAGCGCTAATAATGAAAGTCAAATACAATAAATTGGAATATGCAGCTGATGCTTGTAGTTTTACTTTAACAAAATGCAATTATAGCTCGTCGTGCTACCCTTTTAATTTTTCACATTGCGCTAAAGCTTTAATAATGAAGAACAAAATGGCGGATAGACGTTCCCATGACGACGCTTACGCTGTTGCCAGATCCGAAGGATTATTATTAGAATTATTATTAAACATCTCGAGCTTAGATGTCCGCTACGATCTAGTGGTTGGAATAGGAATTTTCTAGAAATAAATTACTCCTAAGTGGCGAAAAATGAATGGACTTAAAAGAATGCAGTCAGTTTCTCTGGTCCAGAGAAGAAGTTTTTGATTAACTCCGAAAATAGCCAAGGTAGAAATTAGTTTCTTAAATTTAATGAGCACATTCTTCGTCCTTATGGAATTAGGAACTGAAGAGATATGAAAATCTTTCGAGTTTTTAAAGCCGGATTCCTAACATTCGGAATCTCAAGGTACAAACAAGACGTTGACTTCGAAAATAAATTAGTTACTGTCGTGAATAAATTCAACTAACATGCTTAGTTTAATTAGAATTTTTAAAAAAAATACTGTTTATAATTTTTATTTTGCAATGATTGCTAAAAGATTATCTACTTGCTATTTATTAGCATAAAGCTGTTTCGTTATTTAAACATATTTGTTTGTGTTTTTTTATAAATCTTACGATAATTGTTAGAACATAAGCTTCAATTAATTACCTTTTACGGAAAATTTTATAGTTGCCTCGATGTATTTAAAGTAAAATATTTAAATCAAACAAATGATAATAGATAAAGATTGAGTTCAAAAGTGAATTAGTTTCTCTCCAAATAAAATGCTTAACTTAATTAGAATTTAAAAGAAAAGCGGTTGATAATTTCTATTTTGTTTCATTAATTTTACATATTTTGTAATCGTTATCAAAAAATGTTCCAAGAGTATCCATTTTCTATTCATTAGTACTAAGTTGCTTTATTGTTTTGTTTGCGTTTTTCATAAATTTTATGACGATTGTCAAGCAGGTATGCTATAAATTTACGTACCATAAATTTACTCTCTACATACACTCTCTGTAAAATAGATAAATCAAACAAAATAATATCAAAAGCATTAATACCAAGTTTTAAATCATACAAAAATCAAGAAATAAAAAATTTTAAAAAAATAGCTGGAATTCAATATTTTAAGGCTTTTAGAAAATAAGTAACAATTTTAATGAAAGATTTAAAATAAACAATAAATGAAAATGAACTATAATTGTTTGAACTTTGCAGTTAAGCGCAAAATGTTTCTTAATCTGCTTCGCCAAATTTTTTGAAAATTTTAATTAATTTTGAAAAACTTTTGACAGAAATTAATACTTAAAAATAGTGCGTGGAGTCCCTCCGCGCGAAAGAAGTGAATATTCGTAGTGTGAAAATGAAAATAGGAAGGGGTAGAAATTGATTTTTAGTGAAATCATATTGTTTCTTTAAGACAAACTTTATTAAGATTGCTTACAATTCACAATTGATCGCATCTTTTAATTATCATTTTCGAGTGGTGAAATATCCAAATCTATAACATTTACAATGGGATTATGATAACTAAAGTAAGATACGAAATGTTTGAGTTCTATTTTTTCAATATTTCCTGCAAAAACTGTATCAATGGTAGTCCCCTTTTTGGTTGTTGGATCATTCCTACCATTTATCATTTCCAATCCAAATTTGTCTTTAAGGAAGGTTAATAATACTTCAGCTTCAGGTAACGAGAAATTCACATTAAAATCTCCTGCAAGGATCACAGGCCGTTCGTTGCCATGGTAGCGTTAAACGTTTAACGCAACCTTGTTGGAAGTCGCATTAGAAGTTTCACTTCAAAAACTCAGAAACATATATTCAACGCTTTACCATATTATCAATATTCCTAACAATGATACGGAACGAATTACCATTTTATAGTTTAAAGTATCCAAAGTAAGGCACCGTATCAACAACGTTGACACGATTCCCAATAGAATACTGAAGTCAAGCATCACTGTCTTCTGTCAGTGAGCGAGTATTTGGCCACTTTGTAGGTGTTGAAAGCTGCGTGAGAACTGAGGTAGCGTGGTATAGGTCCTCGTTAAACTGTCCTACTGTAAAATGCTCTACTTCACACTCAGGTTGTCTAGCCATTCCCTATGCAGAGGATCAAAATTGTGATGACACGTCTCTCGGATTATCCTCAAGCATGTCTCCCACACCGTCACAAGCAGCCCAGTGTATAGCTCTAGTGTGACATAAACAACTACTTCTGATAAAACAAACGATTTTAAAAGACTACTTTTTATAAGAAACTTTTAAATCTGAACTTTAATTCATAACATCGATTATAGCGTTGATAATTTAAAGGATTGAATATCCACAAAATTCTACAATCCTATGAATAGTGTAGTTGCTCTTATCATAAACTACAAAAATCACGAGAAAAAAAAAGAACACCCTTCGTTCTCAACCACAAATAATATTAAATTCTCCTTTCATGTCTCAATACGTGTATCCCTGAAGTTACATTTATTAAGTCAAACTTCAACATCTAACAATACATCACAAAATCCAATCAAACGTTTACCTCACAGAAATTCGCTACACTTTCATAAAAGGCTTCCTAACAAGCTCAAAAACGCCTCCTCTTTATTCCACTTCACGTATTTGTGCATCTGGTCCGGCCCTTTGGTTGTCCGGCCGTCAACAATCCCAATATGCGCCATGACAACCCGTCATAATTCTCTACAGCTTTTTCCTTTTTTTTTTTTTTTTCTTTTCCGTACCATTTCGTGTCGCATTTGGATAAAAGCCGTAACAACAACGTCAGAATCAGGACTAATAAAGTCCCCCACTGGTTCAGCTGTTCGCCAAGGGGGCTAGGGGTATGAAAGGGGCTTTATTCAGCCCCTTTAACGATAAATTAAAGCTGCTTCACACGGAGAATGGTGAGATTGGCGAGCAGTGTCAATAGGGCCCTTTTTAGAGAAATTTTCCCCTCCCCATGGTCTATTGTCAGCAGCAACAACAATCCAGAATTTCTGTCAGGCCTTAGTGAGGCGACATATTGGCCAGGACACCCAATCGCACAAGGGGTTCGCATCATGAAACTTTCTCAAATAAAGGTATGATTTGAACCCCTCATTTGTGGAATTAGGCGTAAAAAAAAGTCTCCATACTGCTTCCATAACTTACGTTTAAAAAAATCATATGCAGGCCCTTTTTGAATAGCGCTCCAATTTCACTTATTAATAAAAATGGAGTTCGTCTCATTTTCGTGTTCATATAAGATATTTCTTTTTTTTTTTAATTTTAAATTTAGTATACCTCCAAGTTTATTGCCACTGCCAACCGAGCTGTTATTTCTACAGAGGGCACAATAATTTAGACAGGGTAGGGAAAACAATATAACCATCTGACTTTAGAGCTGTGATCTTGAAAATAGAAATGGTGAAGTGAGCCTAGTGAAGCGATATGAAGTCGCGTCATATGAAGTTATGCAGAAAAATCTCTAAAATGAAGCTCGTTTATAAAAAAAGGAAAGTAAATACAACAAAAACATTCCGGATTCAAAATAAGCTAAAATATGCATGCGAGCACATCAATTGCGCCAAGTAAGAAGCACAATTATTAGAAAGTGTGAGAAAGGTTAAATACTTTTAAAATAAACATGCATGACTGGATTTTAAAGGTCAAATGCGAATTTTTCGTTAAAGAAGCTAAAACACAAATATTTACACAATTGCATTCCCATAAAATAAGTAAATTAATTTTCTCTAAATAATCCAATTACTAATACTATATCCTATAATAAATGTTGCATACGCCATGCAGCGCCACCTGTAGTTAAGCAGACTCCCTCTACATTCACTCACTGAACGGCTACGGGGAGAGAGCTCATTAAGATGTTCCAGCTCTAATTATTTTGTATTGCCATTTAAGTGTTTTTTGTCATAATAAAAGCTTTAAAATGCAACCCTAGACTGCTTTGAAGCTTCATCGACACTCCCCGTCCGTAACATAAATATCACTGTGAAGATGAGAAATATTTTGAATCGGTTAAATAAACATCATAAACATATTATTACTAGTAATTTTGTAATATGGAAAACTTAAAACTAATAAATTTAATGATAAAAGGCACACAATTTAGTCCCATTTACCGTATATCAATTAATAAAATTCTAAAATACTTTCTTAATGATCTCAATAAATATTGTTTAAAGATATCAAATAGATTCTCTTTGCTTTTAGGTATGTTACCAGAATGGAAATGGGCTGTTTATTATTTCCTTAAAATCTTTATTTTTAATAATAAGGAAAATTTAAATAACAGTAACAGTTCAATAAATATTTCCAAAATTTATCAATCAATTAAGTAACTACAAAAATATTTTGTAATTACCCCCATAGACAAAGCTAACAATAATTATGCTATCCTCTGTAAAAAATTCTATGTTGAACTTTTAAATACGGAGTTAAATAACAGTATCACTTTTAAGCTCTGTAATTTGAATAATAATATTATCATTAAAAAAATTTTAGCTTTATGTAAGAAATTTAAAATTAAAACCAATTATGTACAATTTCTGTATCTAAATAATCAGTTCAAAATTTCATAAAATTCCTATTAAATTTAGAACAGTCACTTGTTGGTCCAACTCTTACCGAACTATGCCTGGAACCATATTTCTCCAACTTAAATAAAATTATTAACAATATTATTAACAATATTATTAAAGAGCGTTTTTCTTGGATTATCATTAACAATCAACCCATTTTAGAATTTATTAGACAAAATAAAATTGATTCTTATGCGACTTTCGATTTCCAAAATCTCTATAATAGCTGTAATCTCTATAAATCACTCTTTCTAAACTAACTTTTGAATTATTACTGTGACTGTAAAAATTTCCTTAATAGAGAATTAGAGAATTTCTAATTAATTTTTGTCTTTTTAATAATTATCTTAACAATGAAAAACATGTTTTTGATCAAATTGATGGAATACCGCAAAGATCTAATTATTCACGACTTTTAGTTAACGTACTTTTACACTATTTTGAAGGGGGGAAAAAACTACACTCTTAATTTTAAATATATTTATAGATTTATTGATGACTTAATTATCTTTAATTTTCAAAATTATTCAATTTTATTAAATAATACTTACCTCGAGGAATTAAGCTTGCTTTGTAAATATGACGATAATATTAATTTTAAAATTTCGGTTTTAAGTATTGGAAAAAAAGAAAATATCTCAATTGAGGATTTATGCAATAAAAGAAATGTTTTTAAATTTAATATAAATGAACTAATTACAGGGAATTCTAATGTTTTTAAAGACATTTATTTAAATACTATTTTTAATCAAATAAATAGAATTTTTAAAAAATTAGTAGTAATGTTTATTTATCAAAAAAACAAGTAGACGATTTTTTTCCAAAATTTTATTAAAAAAAACAATGGATATTTAACTAATGTAATTAAACTTGATGAAAAATCATTGAGTTAATAGCGTGTTACAATTAAAAATTTCGTTGTTAACTAACTTTATATTTTTACTATGTACAAATCTAATTCGAGCAAATCCGCGGCTAAAAATCATCTGATACTTAATAAGGGAATTATAAAAAAAAAAAAAAAAATTTCATTAAATGTTAGTAATTTCTCTAAATTCAACCTTATAATTATAAAAAAATTTTTACTAAAATTCAACCTGATTAATTTTTTCGATTATATAACCGTCGTTGAACAGCCAAAACAATTTTTTAAGTTTACGACTACCAAAGTCCTACTCCGTAGCCTTGTAATTTGAACCCAATCAAGGAGACAAGGGAACTCCAGGATCAAGTAGTGGGAGAAATTTACCTTCGTGGTGCATTTTTTTTATTGGAACTACTGAGAGGAAAACCACAAAAGCCTTCCATGGTAAGCCTTACGGCAAGGGGATTCTAACCCATGATCCGTCTACCACTGAGGATATTTTACGCCAGCACTGTGATTGGTGCGAGCCGGGTGCGGAATTCGTATCAAACAGCCATTGTTGGGATTCGAACACGGTCCGCTGTCATCTAGCTGATCTATCTTTTATCTACTCCAAAAATTTGTAAGGTAACTAGCTGGAAGCAATAAAATGTGTAGTGAAAAAAAATCACCTTTCGAAAAATGTGGCTAATTATTAAATGCACCAAAGCTTTGTTATAAATTAAAATATGTATCTCATATGCTAGTTGCTATACAAGAGTAAATATTAATCTTAAGGGAAAAAGACCCGCTTTATTGTTAATTATTGTAATAATTTTTTTCAAATAAAGCAAATAAAGATATAAATTTAAAAAGAAATAATAAGTTAGTATAGATATTAATTCAATTTAATATGAAACATTTAAGCTGCTTTAAAAAAGTTTTTATTCTATCAATTTTTAAAAATTATGCACTTTTCTATACATTTTTCTACGTTTATGTGCTATTTTGATAAACAAAAAGCACCTTAAATATTCATTTCATTGGCAGTAATCACCTAAAACATGTGACATTTTAGTTAAAAACTTTGCACATTGTTTACATTAAATTGCTGATGAGAAAATTACATTATTTTCCATCCAAGCGATTAAAAAAAAATTATTTCAGATAGACTTTTGGCTATCTTTTAATTAGCAATTCATTTGATAAATGTAACTGGAATTGCAAATTTTGTTCTTTCTTTTACCCCAACAAATAACGCAAAACATTGCGCAAAATTATGCGGCCGCAGCAAATAATCAAATAAAATTGAAATAAATTTATTTACAAAACATGAGTCACGTTAATAAGAAATACTTTCTGCTCGAAGGGCTTAATTTGCATGGAATCATGCCACACATATTGCTAATTACTTCTGGTCATTAATAAAGTAATGGAGAACTGTTTTCAAAGTTTAAGTCTTAAAATAAATTACTTTCGCAGAAACAGACGATTATAAATTCTGGGCAACCGCTTTACCCGGAACAAATTTATTTGACAATGGTTTTAGGGAAAAACAAATCATTCCAGAGGAGTTTTTGTTGTTTTAAATAATAAATAGATGTTTGCAAATGCTCAGAGGGACAATTCTTAAGCCTTATGCTCTTGTTTTTTTTTCACATTTATGATTTGTTATATATTCTCAGTAGCGATCACCTTAACTTTTGTTTTGAAACTAGTTTGCCTAATAATCAACACACTTTTTTTCATGGTAGTTTGCTAAGGAAGAAGTTTTAATAGCTTAAAACACAGCAAATTTATAGTGCAGGTAATTAATTGCTAAGTTCGTTGACTATTATAATCAGCAATTTTTTAAAATTTTTATTTGTTTCTATATTTTAATGATGTAGAGGAATAGTTATAATGACGTTTGTCATGCACATTTTTTGTGAGCACATTTTTTGTCTTGATAATCTCAGCTGAGAAAATATTAATTTTAATAAGAAAATCGTCCATTTAAATTATTATTTTCTTAATAATTCTTTTTATTTTGACATGCAAAGAATGACATTACAAATGTTAAACATTTGTAAACATCGTGTAAATAACTTTTTGTTTGATATTTATTAATATTAATAGATGTGTTTTATTTTCTTTGGGCAATCGAATTTTATAATTATCTGCAAAATCTTTAGATTTTCACGATTATGTCCGGAGATGATGTAAAGAATACTAAAAATAAATCCAGCATACACTGTAAAAAATTACGGATCAAATTACTGCGTAAAGTATTGGTACATCATCCGTACAATTCATTTTTAACGTTAAATATTACACTGAAATTTTTACAGTACTATTTATTTCAATAAAGTGATTCAGTGATTTTACGTTAATTATTACAGTAAAAATTACGGTGTATAAGATTTTTTGTTCCGCAACATCTCCCGGTAAAAATGGATTTTACGGTAATAAGTACCGGCATCCTGAGTGCGAGTACATTTTAACATTAATTTGATTCAAAATTTTAAACAAATTTCAATATTGATAAACACAGCAATTACATTAATTTTTAAACTCTGATTTAATTAAAAATTTAGAGCACCAGAAGTCAATTAATATTTAGCATTAAATTTTTAATTAGTCCAGTTTTTTAAATAAGTTAATTAAATAACAAAATCATGAAATAAAATGTTCCATAAAATGTTCGAAGGATAGCTATTAACTGAATTAAATAAAATATTTTTGGCTTTGAGATATTTTACATCCGACTTCTAGAACTTAAAATATAAATTTCAATTTCGAGGAAATATTATAATAAACAACATTAACATTATTATAAACAATTTATGCGTAGTATTATATTTTAAATAACATAATAGTAGTTGTACGCAATTATATAATAATTGAAATTTTAATAATAATAGACATAATCATATTCATCCCATTTCCTGTTTCCGACTAAATAAACAGTAAACAACATAAAAGAAAATTTTCGTAAACGTACGCTAAAGTGGTATTACGCGATAATGAACCACATTAAAATATCGTATAATTTATTACATTAGAATAAACAATTAAAGTGGAGTATTATATTTTTAATAATATAATAGTAATTTTACGCAAGTATAGAATAATTAAAATTTTAATAATAATAGACATAATCATATTCATCCTATTTCCTGTTTCCGACAATATGAACAGTAACCAACATAAAAGATAATTTTCGTAAACGTACGCTAAAGTGGTATTACGCGACAATGAATCACATTAAAAGAATCGATGAAGTTGAAATTATGTCCCATCGAAGACTGAATCACTTTCCATAACCCTCTGCAGAATTGCATATCGAATGGACAATCCCAGGAAAACAACACCTTGTAAATTCCTCTTTATAATTCCCATGAGCATTCCCGGAAATTAAACATCCACTCCACATATATCCATGGGACTAATCTTGAGCAAATGTGAACTTCTCCCCCACATTTAATGGCGACATACTCCGAGATTAGAGCCTGTCCTCTTCAGCTGCAGCAGTCATACACGTTCTATTCTTCAATACCAATGTGTCAAAAGACGAAGGGGGGCGGAAGAGATTACAGTGCTGATTGAGACATTCTATAACTCCCCAGACAATTCAGTGACACCCCCATGCCCCCATCAGATTTCCCATGTTTGGGAAACCTGGCCATCAGATAGCAGGGGCTCCCAGAAACCCTTCAAAATCCACAGAACTCACGTAACATTCTGTGATATTATCACTAAGGGTGGTCTGATGATAGGAAAGGTAACCCCTCTATTTTATATCCCCCCCTATTCTGGAAGGTAAAGTGCTCACAACAGATTGGACAGCGATTGATTCGTCCGTTTCAGAAATAATCCGTTTCGGATTTTGCAGTGTAAGGCCTACCTTGATAGGGGTGATGGCTGGATCTTTTGCGTGCTCAATCCATTGCTGAATATGTGTGACGCGGGGATTAAACTGTATCTTCTTATTTGCTCGGTCTTTTGACTGTAAGACTGTTATTTGCTTAAAAGGCAACAGAATTAATGGTGTCGTCAGCTGTTGAAGCAGGTTATTTCCACGCTTTACGTGACGATTGGTTGATGGTCTGGTTATAAAGATATCGAACAGGTTTTATCCAAAGCTCGACATAAGCATGAAATATTTCATTTCTTACGGGGTTTTTTTTTAAGAGTTACTCTATCATAAAATTATATAATAAATATTGGTTTTTTTGTTAATACGTTCATAAACTTATTAACATATGATATAATACACATTCGATTACATATAATTTAGCGGAGATAATTTCCTGATATTATAAAATCTCTCAAAGTTTTTCACAGGGATAATCGAAGTGAAATGTGCATATGGGGAAGATTAATCAAGACTCCTATTTATCAAATAGGTAAGGCTGTAACATTTGGATAGAAAAAGTAAAGTTTTACAAACAGAAAAAAGTCTATATAAGAGAAAGTAACGGACCACCCAAAAAGATCCGATATTGCGAAAAAGTAAGCAGCAATCCTTTTATTAAATACTAATCAAACTTTAATCAAATTAGGTGAGATACGAATAGCAGTGTAATTGAATGTTCTAATTTTTTCTTGAAAATTAAGTTGAGGAGAAACGTGGACTGATTTTACATGCTTATTGACAATAAAGTATTTGCTGATTGCTGTATGTAGGCGCACTATACTCAAAAGTACCGTTTTGAGAAGGATTAGCAAGCTGCAAACATTAAGAGCCTTCAAAAATACCTTAATACGACTGTTTTTCGGTTTCTCTTTGTATATCTATCATTCTGGCTGATTCCTTATTGTTTTTATTTATTTACATTTTAAGAAAAGTGCTCTCCTTGTTCATCTTTCTTCAATCACTCTAGATATTCTCTCGGTAAAAACAAGATTTCGTGAACAGTAAATTTAGCCGAATAAATATTTCTTAAGGTATGTTCGAAGGTATCATGAGAAAATTATCAAATGCTACCACATTTACCAAATTTTATCACTAAAGCATGTTTAATTGTTAATTTTACCAGAAACATTACCGAAGCGCTTCGGTAACAACTACCGAGCTTTTAGGTATTCCCATAGTGCTAGAAAGACGGTAAATTTTACCCTATTCTGGTAGTTTGAACCATAATATTTTCTTTGGTATATATGCCCTTCAATATTGATTTATTTATTTATTTTAAAAATAAAGTAAAACATTAATATTCCAACTTTTACTTTTGAGACACATCATTACTTTAGGATTTAAATTTCTTACTTTCATATATAAGTTTAAATTACTGAAAGTTTCAGTCCATTTTTTATTTTATGTATTTCATTTCCCTAGTTAAAATGAAATGCAGAAGAAAATTTTTATGCCTTTAAGTTTCATTTGACTTCAAATTTTATTTCTGACGAAGCATTTTAAATTTTTTTTTTAAAACTTCCTTTCATAATATAGTTTCATTTACATATTTGTTGAAAAGTGAATATAAATTCAGAGGTGCAAAATTTTAATTATCGCTTTCGTATTTCTGGAATATATTGAAATGTAATGTATTAGCTCTTTATGAGACAGAAGTTATACGCTGCTCTGATTTTTTTTATTTTTTTTTATGATACACCACTATTTAAGGTAACATGATTATTAAACTAAGTTTTGAGTTTGGTGAAGGTTACACGTGCCAACTGGAACAATGAATCGAATACAAGCATGTTAAAACTATTTTAAAATTTTGATTTTATTCTTCTCATGCTAAGAGATTTAAAAATATTTGAACCTACGTATATATANAGGAGCTACCCGCCTACAGACGCTACCTTCTGATCGTGACGTCACGGGGTTGAAATCGCTCAGCCAGCAGGCCTTGACCTTCTAGTAGGTGTTGCCACAGGTCGACTAAATATAACAACAAATGACGATTAAAAAATTGTCTACCGATCAACCCCTAATCGCAACTTTTCTCGTCGAAAATGCAACCCGTGCGCATTTAATTATTATTATTTTATTCTGAAAATAAATATAAAGTAATTATGAACATTTAATAATATTCTGAAAATTATTATTATTATTTTTAAAGAAACATAAAATAATAATGAGTATTATTAAATATAATGAGTATTCTGAAAACCATTATTAATAGATTATTATTATTATTATTTTAAATAAATATAAGATAGCTATGAACACTTAATATTCCGAAAAATTATTATTATCAAATTATTATTTTTAAATAAGCATAAAATAATCATGAATATTTAAAAATATTCTGAAAATTACTTTATTTAACTCTTGTTATTTATTTATTTTCATTTTAAAACTGAAACATGTAATGTCTACCATACTTTGAGAAATGCTTCGGGAAAAAAAAGGATTATTAATTTTATAAGAAGACGCCACATGTATAAAAAAGGGATGACTGCTAAATATGCTGCAACTGGCCACTAGTCTAGTCAGTAGCAAAACCCCGAATTTTGCCCAGTACCATTTAATATGTTTGCAAACATCATTCTCATGATGCCATTCAAATGAACATTAATCTTCTGGCAATATTTAAATATATTTACAAAATAATAATAATAATATACAAAATTATTTAAATATATATACAAAAATATTTCGGTAGCAAACAATCTGTAAGTAATTAGTCCGAAAAGCTGGTGACAGATTCCTCTACACAGCCTTCGAAAATCAAAAAAATTGTTAAAGGAACAATATTGATGAATATCGAGGTCATTAAGAACCACTAACATCAGAATTAAGGCATTCCGAACGAAGATTTTAAAAGTTGTTTAAGAAGATCGAAGCAAAATTTAGTATTTTTAAAAACCAAAAGTACAATCATATTCATAAAGCAGTAGCAATGTTTTTTTATTGTCATGTTTTTCAACAGCTTGAATTTATCTCGTAAATTCGGCCTCTTACATGAACACTTCATGTACAAAATAATAAAAATACGTTCTCCGAATTTTTTATTAATACTGAGTTCACTTAATAAATTAATTACTTTCAATTCTGTGAAAGAACCTTTTCATAGCAATGTATAATTTTCTCCCTCATTAACTTGACTCTTAAATATCATTAATTCTAAACGATGCGAATTGAAAACTCAGCTTGTTGCCTCGTGCCTTAAATTAAGGACTTACACAAGAGACCAAGACGATGCAATGCTGTATCTTCAGTATTTAAGATGTAATTTGAGTAAATTCACGCTGATACGGCTGACGTGGTGCACTTTATCTGCACTTTTCCCTACTTGCTGACAAAGATAAGAACTCTTGAATCAACAGCAACTGGCGCACACACACATAGACCATCGTCTCCAATTTCTCTTTTCTTTTTGCCAAACTCAATTAACGATAGATCAAGAGTGTTCTTGCTACTGCTTTATCGCTCCTTCTACCAACCCTAATTGGGAAATAAATTATTAGTATGCGGGTCGCGCAAGTTGTTCTGTTGCAAGTTGAAGATCGAACGCGATACTACCAACGCCAACTTGGCGGAAACCAGGTCCATGCATCTCCAGAAAAGATAATGACAGTTTTTCCAGAAATTTGAGTTCAAAATGGCTAAAGATCTGAAGCATAAAGAGCCACGGCTTGTTTTTACAGTTTAATTGATTGGCTCTTCTTTTTTCGGCTAATAGCTCCAAAGAAAGACACGGTCAAGTAAATATGTTAAAGACCGGATCAATTATGATTTGGCGTTTGGCTCCATGGTTGGCTATTTGGGAGAATAAATCTATCATCAAACAGAAAGAGAAGCCAATTTTCCATTCAATTAGAGGAAAGAAACAAAGACTTTCTTTATGCCTCTCTTGGAGAAGTCATTTTCTGAATTATTTTTCGATCGAATGGGAAAGTAGGCTCTTATGGAGAGAAAATAGTTTGCTTTTTTTCTTTTCTTTTGATATGGATTTATCAACAAACGTTTCTTACAGTCGAATTTAATTGATTTTTCGAAATCGGTCGATAGGAAGCGTTTAGATAATTCCTTTTTGTGTCCTAATTTTTAATAACTGAATTCCCTAATGATATTAATTTAAAAGATAGGTAAAATTTTAAAGTATCGATGACAAAAATTTATGTATAGAATTCCGCAAATATAAGAATACGCTTCTACAAAAATATATGATTAAAATTGTTCTTACGATCGAATATTAATTGATTTTTCAAAATTGGTCGATATCAATTGTATGGATCAATTCATTTTTGCGACCTAATTTTTAATAACTAAATTCTTTAATGATATTCATTTAAAAGATAGGTAATATTTTAAAGTATTGATGACAAAAATTTATGTATAGAATTCCGCAAATATAAGAATACGCTTCTACCAAAATATATGTATAAAATTGCTCTTACGGTCGAATATTAATTGATTTTTCAAAATTGATCGATATCAATTGTATGGATCAATTCATTTCTGTGACCTAATTTTTAATAACTGAATTCCTTAATGATATTAATTTAAAAGATAGGTAAAATTTTAAAGTATTGATGACAAAAATTTATGTATAGAATTCCATAAATATAAGAATACACATCTACAAAAATATATGTATAAAATTGTTCTTACGGTCGAATATTAATTGATTTTTCAAAATTGGTCTATATCAATTGGATTAATTCATTTTTGTGACCTAATTTTTAATAACTAAATTCTTTAATGATATTCATTTGAAAGATAGGTAAGATTTTAAAGTATCGATGACAGATATTTATGTATAGAATTCCAAAAATGTAAGAATATACTTCTACGAAAGTCTATGTATGATATATGTTCTTACGGTGGAATATTTATTGAGTTTTCAAAATTGGTCGATATCAATTGAATGGATCAATTAATTTTTGTGACCTAATTTTTAAAAACTAAATTCTTTTATGATATTCATTTAAAAGATAGGTAAGATTTTAAAGTATCGATGACAGATATTTATGTATAGAATTCCAAAAATGTAAGAATATACTTCTACAAAAGTATATGTATGATATATGTTCTTACGGTGGAATATTAATTGATTTTTCAAAATTGGTCGATATCAATTGGATCAATTCATTTTTGTGATCTAATTTTTAATAGCTAAATTGCTTAATGATTTTCATTTAAAAGATAGGTAAGATTTTAAAGTATCGATGACAGATATTTATGTATAGAATTCCAAAAATGTAAGAATATACTTCTACAAAAATATATGTATGATATATGTTCTTACGGTGGAATATTAACTGATTTTTCAAAATTGGTCGATATCAATTGGATTAATTCATTTTTGTGACCTAATTTTTAATAATTAAATTCTTTAATGATATTCATTTAAAAGATAGGTAAGATATTAAAGTATTGATGACAAAAGTTATGTATAGAATTCCAAAAACATACGAATTCACTTCTACAAAAATATATGTATGATACATGTTCTTACGGTCGAATATTAATTGGTTTTTTAAAATTGGTCGATATCAATTACATGCATGATTTATTTTTATAATCTAATTTTTAATAACTAAATTCTTTAATGATATTCATTTAATTCATAGGTAATATTTTAAAGTATTCGTAACAAAAATTTATCCATAGAATTTAGTTATAAAACGCACATTACTAATTTTACATAACCATATGATATATAGTTATAATTGCTATAGTTTTAATGAATTTTCTTTAGAGCTAAATAGATTTAGGTTAGAAATCTAATACTTAACCATGAAATAATTTCGTTATTTTCTTCTTGTGTAACAGTAATGCAACTTTATTCCGAATTCCCTAACAATCAAAAGTTCGGCTAAATTTTTGATTCAATCTCCTGGTTTTTTGAGCTTTATACAAAATTATAAGAACATGGTGGGTAAAGTTATTGCATCCAATTCTTCGATATCCTGTTGATCGACAATGTTTGAATCAATAAATTTGTTTTTGGAGTTTCTTGAAAGTTTACTGTAAGCCATAATAAAATAATATATTTATCAAATTATAATAAATTATACTAAAACAACTAAATGAAATACCAGATATTCATTTTCTTAATTTTCAAAAATACTTTATAATTTTTATCAAACATGTTATAGGTTTCTTAAGATTATTTTTTAACGTTTAAGATATGGTTAAACGTTATTTTTAAAGCTGGGTTTCAAACCAGGGTCAGCTCATTAGGAGATGAATGCTCTGTCTCCTAAGTCATTGCGGCTTTCAAATTTTTTGAATTAAGGAAAAATTATGTTTAATGCTTGTAAAAGATTCTTGTTAGTAATATTTCAGAGTAACATAAAAGAGTTGATTCAATTTCTGAATGGCCTCCTATATTTCAATATGATATATTTCATAAATTTGAGTATACCAAACAATTACGAAACAAATAGGGTAACAAACAGGGTAACCAAACAATTGGTTGCGTTGAAACATTAAATTTTTAAATTTTTCAAAATTTTAAATAATGAATATTTTAATTTTTTTTAAAAATTCTTCCTAGAAACCTTTCTATTAGCCCTTTCGTATAATTTTCGTAGAGTACAACGGAATAAAAAAAAATCAAAACAATAAATGCAATTTTAAATAAATATTTTAAAAAATACGTCCCCGTATTCGAATTATTTCTCACGACCTAAATTGTTTTTGACTACGAAACCGCCGCTTAAATAATCCTTAACCTTCTCCTTTTATCCCTACTCTATCCAAAAACATTTAAAAATGTCAGAATTAAAAAAATATTTTTTTTTTTTTTTTTTTTTTTTTTTGGTCTCTAATGCAAAATTACTGAAAATATACAAAATCAATTTTCGAAAGGTTTCGAACTGGCGACCGAATGAGAATCGTCTGCCCTTTTTATTCTCAGCCTATACAGTGCAGTGGCATACTTGTGTTTATCTGTTTTAATTATACTTTTCCATCAACAACACCTCGTAGCACGAAAACCCCCACGACACTATCAAAGGTAAATGTTTTGCACAACAGGAAACATTTGCAAAGACGATTTCAGCACATTCCATTCCCATAACCCTATTCTTGTACCTGAGTAGCTTCTTCAGCGTATTAATTGCAGCACTCAGCACGCTATCCAAAAATAAACGCACGCGGTGCTACTTTTTCTCTAGCGAATTCACCAGTTGATGATGATTGATGGCGTTTCATCGCTATAATGACGTCGGCTACCGAATTGGCCCGGAAAAAAAAATCTTTCTCTAACGGTGGCGAATTTGTCTAATTTTTTTCGCCTTTAACCCTTTATGGTTTCTTTTTTTCTCCCTTTTTTCTAATTTATTTCTTAGATTTGAATAAGTCCTTTAATATTAAAGAAAAGAGAACAGAGTATGCGTTGTTTTAAAACATTTATTCTATCAATATATACACAGCATTTATTTTTAACCCTTTGGCACCGATGGGAATCCGGTGTTCTTTTAAATACATATTTTTTTTTTCTGATTCTCTAGTTACAAGTAAAAATGTATATTTTGGTATTTTTATTTATAAAAAACAGTCTTATAGTTATTAAGAAAAAATCTGTTAGATTATCGGATTTATATTTGTTTTAATATATAAAACCCCAAAAAGATAGTTTGAATTTTTTTATTTTTTATTCTTGTTCAAACATTTATCAATAATTGGTTTTGCTAATTAACGAATTTCAATGATGAATTATTGTTTCTCTTAGATCTAAATATCTGCAAATAAGTATAAAGTAAAAAAATTATTGTTAAAGGTATCCGACTAGTTTCAAAATTTTTTTTTAAATATTTTCATAAAATTTTTAAAAACTACTCTATTTGTTTTGCAATATGCAAAAACTTATAAAACTAGCGAAAAAATTATTATTATTATTATTTTTCTTTACATGGTCCTTTTTAGGTGAAAATAGGTCAATTTTTTGCACATGCGCTAAGCGCAGTAAAAGAGTTTCTATAGCCCGAAACAAAAAATCCTTTGAGAATTTTATCTAGAAGGCTATCAAAAATGTTGTGAACTATATCTAAAAAGCNTGCACAACAGGAAACATTTGCAAAGACGATTTCAGCACATTCCATTCCCATAACCCTATTCTTGTACCTGAGTAGCTTCTTCAGCGTATTAATTGCAGCACTCAGCACGCTATCCAAAAATAAACGCACGCGGTGCTACTTTTTCTCTAGCGAATTCACCAGTTGATGATGATTGATGGCGTTTCATCGCTATAATGACGTCGGCTACCGAATTGGCCCGGAAAAAAAAATCTTTCTCTAACGGTGGCGAATTTGTCTAATTTTTTTCGCCTTTAACCCTTTATGGTTTCCTTTTCTTTCCCTTTTTTCTAATTTATTTCTTAGATTTGAATAAATCCTATAATACTAAAGAAAGGAGAACAGAGTATGCGTTGTTTTAAAACATTTATTCCACACAGCATTTGTTTTTAACCCTTTGGCACCGATGGGAATCCGATGTCCTTTTAAATATATATTTTTTCCCTGATCTCTAATTACAAGTGAAAATATATTTTGGTGTTTTATTTATAAAAAACAGTCTAATAGTTATTAAATAAAAATCTGTTAGATTATCGGATTTATATTTGTTTTAATACGCAAAACCCAAAAAAGATAGTTTGAATTTTTTTTTTATTCTTGTTCAAACATTTATCAATTATTGGTTTTGTTAATTAAAGAATTTCAGTGATGAATTATTGTTTCTCTTAGATCTAAATATCTGCAAATAAATGCAAAGTAGAAAAATTATTGTTAAAGGTATAAGTCTAGTTTCAATTTTTTTTTAATAAAATTTTTTCAATAATGTTTTAATAAAATTTTTAAAAACTACTCTATTTGTTTTGTAATATGCAAAAACTTATAAAACTAGCAGAAAAAATATTATTATTTTACTTTACATGGTCCTTTTTAGGTGAAAATAAGTAAATTTTTTGCATATACGCTAAGGGCAGTAAAAAAGTTTCTATATAGCCCGAAACGAAAAATCCTTTGAGAATTTTATTTAGATAGCTATCAGCAATGTTGTGAACTATATCTTAAAATAAAGTGTATATACTGCTGGGTTCGGAATCGGCGTATTTAAAAAATAACATTTTTAAAAATTTCTGCACTTGTCTTAGCGAAGAAACATGCTTGAAAAATGAAATGTTAATTTTGTCTCCTAGTCTGTAATTCAAAACATGTCTGCTATTATCATAAACACACATAAAAAATTTTAGATAATTATTCTAAAATCAATATGAGATATAGTGCTTAAGGTGGTGCAAAATCTGAAAACATCTGATTTTGAGATAAACGCATTCAAAGTCTTAAAATCCTTAGTCTATTCACTGTTATCACCCTGCACAGAAACTGCTATAACTTTGTAAATAATTGGAGTACAGGCAAAAGTAAAGTATTTTTAGAAAGCTAAAATTACAGTGATTATAAATTCAAAATTAATAAACTCAATTTCCGAAATTTTGTCCAAAATCATGTTTTTGCATCCAGTTCAGATACCTTAAAAATGGGCCATGTTTGGAAAATTTTAACTTAAATGCAAAAAGCTGTGTCTGATGCTGTATTTTGTAACGAACAACTATCAAAATGCCAATTATAATATTTCATTTATTTTGACATAAATTAAGACAAAATAATGAAAAAAGTATGAAAAATATGTTTAATGAAAATCCTGTGTCAAAAGGTTAAACAAAAACGAAAATTCCTCGTTTAATATAACTTTTGTATAAAAAGCAAGGATGCCTAATTTCATCTAATAAAAATTATACATTTTAAGCACAAATACATTCAATTTCTTTCCATCTACCCTTAGCTTTACCTATGGTTTATTTATTTTCATCTATACTCATAATTTTAAACCCAACAGAAGAAGAGGATCTTTTGCATGAAGTATTGAGCAAAGTAAAGCACCCTTGCAATAGTTAGTTGTTAGCCAACAGGGTCATGAATCATGATGGTTAAGACTCCTCAATTTCGTGACCTAACGACTTGATAGTGACTATGTGGTCAGCACTACACGTCTGCAACTCTTACTTCCTAAGCATGCATGTACCCATCCGTTTGAGGTTGGTTGGGCTTCATGCCGCCAGCGGGAATAGAACCTTTACTATGTCATTTCAGGGCTTTAACCAGTGTACCATAGAGGCTTTGAGTACTGAATTTTCCTTACATTTTTGAGTATTGGTGTCATCATGTTTCGACAAAAGATTTTGAGTAGTCGTCAATCTGATAAAATAATAATAGCATGCTGTAGCTTAGATACTTCTAAATATTTTCTAAGAGTTTATAACAAATAAGTTATGTAACTAAGATTTTTGGATGTATGTGATCGCTTATTTTTGGTATTTGTAGAGTTCAGATATAGTGCTTTAAGCGTTTTGAATTGATATTATTCATTGCAAAACAAATAAAGATATTTTAAAATTGAATCAGTTTATAATGTTTAACTGTATATTAGAAAATGCTAACGTCTTAATTATAAGTTTAGGAAGAGAATATTCTGCACGTGATTTTCCAAGTCGTGATTTATCGACTGCTGAGATTAACGTAAATATTAATGTGGTCTAATGTATTTATTATTATATATTTAAGGAGTTAATGTGGGTGTTAACCCCTTGGGGACGGGTGATTCAAAAAAGCATTCGTACAAAATCAGAATCAGGATGTAATTAAATAAAAAACGGTAACTTAAATGTAGTCGTTTCTGGTTTGACAGACTTACTTTGCTTTTACTTTAATTATTGCTAGTTTAATCATATATATAATCAATGTTAATTCAAAGTATAACTAAATAGTTTTATTTTGAACAAAGTAATGGTGAGTTAAATAAATCAAACAATTATAACTCCTCCCACTAATAAACTGCTAAAGAATTACTTTGATTACCAGTTTTATCTTTTTACCCTGGTTGATACGGTTTTATGCTGGCACGTATTTGTGACAGTCGGCGCGAAAGGGTTAAAGTTGATCAGATAAATAATATTCGCCTTCGAAACATAATGTTGCTACAGAAATCATTTTTAATCCAATGGTTAAAAAGCAAGATAAATTGTTATTTTTTTCTTTTGTTTTCAATTCATAATCGACTGTGGTTAGTTTTCTTTTTAAAAAATAAATAATTATTTTCTTCATATAGATGATATCATATATCTGTCACGAAAGCAAAATTCAAATTCTTTTTAAAACCGGTGTCAAAAGTTGATATATAAACACAAACGAATTTTATCTATTAGAATTGGTGGCCAAGTAGTGGATATAAGTGTATGAAAAATAATGAGAACTTTACAAAATGAAATCCTTCCTTTTGGAATTGGATAGAATAAGCCAAGTAGTGGATATAAGTGTATGCAAAACAATTAAAACTGTATAAAAGGATATCTTTTCTTTGGGGTTTGAATAAAATAAACCAAGTAGCTGATTTGAGTGTTTCGAAAATAATTAAAACTATAAAATGAAGATTTTTAAGAAACGAAAGATGTCTTGAAATGTGAGAAATTAAAGTCATGACTATGAAATTCAGATCGTTTCAAAATTAATACCAAAATCGGGTGGTAGATCTCTGATTCTTTAGTCTAAGAATTGGATGTATGGGGTTAATACGAAATTTCCCAGTTCAGATGGCTTTAGAATACGTTCTATTACTTATACACTACATACACGAATGTAGAACTACAAATAATTCAAATTATGCATTTGATATTTATAACAAAGCATTTAGTTGAAAAACTGAAGAAGAGAGCGCACTCTAACGCAAATAGTGTTTGTCTGCATCGTATGAAGCAGACCCGAAGACACCCAATGTCTCTATGTACCCCACGCAAAATAATACAGAAATTAAAGAAATTTAGGCATAGTATTATAAAGTATATGTTAAATGCGCCTATGTTTATCACAGTGCCACCTATCAGCAGCATTTTGCACTATTTTTGTAAATTATTTTAGCTGTCTGCAGTTTAAATTTTATTAATAATTTTCAATTTTAATCAAATTTTTATCTTAGAAATGGACAACTTATTTCTTACTAACCCAGCTTGCAATAAGCAAAATATTTGCAATTAGAAGCAGGATAATTTAAATTTGATATAATAAACAAACTATTGAATATTATTAGCTAAGCTATTACTATGAAGATCAATATATATTTGTTTTCATTGCACAAGCAATACAATTATACAAATGCATTACAGCTTAATTTTGAACATAAAGGAACAATTTAGTCCCTTGAAATAGTGGAAATCAAAGCCAAGATCTGCCACGACAAGGAAATTCAAATCTTTTCAAAACCGATGCCAGAAGTCCAGATGGTAGCTCGCGTGAGTCTTTACACTAGGAAATAGGAGGCAAAGGAATTATAATCCTGCCACTTTTTTCATCGCTCCCTTGCTTCAATTGCACGCAGGGGTAGACTTATCATTATGAACCATGCCGCTGACAGAACAGAGGCGGGAAGAAAAATAAAGAAAGAAAGAAAAAAGGAAACGAAATGAGAATCTTTTCCATTTACTGTTTCTTCTTCATCTTCTTTTGTTTTCTCTTCCTCAAGTTGAGCTGTCGCAAAAAGGGAAGAAAACAGTCGGCTGTCTCTTCTATCAAGACTTGGAGATATCTTCTCTCCGGACTGCATTTGTGGAAGAGAAAGTCTTTGTCTTTTTTTCTAGGAGAGGAATTCACGGTTTGGGATTACTGTAGAGGGAGAGTTGTACTAAGGAAATGATCCTCTTCTTCTGATGGGTACAGTATATCGAAATTAAATAAATTCCAACCTCCAGGACATCTGTCCGACTAAGCTTAAGTCAAAAGAAGAAGTCCCACCGTATGAAAGAAAGAATCACATTTAAATTTTAAATGTAACTTTTAGACTTTTTTTTAAATTTTTGTATTGTTTTCCTTAGAAACTTTTCAATTGAATTTAATTTGAGTATGATTGACCAAAAGCAAACTTTGGATTCAGTTAAGAAAACTAGTACCGATAACATTTTAAAATTTTTATTCATTGATGACACAGAGTTTCGTTCTACTAGTTTTAAAGTAATACTGTTATCAACGAATTTTGTTTTATTTTTAAATTTCAAAGAACAAATTAAGAATTAAAATTTGAAGAACAAATCAAGTTTTAAATTTTAAAGTACAAGCTGATATCTTTTCTGAAGACTACACCATGTCTTGCGTCTTGAGCCTTAGAGAGGATTTCAGCGTTCCGGATTACTTTTAAAAGGAATTATATCTTTCATACTAAAGAAATGATAATCTTCATTTTATTAGCTAGCGTTTATCGAAAATAAATAAACTCCAGCCTCTGGGATATTTGTCCGATTTAGTTCACTGCAAATAAGATATATCTTCGTATGAAAAAAAGGTTTATTTTTAAAAGTTAGGTTTAAGTTTTGAATATAATTATTAGTGTGTTTTATTTTCGTTTTGTTCACCGGATCAATTATAATTGGATTTAATTCAAGAATGATTAACTGAAGACAAACTGCACATTTTGTAGTTCAGTAGGGAAAAAATATGCTGATGAATAATATTTTAAAATTTTATTCGCTGATACCACAGAATTTTATTTCATTTCTATAAGTTTTAAGATTATTATCATGGAATATAATTTTATTTCTAAATTTTAAAATGTAAATAATCTTAAAGGTTTTTTTAATTTTTAAGGAAACGAAACTAAATCATTTCGTTTCTTTTTAATGATCATCACATTTTTAAAACACTGATGGAGCTTCAAATTTCGTATTAAATTATTTTCAAATTATGAAAGAAAAGTCGCAGTTTTTCTGTGGTAAAAAATAAATTAATTTCGTTTTCTTTCAAAGTATTTTTGTCCATTACTCTCCATAATGCTGAAAAGTTGCTGAAAAATTGTTGAAGAGATGCATCATCTTTTCTAAGTACGAGATGAAAACTCGTGATTTGACTATTTTTTACACAAATAAAATACATTAAACTCTAATTAAACTGTGGAGTAATTTTTTGTAAGAAATATTTCGATTATAATTTTTATTTTGTAATTCCTTGAATCTTTATGTCAAATTTTGAAATTCTAAACCTTAAGCTTTTATTTTAATATTGAAAGAGTTTTATCAATTGAAATTATATTCAATAGTTTTAGCCTTATTTTATTACGAGTAAATTTATTGAAAAAAATATTTAAACAGCTATTATTATTTCACTCTTTGGTTTAGAATTTCAGTTGTTTCAGAACCATAACAGAACCGTTCAGAACATTCAGTTGTTTAAAACAGTAAATCGGTTATATATTCCAAATGAGTATGAAAATGTTACTCTAGTATATCTTTTAGATAAAAAAATTTCATAAATATTTAAAAAATTATTTCATTCGAATTAAATGTAACTTTTTTTTCTCATCTTAGGGTTTTCGAATATTTTCCTCAGGTCTCTAAACACTGAATAATAGAAAATTTTAAGAAATATACACAAACAAATAATCCAAAGGAAATCAAAATTCGAAAACATGCCGTTCTTTCCCTGAGGAGAAATACCACTCCTCCGAGTATGGCGTAGAATCCTCATTTTCCCACTACTGACATAAAAATGTACAAATTTTCATGGTGATGTTCTTCTTCGAGAACTTCTTCAAATAAATAGATTTTTACAAAACACTTCCACCTAGAAGAAATTTCAATTTCTAAATTGCGCATCCATCATTCCAAGAAACGAAAAAGAAAAGAAGGGGGGAGGGGGAAATAGAACAAGCGTGTGTGGAAGAGAGACGAAAGAAAGAAAAAAGAATTTCTAACGGATAGACAAAATATAAAAAAAAAAAGTTTTACCTACGGGGACTTGCGCTTCTTTCTTTCCTGATGTATTAAAAGTAATCTTTTGTTTCATACCTTGGTTTTTTACCAGCAACGTATAGTGCTCGTTCTTTATTTATTAAAGAGAATATCTCTCGGCCGTTGTGAGACATTTTTATTTCCTGAAAACTCGTTCTTTCGCGCGCTTTTGTTTCATTACTTAGTCACGATTGGTCGATCCCTTTGCTCTGAAAATCTATTCAAATATGTATCATTCCGCTGCCAAGAGACATGTGGAGTTGAGAGATTCTCTTCATCTTTTTCCGCCTTTTGTTTTTCTGCCATTTCACCTTTATTCGAACTTTTCTTTTATTTATAAAGTCTATACCAGATTTTTTTTTTGTTCTTTTGCTTTTATTATAATTTTAAGAAAGGTCACGTGAAATCAAAGCACGCTCATTTTTCATACATTTTGGCACATTTGGAGGGTTTGTCTTTTTTATTTATGTCGAACGTTTCCAGTGAAAATGTCCTCGAATTTCGAATTTTTAAATTTTCAATATTGCTTTAATTTAATCGATGTTTAGTTAAGACATATGTTATTCCATCTTTACTGTCGTTATTTTATATATTTTATAGTGTTGTTGTAGATGAACCTAATCGATTTACCATTGAGTTGGAATAAATCTACAAGATCTGGTTTATGGAAAAAAGAAAGTGGTGCATTTTCTATTCATGAGTTTGTGGTCTTGTAGTTTGGAGTACTCCAAGATAGGCTGACTCTGTTCAGACTTCGCCTACTAGTTTTAAGTGGGCTTTGTGGCATGGTTCTCATGTTTGGAGTGATTGCACGAGAAGAAAAACTCCCGACGTACTTCCTACATTTCACCCAAAGTTACACGTCATTTCGATGAAATAAGTTAGACTTAAGGCCATATTTCATAGAGAATGTTGTTTATCATCCTTCCAATATGTATTGGAGTTATACTGGAAGAAATAAACTTCCAACTTCAGAAAAAAAATTTACATATGAAACCAAACAACCTGCAATTGTTAATGGGTTTTGTTAAAAGAAACAAATTAATTACGTTAGAGTTCAGGCAAAGAGTAAAATTCTAGATTAAAATTCTATATAACCTGCCGAGACTGATTTTATTAATGGAGGGAAAATGTCTGCCGCACTAATGAATTCTAGTATAACCACGAAAATATTTTGCAATTGTGTTTGTTTTGAAACCAAATTTAAGAAAGCTATTTTCTTAAGAAAAATAATACTTCACGTCATTTTCTTTGACTGCCTTTCTGTGCTTTATAAGTTTTTAAACTCTTCTCCGGTAGAAACTGGAGGATTCTCATCAAGCATTTCATTAAAAAAAATTTAATTCTAGAAAATAATTTATTTTCCATTCCAATTATTTTATGAAAAACGGAATAGAGGAAATCTGAAGTAGCAGAAAAATATTGCAACCATTAGGAGGTTTCCCATTTTGCCTCAATGCGTTTTTGCTCTGTCAGTTGCATAATATGTGGTATAGCATCATCAAGGAGAAAGAGTACGCCTTTTAGACTGACTACGTTTTTATGCTTTGAATGAGTTTTTGATTGATACATTTGTACATTATAAGCAAGCTACATTACTTTACATCAGTTTTTCTTATTTTGTATGAAAAGTATTACTTTTAAATATTCCTTGTCAAAGATAACGAATTCTTCATTGGACACACTTCATGCAGTCAATTTTGCAATTGTTTCTTGGAATAATGAATACGGAATTTTAAAACTTAAATAATTTTTTGTAAGTATTTTTAAAAATCTATTACAGTAAGACCTCAATTATCCGAGCTAATTGGGACCGCTAGTACCTCGGATGTCGGAAATCTCGGTTAATAGGAACCATGTATAAAAACCTTCCGTGCTTGCGAATTTAACTACTTTTAAAGTAAAAAACAGTAAAACGTTTTTTAAATGATAAAAATAAACATATATGAACTTATGTTTCACACCTAAAAAGACTTAAAAAGGAAATCAACTCTAGTAGTAAATTTTAAAAAGTAAAATGGAATTTTTTTTTACTATAGATACTTAGTGAAATATCGAAAGACGCATTTTCAAAAATAACACAAATCTCAAGAAAATATTGTATTTTTAAAATTTACATGATTAAACTTACAAGTCACATGACCACTGTTAACAAAGCATTCATGGATGTTGTCTTCTCAGGGTGTAATATTTCATGGAAGTTGAGTGCTTTTGTGGGAAATAAGTGCCTGTAACACGGACAACGAACTAATATGTGTATAATTTCTTCCAAGCACATTTTGGAGAGAAGAAGAAAAAAAATTTGATTTCGTTATTGCCTCGGTTAATCGAAGCTCGATTAATCGAGGTTCTACTGTAATTTGAAGAAGTTCTTATAGAAAAACCTCAAAATTAAAACTTGCAAATTTTTTAGTCAGTGGTAGTAGAAAAATCAGGATTCACCGTTTCATTCAGAGAAGTAGTATTTATTTATTATTTATTTTTTTGGAGGCTCCGGTCTTTTTATGGACTTTTTAGACGATTCCGAGATTAGCAACAACAATATTTTTTTATGGACCTAAGTTTTTCTTTCAATGCCACACAATTTTTTCATATTACATAATCCTTTTCTGGATCGGAGAACGAAACGTCTACATATTTTTATGTCATTAGCGGAAAAATGAAGTTATTATATACGCCATAAATATATTATATAGTATAGAGTAGTATTTTGTTTTTAAATGACCAAAGTTCTTCACTCCCAACCCAACTTTTTCATATTAAATATTCCTCTTCCGAATTGGAGCGTAGGACATCTAGACTATTTTTTTAAACCATCTAATATTAATTTTTACTTAAAATCGCTTAAATGTTTCAAGCAATGGACATAAATAAAGTAAAATATTTTTTGACGTAATTTCATCCAGTAATTTCTTAGAGTATCAAGTTACTAAACATGATTTAGAATTTATGTGTCGGGCGGAAAAAGATTTACCAGATCATATTCCATTGAAGTTAATACAGGCTATATTTTAAGAAAAAATGAATAAATGGCATTAATTTGAACAGCAACAGCCGATTTCTGCTATATTAATTAAAAACTTTATTTAGAGCCAAGAAAATTGCATCTCTAAGCAGTTTTGTGTTCAAAATGAATAACTTAAATTGCTGAATTCAACATCTAATATTTTGCTAAAACAGACATTTATTTATTTCCTGAAACAGAAATTTATTCTATAATCCTTCATATTTTTTGCTACAATATAAAATTTACTTTATTATTTGCTTCATCTTAATTATATAATAAACTCTGAATCTTCACTAATTGAATAATTTCTCGTTTTTTACTGAATAATATTTTGAATAATATAAACTTCCCGATAACTCATAATTATAAATTATATTATAAATTACATTAATTATAAATTATATTGAACTTATAGTTATAAATTACATTGAACTAATAACTATAAATTATTTCGTTTATGTTTGTAATCAAAACAGGCAAATTAAGATTTTTTTTTTGGTCTTTATTTGCTTTATCTTATTTCTATAACAATTTCTAGCTATTCATAAGGAATAATTTCACCCCCTCCCCGTATAATATTTTAAATAAAATAAATTTCATGATATTTAGTGATTTATAATAAATAAACAGTTTCAGTTAAATGTAATAATAATTATTTCAACTTCTCGTTTTACCGAAAATCAATGTTATTATTCTCAGTTTGAGCATTGGGTACTTCCTTTTGCTCATTATTTATCTCATCTTATTTCTTATAATAAGTTCCAAATATTCATCATGAATAATTTCAGCTCTAGCGGCGAACCTAATATACAAACTCTGAAAACCCATATTAATTAATAAGACTTAGCGACAATAAATTAGCAGTTACAGTTAAATATTATAATAACAATTATTTAAACTTTTTTTTCATACCGAAAACCATTGCTATCATTGCTATATACCTAAAATCAATGTTATTATTCAAATTTTGAGCATTGGATTCTTTCTTTTTGTCATTATTTGTCTCATCTTATTTCTATAATAAGTTCCAAATATTCAACAGGAGTAATTTCAGCTCTAGAGGTGAACTTAATATACAAACTCGGAAAACCCATATAAATTAATAAGACTTTGCGACAATAAATAAACAGTTACAGTTAAATATAATAATAACAATAACTTAGATTTTTTTTGTATGCCGAAAACCATTGCTATATACCTAAAATCAATGTTATTATTCAAATTTTGAACATTGGATTCTTTCTTTTTGTCATTATTTGTCTCATCTTACTTCTATAATAAGTTCCAAATATTCATCTTGAATAATTTCAAAGCTAGCGAACGAACTTTGGAAACCCATATAAATTCATTAGACTTAGCGACAATAAATAAGCAGTTACAGTTAAATATAATAATAACAATTATTTAAACTTTTTTTATGCCGAAAACCATTGCTATCATTGCTATATACCTTAAATCAATGTTATTATTCAAAGTATGAAGATTGGGTTCTTTCTTTTTGTCATTATTTGTCTCATCTTATTTCTGTAATAAGTTCCAAATATTCAACAGGAGTAATTTCAGCTCTGGAGGTGAACTTAATACACAAACTCTGAAAACCCATATCAACCAATAAGACTTAGCGACACGCCACCATTACAAAGGAAGCCAGCTCCAGATTCCTCATTCTAATCTCTCTTGCTGCATGCCATTAGGACGTCTCCAAACATTTCCTATCTCGCTCCTTGAATCTGAAACTTAATAAGAATTATGGATGAAAAGACATAGGCTATATCCTGGTTCAGAATTCAGCATTTCAGTTATAGGATATATCCCCCAAGTTTTGAAAGAAAACAACTTTACATAGAAACATCTTCATTTCATTTCATTCGTAAAATAGAACGAAAAGCAATTCTTCTGCGAGTTTTGACTGTCCAATTATCTTGTTCTGAAGTCAAAGGTGTCATTTCCAGTGATTCGGATTTAGCTGCTTTTACCAATGAATTTAATATTTATGCTAAGGGCTCGTCGACAAATTGAAAATTTAATTTTTAATTTCATTATTGGAAAAGCGATGAGGGGATTGGAAATGATGTTTAATCATTGGAATTGAGAATTTTATAATTGATTTTTGTTTTTAATTAAGTACCCGAGAGAAATTGAGTAAGTTAAATAGATTCGTTCATTGAAATGGAACGTCTTAGCAACTTTTATGTAATTTCATTTGTTAAGCCTTCATCCCAGAATTTTTAATAAACATGTTTTTCACACTTTTTTACTTTATGTTAAGATAAAATTATCCTTGCTTTTAAGGAAAAGGTTGTATTGAGTGAGAAATTTTTGCTCTTGCCTTTGAATTTTTAATGAACACATTTTTCATACTCTTTTCCTAATTTTGTATTAAAATAAGTGAAAAATACTATATTTGGCTTTTTTAATAGTTTATGGTTATGAAATACAGCATAAAACTCCGGTGTCTAATTCTGCTTTAAAAAGCAAACACTTACAAACAAGGCTGACTGCCAAGCAATAATTTTTCAAATTTGCACTTATTTGCAGTTTTTTAGATCGAAGAGCAACACGTATTTATCATTGAAATACTTTTAATTTACATTCATGTGAAATTAATTTAAATGAGAAAAAAAATTCTTTTGGATTTTAATATAAATATAATTCCGATAATCTAGCTGAATTTTTTCGTAACTATTAGACTGTTTTTTATAATTATAAAATACAATATATTATTTTTGCTTGTAATTAGAGCGTAAGAAAAAAATATAAAAAAAGGACACTGGTACCTAATCTGCTAAAAAAAAATATATATATAAAGTAAAATAACAGTAGAGTACAAATAACGTAATTTACAGTTCCACGACAAAAAATGAAGAAAAATAATATTAATACAGAATCAGCCAGCTTACAAGAAGTGGTAAGTTAACAATTTAACTAACTTGGAGAAATTGTTCAATGAGATACTTAGGAGAAAAACGACCAAAATACAATTATTTCTCAAAGATGGATTATGGATGTTTCACTGAAAGAAAACAATAACAAGATTCTAAACTGAAGTGGAATCCGGAAAACTTCCGGTTTTTCCCTTCCATTTTGAGTCGATGTGAGAACATGCTTGATATTCTAGGAGGGTTTTATTATTGCAATCGTATTTAGGTTTATACGCAATTTTGCCATTCACAAATTTTTTCTGTATTAAGTGAGCAATAAATCAATTTAAGAAAATAAATATTATGATACGAAAAAAGCATAATGGTTGCCCTGGTTTGAGTGACATCAGTTTTTTATATTTTCAGCTAATGTTCAATTATCATATTGTAAATAGTACAAATACAATAACAATATGGGATGGCGAGTCTTATAAAGTTGGGCGTAAATATGAATCAGAAGTCTTATTATGAATTCGAACACACTAGCGCCATCGGTACTTGGCCTTATACTGTTTACCAACTCAAATAGTATTTTTGTCTCTATGTTGTCTAGACTTATTTTTAACTTTCATTTTGAATGATAATGACTCGTTGGAAGCCGTGGTGGCTCAGGGGGCAGAGCCCTCACCTCCCAATGAGGTGATCCGAGTTTGAATCCCACCGATGGCAGGTCAACATAAATTCAGTACCCGGCCCATACCGACCACAGTGCTGACGTAAAATATCCATCCTCAGTGGTAGGCGGATCATAAGTTAGAGTCCAATTGCCGTCAGGCTAACTGTTGAAGGTTTCTGCGGTTTTCCTTCCCATATAACGCAAATAAGGGTTAGTTCAAAAAGTCCTACAGGAAGGCAAATTTCATATATATATATATATATATATATATATA
>NC_092205.1:61666477-61850106 GCF_043381705.1 Parasteatoda tepidariorum | reverse complement strand
CCTCTTTTAAATATAATCCATAAATAGAGCATTTATCCAACGCGCAAACGTTTAAAAACCTTTCCCACAAGAAAGTAATAATATTGATCTAATTATCTCAAAAAATGTGATGATGTGGCTTTAGCAGCTTGGGAAATTGATCAGTCCCACGCTACTGAGACCTATTAACATTTAAATATATTGTCCAGAAAGATATAAAAACCCTCTTTCCAAGGTCAAATGTGCTATTCTATACCTATCCACCAGCATGTAATGTTGTCATTCTGGGGCTCTGGCCCTTACGTTAATAAAATTAGATTATGATTACCGTATTTTCCTGTATCTTTTTCAAGAAGCACCGGCCACACTACGAACTTACAATGTTTAGGCTTTCAAAGCGTAACATATATATATATATATATATATATATATAACCATCTCTAATAGGATGGGGTATTTCGTTATGTTGTTTAGACTTATTTTTAACATTTGTGTTGAATATTAATAATTCATTAGGTGATTGATGCCTCCATATTTATTTTTTTAAGTCCAGGTTTGTTTCTAATTTCGAATAGCAGTTCAAAAATTTTTAATTTATTTTAAAAAATAAGAATCATAAAAACTTTTACAACAAGAAGACTTTGAAGCAAAAGTGAATTCCAGCTAGAGCCATTTTCTTTCTAGTTTCAGATTTTAAGTACTTTTTAATTATGGTTTGGGGTATGTATTCAACTGTCTATTCTGTATATAACTCATATAAAATATTTAAATATTTGTTTGGAATTTTTGACAAAAATAAAATCATGAAAATCTACTCAACCACAAATTAGTATTTAAATAATAAAACTAAAAAAATAAAAAGCACTATTATATTTCCGTGGAATGGAAATTATGATTAAAAAAAAACTTTACATAAATTATCGAATAGGAATAAAAATATTGCAATGAGAAAAATATTTAAATGGAAACCAATGAACTCAAAGCCCAAAAAGAAAAAGGTTAGATGATGTTATGAAAGATAGATACATAATGAAAATTACTAATTAGAAATACAAGACTAAGAAAAGGAATGTTTGGAAAAACATCAGTCAACAAGTCAAGGCTCGTAATGGGCTGTAACTCCATAGAGAAAAAAAGAAGAATGTCTATCGAATAAGATTGAAAACATTTTCTTCCGTAACCACTTTTATTTTCAATATAAGAAAAGCCTATTAATGTTTTTAATGTATTGCTATTGCTGTTAAAATTAAATTTCGACATTTTTGCTTCTGCTGCTATAGTTTAAATTTGAACTATATCTATATATTGAACCATAACATCATGGAAGTTTGAGAAAACCTTATTAAGTGTTAAATTGGATGGTAATTTGGTTAAAATTGCACCATAATATGGTATGATCAAGTTTAATAAATTCGATGTTATGGTTTTAATTTGGTATCATAAAAGGGTTGTTGAAAATGAGAGCGATATTATGTTTCAAAATACAAAAGTCTCTAACTCTGTACCATAAGCCCTCCAATTGGATAATGTACTTTTTATCAAAATGCAAACTCAACACATCAGCTTTGTAATACAATTTAAAAAATGTATAAACATTTTAGGGTATCAAATCCGAAACTATGCAGTAAAAATGTATTAAGGTAGGCTATATTTACATAAAAAATAAATGTTTAAAATAATATATTGCAAAATGAATCTATACTTTTAGTGAAAATATTTTTGCAACATGGAATTTATTGATTCTATAAAACTCTAGCCAAGGTTGGCTTTTGAAAGAAAAAAAATAATGGAAGGGATTCTTTTATTATTTAGGGATATCGTGCCTGTAAATATTGAGGTTTTTTCCTCAGAATTTTAGACAACTTTATTCCGTAGCATTTCTCATTTTTATTCCTTTAAGCTTGAGAAAAAGAACCCTTTTATATCCAAATTTTAAGGTGATACATCTTAGCTATTAAGCATTTTTATTTTGTGAATATGTGTATAATAAAATGCATTAAATAAACTATAATTTATTAAATATATGAAAAAATACATTATATAGAGTACTAGCTGCTAAATATTTTATTGCATATATTAAATTTCATAAAATATGTAATGCGAAATTTATTAAACTATTAAAATAAATTCTTGGGTTAAAAAAAATTCTTATTACATTTTATTCTGTTACATTTCGCCATATTCAGATGAATTATTATTAATTATTAACTATTCTGTCGTATTCTTCCTTATTTTACTCAATGTATTCTAGTTTATAAGATATTAAATATATAAATGAATAAATCAAATTTTAAAAAATATGTGATAAGAAATTTATTAAGCTATCAGAATAAGTTCTTTAGTTAAAAAAACTGATCTGACTGTTTTTTATTCTGTCACATTTTGCCATATTTTGATTAATTATACTTTATTCTGTCATATTCTTCTATTTTTTGATTAATTTTTTTTATTCTATCATATTCTTCCATATTTTGCTTTATATATTCTTGTTTATAAGGTATTAAATATATCGAATTTTTAAAAAAAAATATGTGATGCAAAATTTATTAAACTATTAGAATAAGTTCTTGAGCTAAAAAAAAACTAATCTTATTATTTTTTATTCTGTTGAATTTTTGCCATATTTTTATTAATTATATTTTATTTTGTCATATTCCATTTTTTGTTTAATTCTTTTTTATTCTCTCATATTCTTCCATATTTTGTTTAATTATATTTTATTCTGGCAGATTTTTCCCTTATTTTTATTCTATCATATTCTCTCTTGTTCAGCAAATAAGAAATAATGTTTATAAGAATTTATTTATTTTTTGTATAAATAATATAGATTTGCATAATTTTTTCGGAACAATGTTTGGCACATATTACATAAGTAATGTCACAATTTTCTCCATTTACAATTCTTTCAGAGCATTCCGTACATCAATGTTAAGTATCGTAAAATTATGTGAATAGTTTGAAATTTTCCACTTGAATACTCCTGGTCTTATTTGAATTTTTGGTCTCATTTGGTCTTATTTTGAGCAAAAGTTTCGAACTGAGTTCAAAATGTCAAATAAACCACAAAAACTAAGTAGATTTCAAAACAAGTTTATTTAATTGTATTTACTGAACTATTTGCTGATTACAAATAAGTAAAAAAAAATAATAGATTGGTTAACAGACTTAAATTTTTTTTCTGTTCATAACATTACTAAATCCTGCTTTTGAGGTGGACTAGAAAATTAAAATGTCTCAATTATCAATTTTGATACTAGTTGCGTTAGATAAATTGTAAAATAAATGTTCACTTAAAACCAATTTACACCAAATTATTACCAAATAGATCATTTCTGTGAGTATATTGTGCAGTTTTAGAACGACTGATAAAAAGAAATCATGTGTGTAGTTTGGCTACCACTTCAAAAATACAATTTCAATTCACTAGTATATAAGGCATGTCAACTCGATTCTACATTGAGGTACCTTTTCATAGAAGAGGGTTGACATTCCTGATATCTACTCTCCCACATTGGTGACCCGGACGTGATTGTGGTGGCAGTCAACTATTCAATGGAGACCATTCATCGAAGTAGGCATATTCAAATCGATGTGGGAGTTTTTGTCAAGGCAGGCGTGTTCACATAACGTCCGGGTCACCAATGTGGGAGAGTAGATATCGGCAATGTCAACCTTCTTCCATGAAAAGGTACCGCAACATAGACTCGAGTTAACATGTCTTATATACTAGTGAATTGAAATTTTACTTTTGAAGTGGTAGCCACAGTACAATGTGTAATTACTTTATACATCCTGAAATAGTAAGAAATATAAATAAAGTAATCAGAATCGAATTACTTAGAAATTTCATTATTATAAACAAAATTCCAATTAATCTGTCTTCGTTTTATAGTAGTCAACTTTATACAAAAATTTTACGATTTACTTTAATAAAAAAAAATAAAAAATAAAAAAACAACTATAGTTTATCTTTATTTTTATGTAATATTAAACAATCTTAAGTATGCAATGCTTAATTTCAAACTAACACTGATGATTTGATTGTCCTAAAAATGACCATAGTATACTTAATACTTATTCCATTTATTTACATCAATTCTTCATTTACATAGCAACGGACAAGTCCGAAAAATTATTTCCAAACATCCTTTAATCTCTTTATTCAATTATTTCTAGCTATATCTGTCAAATTTGACGCATTTATTAAATCCGACGTTTAAAAAGATGTATGGAGTGTCTTAACAATTAAGATTTATCTTACAATGAAATAAGTTAAGATAGCATTCAAAGAGGTTTCTAATATAATTCAAACTAATCTTCATTTAAAACCTCTCGTAAATCCTCCAAATGCATCGAATTCGTTATTAAGTGCTTGACTGTCCTGTAAACGCAACTAAAATTGAGACAGATCATTTAGATCAATTTCAATCAATTGGATTAGTACGAGGAACGTTGAGGATTACTTAGCAAGATTAACTGTCTCCCCTCACACTATCTTACATTTCCAATAGCACATACAGATAATTTTATTTAGTTGGATTTTAATGTTTAAAACGAATAGTAAATTCATTTCTGCACAGAATACTGATGTTTTTTAGATGGCTTTGTAAATAAGATTAAAATAATCAATATGGAGAACGTATGCGGTTTTAAAACTAATTAATGAAGAAGAAGAATTGTGTAGTATTAAGTAATCTCAAAATTAAAAAATAAAATTGTCCTTACTGTCTGCAAGAATTATCCTCTACAGCTATTTCTCTTTTTTTACTATTAGTTAAAATTGACCTCTATGAACTTACGATGAGCTTACCAAGCTGAAAATTCTTAATGGTTCCATCAAAACACTTTGATGGTTCATGTTGGTTTCAGTGTGGTTCATGATTGTCCAACATCATTTGATTGTCACCATCATCCAACATTTTCCATTATGCGTTCATGGATTTTGATATGCCAACAAACCTCCATTATTCCATGATGGAAAATGCTACTTTTATACTATGTTGCTTAACCATCAAAAGAAGTTTGATTCTCATGAACCAACAATCCATGATGGTTCTAACTAGACTTTTCCATGATGGTTTAATGGAAATACTTGTTGGTTCTCAGGAATCATCAAAGCAATTTGTTGTTGTTGTTGTTGTTGCTAATTCCCATCTGGTCTGACGGGGTCAGACCAGATCAATGAATCCGTTAACATTGAGAAAATCCGAAACCAGAATGGGAGAAGAATGAATATCGTTCCAGTCCAGCCCTAAACAGATCAAGATGTGCTCAGGTGATGCCTGGTTTTGTTGGCATTTAGGGCAAAGAGGAAAGATCTTTTGATTTGCAGAAAATGTGAGACTTTTCAGGTGTCCACTGGCCAGTCGGGATAGGCAGGTGTTGGTTTGCCTGTCACCAGGGAGAGATAGAGAGAGTCCTGGTCTTTTTGCTTTATACCAGTAGTGAATAGGTGGAAGCAGCCACTTTTGTTTATTCTGGGCCTTTTGCCTTGCAAAAAGTTCAAGGTATGTAAGCTCTGAGGTGGAGGGGACTGGATGGTCTAGTCCCTTCTTTGCAAGAGTGTCAGCCAANTTGTGGTCCTACTTGGAAAACCAAATTCGTGCTGCCACGCTACCCATTCGCAATGTGAGGGAATTGCCGGACCAGTTGGTGAGCGCTTGGTACCAGATACCTCAAACTACCTATCAGCAGCTTGTGGAATCAATGCCATGGCGGGTGCTAGCAGTTTTGAGGATTAAAGGTGGTCCTACATGTTATTAGCAGGGTGATCATAATGTAATGGCTCTTCGGTGTATATCTGATGATGGTTTCCAGCTTCACCACTGAGGATCATGAATACCAATTCCACTGTCGATTGTTCATTGTAAAAAAGTTTGGTGCATAGTTGCCACCATTTTTGGTGATGAGTTACAGTGCTTCCTCCAGATGGTGTTCCTGCCTTGACGGGGCGGTGAGGCTTGAGCGCACCAATGACCCGGAGGGCTATGCCGGAGGTAGCTTGCTACTGGTAGGGTCTCCCAAGCCGGACAGGCCGAAGGGTAGGTGCCAGACTAAAAAGAACACCACCAGGAGCCAAGACAGTCTTCTACCTCACGGTGCTCCGGTCTTTGGACAACAGAAGCTGCATACCCCTTCCCATGAATCAGTTGACAAAGCAATTTGTTATTTATGTTGAACCATCAAAAATCAGCCCGAATTCTTATATTGGAATGAAGGTTACTTATGTTGGTTACCATCAAAAATATAATGGTTCATGATATAAATATTGATGGTCACCATTAAGATTTTGTTGGTCTATCAATGAAAAACCATCAAAATTTTTGACGTGGCTCTGAATCACTATTTAGTAATTTTAATTGTATCTTTAATGATTGTAAATGTAGGTGTACAAATAGCTGTGTTTATTGCAATTTTAGCTGTAATTATTACCCTTTTAGGTGCTATAAAATTTGTGATTGTAGCTTTACAAGTAGCTGGCTTTATTGCAATTGTAGCTATAGAAGCAGCTGTAATTATTGCCATTTTAGAGGAAATAATTGTGATTGTAGCTGCTCAAATAGCTGTAACTATTGCCAATTTAGGTGCGATTATTGTTGCAATTGTAGTTGTTATTATCAAAAATGTAGGTGTACAAGTTGTGGTAATTATTGTAATTGTGGCAATACAACTTGAAATAGATTTCAGAGAGGTTACTAATGCAATACAAATTTGTCTTCATTTAAAACCACTTGTAAATATCTAAAAGTACCCGAATCCATTATTAAATGTTTTGCTTCTTTATGAGTGGAAAACTGTGAAAGGAAATAAAATTGATCGAGATCTGTTCAATCAATTTCAACTAATTGAATTGGTTTTAGAATATTGTGGATTAATTTTCGGGACTCACAGTTTCCTTCAAATCGTTTTACAATTTAAATAATTACATATTACTTTATTTAGTTAAAGTTTACAATTATACAATAATACAAAAGTTTCTGAACATGTAACAAGAAGTTCTTAGAAATATTTGAAATTTAGAGTAAAGCATTCAATTTGAGATAATTATTAAGCAAAAGGTGTTCAACTGAATTATTAGTGTGTAGTGAATTATTAGTGAAGTAGTATTAATTTGAAATTTTATGTAATCCTAAGGGTGGTATACTTAATTTAGAATCAAATTTAATTCAAAACTATGCCAGTGAAAAAAAATTGTGATGTAGTAAATATAACTCCTCACTATTTTGATGTAGTAAATATACACACAATAATTATTATAACTTACAAATGGTAAAAAGTAACTTTTATGTACGACGATTTACTTCACAATTACTGCAATTGTAAATGTACATACAATGCCAGGACTCTATCTTAATGGTTTAAAGGGAAAACCTCAGACCTCAAACAACACACAAAAACATACTTTCTCTGATTAAACATATCTTTTGTTTTCGATGGATTTGGATTTCTGAAATAGGCGCATTTTTTGAAATAATTTCCCAATAGCTTTGTACCGAGAGCTGTCGAAAGTTAGGATTTCTTGAGAACTATCGAAACTTTTTAGCACACAACTGTGAAATTAGTTTATTCAAAGATAGTTCTATGTAAGAAATGATTTTAAATAATTATTTAATGATTTTCATTATTTTGTTTAATAAGAGCCGAAAAAATTATGAATTGTAAGAATACAAATGTTACCATTATTTTGAAAATTGTAGTTTTATCTGGCAAAATACAAAACTTGAACAAAATCAAATCATTAGTTCCTGAGAAATTGATTTTTAAATCGAATGGTCAAAGTAAGAGTAAGAATTAGGAAAATTAACATTAACTGGTTCCGCTCTTCTGACCAAACTATCGTTACCATATTACAGTATTTTGAGTGTAAGGAATCCAAATTAGTCGGGAAGAAAAAGTATGTTTTTTAGAGAAAGTTTATTTTTGTGTCTGATTTTTTAACTTAAAATATTGTCTACACCAGGGATGGTCAAACTACGGCCCGCGGGTCAACTGTGGCCCGCTGGAAGGTTTAATCAGGCTCGCGGATAGAATTTTAACTTACCAATCGGTGACGAATGTAAACAATACGAGGGTTGCTATTTATATTTCTGCCTTGGCAACAGTAAATGTTGCTAGGCGACCGCAGACGATTTTAATCGAAAGTTTAATATTTTTAAACATAAATTCAGCAGACGATTTACCATTATAGCTTCATTTGTGCTGTTGACAGTAAATTGAAAAGTTCTTCTCTTTCAAAAAATGGAATTGAATCGTGAACATTTTCGTGCCATTATTTTTCATAGCTTTCGACGTGGATTGTCAAGACAAGAGTGCTTCGATGAACTTAATTCTTTATTCAGCGATAAAGCGCCATCCTACAGCACTGTAAAAAATTGGTATAACGAATTTAATCGTGGTCGATGTTCGATCCAGGACGAATCCCGTGCAGGTCGTCCAAAATCCGTTGTTGTGCCAGAAAAGATCGATGCTGTGCGTGAACTGATAAAGCAAGATCGTCATGTGACATACCGTGAGATAGAGGCGTCTTTGGACATTAGTATGACTAGCATCAATAAAATATTGCATGAACATTTGAGCGTAAAAAAAATTTGTTCGCGTTGGATCCCGCATAATCTGACAAACGCTCAAAAAAAGGCTCGTGTCGATTGGTGCAAGGAAATGTTGGAAAAATACGTTCAAGGTACATCAAAGGCTGTGTATAACATCTACACAGGTGACGAATCATGGATCTATGCATATGAGCCGGAAACAAAACAGCAATCAACTGTATGGGTCTTCCAAGACGAGGCAAAACCAACAAAAGTTGTTCGAGGAAGAAGCACATCGAAACAAATGATTGCCTGTTTCTTCGGCATTAACGGTCATGTGGCAACAGTGGCGTTAGAGCAACGCAGGACGGTCAATTCTGAATGGTACACGACCATTTGTTTGCCAGAAGTCATCGGAGAAATTCGAAAAAAGCAGAAGAACAGGCGAATCATTCTTCATCATGACAATGCGAGCTCTCACACATCGACTCAAACAAAGGCATTTCTGACGGAGCGAAAGATCGAACTGATGGGTCATCCGCCGTACAGCCCTGATTTGGCACCCAATGACTTCTTCTTATTCCCACACATCAAAAATAAATTACGTGGACAACGATTTTCGACCCCCGAAGAAGCGGTTGATGCATTCAAAACGCATGTTTTGGAGTTACTTCAATCGGACTGAAAAAGTGCTTCGAAAATTGGTTCAAACGCATGCAAAAGTGTATTGAGCATCATGAAGAATATTTTGAAAAAGAATAAAACCAATTTCGATCCTACATATTTGTTTTTTCTTTTTAGGCCAGAAATATAAATAGCAACCCTCATATGCATCCATTTTCTTGTCTACTTTGTTTAAAGCTATTTTTGTTCCTTTTTAACAAAGTACTGGTAACATTTTTCAAGCATAAGATTGGCGCCATCTGAAGCAGTTGTTTCTAAATATGCCAAAGTTTGAGTTTTACAAATCATTATCAAGGGCTAATTTCGCAAATTTAATATCTCATGCCCAGAAAATCAGTGCTATGTTTACTTCATCTTATATATCTGTGAACAAGTGTTTTCAACTATGAACCTTAGAAAAAAATCATTTCAGAAGAAAGTAGACTAACAGGCAAACATTTAGCCTCGTTCCTTAAAATAAGTACATCTCATTCGGAACCTCATTGTAAGGAACTTTTAAAAATGAAATAGCAATTTCATTCATCTCATTAAATATTTAAATTAAAACTTATATATCGTTTCTTTATTTTAGAAAATTTTACTTAGCCCACCAAACTACTTTTTTCTCTCGATTTTTTGCCCTCGACCAAAAATGTTTGCCCATTCCTGGTCTACACTAACTACATAATTAGCATATTTGAGGTCATCCCCTTAAACCTCAATTATGATTGAGTCCTAGAGCCTAAAAATTAGATCACTAGATTAAAAGTTATTCAAGATGTTCCTTTTTTATTCATATTGTATATACAACGTAAAATTCTATGAAATTTCCAAATCTATTGATTTTACTTGTTTTTCTTAAAATTGCAAAGCAGCTTAGTATATTAAAAAAATTCTTTTTTTATTGGTTTATTCTATCTTTGCCAGTTGTTTTTAAGGCTTAAAATACTTCGTTTTATTACATAATAAACGCTGTTTATTAAAAAAGTTTCGAAGAAATTTAAAATTTTAGTTTCCAATGCTTCGACATTGATTTCGGTTTCACAGAGCCACAAAATTATGCTTATCATGAAATTACAGTATCCACAACATGATATTTTTCAGTGATTTCTTCCTTCGCTCATTTGCTTTGATTATTTTTCAGGTTTTTTGGAATATGAAAATTAATGTTGATGCAAGCAATAAAAGAAGTGCAGTTGAAGATATATTGAAGCCTTCACTTTTTATTGTGATTAATTAGAATCGACTACGTCTGAAAATATAAGAGACAAACGTAAGTGAAAAAAAAATCTTACTAATTATATTTTCTTGAATATAATTCAGAATATAAATTTTAAAAGACATTTTTAAATGTTTTTATATGCAGGGTAATGTCTGCAATTTATAGTAATGTAGCTGCATGCATTTATTATTATAAAAGCATTCATTATATTAACATGCATAATCTCATGTAACGGAACGGATAAGCTTGGTAGCGAATTCTAAAAATTTACATCTTGAATTTTTGTGATATTTTCATATTCACCGTAAAATATGGTTTAATAATCTGTGATAAAATTTGGTAAATGTGTTAAAACTTGGTATATTTAGCATGATGTGAAAAAAATTAATCAGGTTAAATTTGCTGTCCGATTTTTTACTAAATGTATGGTAATAAGAACTATAATTTTGAAAAATAGAAATTCCGATAAGCCGTCGGCATATGAACGGAAAATTTAAAGACCGTATATTTTGGTTTTATTAGCCAAACCAGATTTATTAACCAGAATTATATTTTTGGTTTTTATTAACCAGAACTTATATTCTTTTCTTTTACTTTTATCAGAATCATAATAGCATTTTGGTAAATTTATTTACAAAAATCACTTCTTTGGTCAGTGGTTTATAATGCAATGTGCAAACAGTCTAAAGTGACAAAGATAATAAATTAAGTTAATGTTCTAATAAAGTATATGATTTTAATTAAGAATATAGTAAGTTAGACCAACGCTTCCAAATGATGTTCCGCGGAACCCTAGAGTTCCGTGGAAGAGTTAAAAGGGTTTCGAGAGTTAATACCCCTTATAACCAGTGATGAGTTTTGAAACCTCAAATTATTTTTAGATCCAACCAATAATTTATAATTTATCTAATCTTAATTTATCTAATAACAATAAATTAAACAAATTATGAAACGAACAAACAATTATAAAATATTGCATTATGGCAATATTGTATTAGTATTTCTCTTTATGCTTTTCAAATCAAAATAAAGAGAGAAATATGCTTCTCTAATAACCATTTTCAACGTAGTTTTAAGTTTTCATTTCGAAGTAAACTATAATTTGTCTTATTTTATTTTCAGCTTATGTATATACACCAAAATCAAATTCATAACTATAGACTAAATATAGCATTAGAAATACAAATTCAACTGTCTGACAAGAAACATAATTTTAAATTGTCAATAATAAAACAATTTACAATCTTCATACCTCTAATTAATTATTTAAAATTTTAAGAAAACTTGTCATTTATATGCTATACCGTTCACAATTACTTTAACACGCTGAATACCACTCTAATTTTACACGTCTTGCTCGTCTGGCCACACTGTAAATAACTACAAGCTAAATTTGCAAATATTAGACAGATTTTGCTAGTTTTTAAAAGGTTTAGCATATCTGAAAAAAGTGGTGGATTATATAAGCCTACGAATTGGTTAGAAATAGTGGTGGATAAAAATCTACTAAATTGAATTTATTAAATCACGAATCACAATTAATAAACTACCACTTGAAAATATTCATTCGCTGCCCGGAGCAAGTTGGCATCTCTGTGTATATAAATAAAACTATTTTTGTGTGTTCTACATTTCATTAATTTCTTCAAATCATTTTAGTAACAATAATAGTATTAAAAAAATTAAAAAAATGTCTCGAATTATGTGTTTCTAATAATCTTGGCTTCGCCGGTCACGGGTGACCCCCATGGCATTCAAGGTATTAAAAAACTTCATTCATAAAGTCAGGGTTCTCCGTGCAAAGATGGTAGATTATTTAGGGTTCCGTAGCCGAAAAAAAATTAGGAATTTCTTTCTGAGTAAGACTATTTTCGTCATTTACCTCTTCGTAGAATTTTGGTAATTTCTTAAAAGTGGTCAGCAGCCCATAGGGCGCAAAATACCAGCAGAAAAACCCTAGAGGAACATAATTTCAGTTATTTTTTCCCTTTTTATTTCCCTCTTTTATATTTTCTCTTTTTGAAAGAAATATATTTTTGGAGTTTTCAAGAAAACACATGAAAATAAAAATAATAATAAAGTAAGCGTCCAGGCCTTTCATTGTCATTGCAAGTCCCTGGCGAGTACTTTAAGAAACTTAGATTTTATTTTCTTTATTCTTCTTTTATTTTATTTATTTATTTTTTTTACTCCTCATCTTTTCTTTCATTTTATTTATTTTTCAAAAAAAATTCTTCTCAGAAGTTTGCCCGCAGGCAATGCTGACATCGCAGTGTGATAAATGCTGCACTTTATTGTATTGTAAATTGAAGATTTCTGACGTTTATTTAAGTATTTTCTTTATTGTATTTTAAGCTGGGCTCTGTTGAGGGAATGGTTTAATTTTAAAAGTCAATGTTATCAGTGATTTTTTTTATATTTTATTGTCGCGTCTTTTATTTCGAATTGTTTTTCTTTTCGCTTTAATGCAATTAGGCGTTTATAAAGAAATAAATTCTCGGAAAACTAACTCCTCTAATCTTTGCTATTCTGCACAGAATTCCCGAATGCTCGATTCAGAAAACTAATTTTAATTTAACTACTTATATATAAAAGAAAGAAAATGCTTTTCTCAATGTTTTTTTTTTTTTCGTTCGAATTTTGCAAATTCGGTCCCCGAGAGGAATTATTATTTGCTTTTGTCAAATTGAAAGACACTGAAGAAATTCAATAACCAAATATAATTTGAAAATTTAGCTTTATCAGAGAAGTTTTATTTCTTGAAAAATAGTATTTAGAATTAAGAACGAAGCTTTATTTGACAACCGATTCATTTTTTGACTTTTTTAAGAAAAGTTTTATTAGATTTGCAATAACTATTTGGTTTATTTAATGTTTTCTGTCATTTTCAATGACTTCTCGAAAAGTTTAGTTTTTAATTTGTTGTCACAAATTTGTTTTGAAATGCAAGTTTTGTAGCACCTTACATGTTTGGTCACAAAACTATTGTTTAAGAGGAAAGTAATCATTATGTTATCAATATATTTAAAATGATTGATTAAGGTGTTGACTAAGTCACCAATCTCCTTAAGAAGAGGCTATACCACTGGAGAAACTTTTAATTGCGAATTATTTTTCACCTTCTTAAGTGATTTAAAATTTAAAGTATAAAGAAAATGAGATCAGGAGTTTTAAAATACTACAACGAAATTTTCATAAATATCGAAATGAAAACAAATTGTGAAAGGATGTCTCAATTTTTCGTAATTGGGAAGTTCTCTTCTAACATTTTAATTTTTAACTTAGTTTTTGAGTAAAACAGAATTTGTAATGAAAAGTTTCTCCCGTACTTCCGCGGTACAGCGTCCTCTTAAACTAGGCATAAATTGAAAGGAAAAAAAATTAACAAAGGTAACCTGCTTACAAAATATCCTCCTGAAAATGTGGTGTTATTTTGAACTGCATTTCTTCCAGAAAAACTATTTTTTCTAATAACATTTGAAAATTACTAATTCTGTTTTTTTTCTTTTAATGAAGAAAAAGTAACCTGATTACAAACCATCCTGAAAATGTGGTGTTGTTGCGAACTGTATTTCTTCTTGAGAATCTATTTTTTCTAATAACATTTAAAAATTTCAAATTTCTGTTTTTTTTCTTTTAATAGAAAAAAGTAACCTGATGACAAACCATCCTGAAAATGTGCTGTTGTGAACTGCATTTCTTCTTGAGAATCTATTTTTTCTAATAACATTTAGAAATTACTAATTCTGTATTTTTCTTAAAACAAAAAAAAGTAACCTGATTACACACCATTCTGAAAATAAGGTGTTGTTGTGAACTGCATTTCTTCTTGAGAATCTATTTTTTCTAATAACATTTAAAAATTAATAATTCTGTTCTTTTTCTTTTAACGAAGAAAAAGTAACCTGATTACAAACCATCCTGAAAATGTGGTGTTGTTGCGAACTGCATTTCTTCTTGAGAATCTATTTTTTCTAATAACATTTAAAAATTACTAATTCTGTTTTTTTCTTTTAACGAAGAAAAAGTAACCTGATTACAAACCATCCTTAAAATGTGGTGTTGTTGCGAACTGCATTTCTTCTTGAGAATCTATTTTTTCTAATAATATTTAAAAATTTCAAATTTCTGTTTTTTTTTCTTTTAATAGAAAAAAGTAACCTGATTACAAACCATCCTGAAAATGTGGTGTTGTGAACTGCATTTCTTCTTGAGAATCTATTTTTTCTAATAATATTTAAAAATTAATAATTCTGTATTTTATTTGTAACAAAAAAAAGTAACCTGATTACAAACCATCCTGAAAATGTGGTGTTGTTGCGAACTGCATTTCTTCTTGAGAATCTATTTTTTCTAATAACATTTAAAAATTTCAAATTTCTGTTTTTTTTCTTTTAATAGAAAAAAGTAACCTTATTACAAACCATCCTGAAAATATGGTGTTTTTGTGAACTGCCTTTCTTCTTGGGAATCTATTTTTTTTAATAACATTAGAAAATGACTAATGTTTTTTTTTCTACTTTGAAAGTAAAAAAATATTTTTAAAGCTATAATGATTTTAATATCTCATTCTGAATATTAAATCATTCAAAATTTCTAAATTCAGGAAATTTCCAATACTTAAATAAGGATTTCATTTTGAGCTTGGATTACTCAAAATTTTTAGATCTGTGATATTTTAGATGATGTAGTAACAATGTCATTTTGAATTTAATTCATTCAAAATTTCAAACTCCATGCTATTTCGGAAGCTTCGCCAATGATGTTATCATTGAAGACTACGAAATCTTTTTCTTTTTATGAAATAAATTAGCCATTTTTTCTGTGAAATTACTAATAATGTGAATCGCTTGTCGTACATCCTATTTTGAAATATCTATCATACGTAGTAAGAGCGATGTGAAAAAATAAGTATTTTTGAAAATATTTCTTTGTAAAACTACAAAAAACAAATCTTTGTGCTTAAAAGAAAAAAATTTATTTGCCTTTTTCCTTAGATATTTTATATATTTTACATATAGTTTATTACTAGGTCTTAAAATAAACATATTTTTGCAAACTATTTTACAAAAATATTAAAATGTAATTTCAGAAATGTACGAAATATTTAACAAAAAATAATTATGAAATATAGTTTTAATATATAATTCTGAATAATTTAAGGTAAACTCTCAAATTATGTTTCTTTTTAAAAAAAATACATTCGAGTGAATTGTATGAAAATCAAAAACATGATAATGATATTCAATCCCAAAATGAGTTTATATGCAAATTATATGTATGACAAAAAAATAATAAATTACTGAAATATTTATTGTAAGAAAACAATTGTGATTATTTTGAGATCTCGTGTTTTCCGCCAATTATGCCTTTTTTGTTAGAATAAATGATAAACTAAACAAATCGCTTTAAAAATAATTTTATGAAATTTTAAAAAAACTTGTTTCTAGGTAATAAACTTAGTGAAAACTTTATAAAATTAATATATACTTTTTTTCCTGAATGTGGTATAGAAAAAACATCACGTACTTCATAAAAAAAAATAGAATTTCCATAAGAATTCACATTTCGTCGAAAACAAGCAATTTAATACCTTAAAAAGCTCGAAAAAAAAAACTTTTCTCATTAAAACTTGTAAAGATATGCTTTAAAAAAAAACTTTTCTATAAAAAGGAATCACAATATTTGAATTGTCTTTCTCCTATATTAAAAATATATTTGAGAAAATAATTCTTTATTTGGACTAGGAAATTACTTTTCTGAATTCAAAATGAAAACATGATTTGTAAAGGCAATATCCTTTATTTGAAAACATAAATATTTATTCATGTTCTAGATTTCATTTAAATTTCAAATTTCCCAGCTTCGCGGTGGAATATTCGCAAATATTATGCGTCGATAATTCTATTCTGTCCGTAAATTCAATTAATTTAATCGTATTTGCATTAAAGCCAAATGAACTTAATTCAAAAATAAATAATTCTTGGCGAACTCAGAAAGAATTATTCTGAAAGCAAACAATTCTTAGAATTTTGAAAGTGTTCGAAAATTATGACTTTAACTTCGTGCAATAATAATTCAAGAGCGTCTCATGGACCGAATCACTCTCTTCGGAAGCGTAATTCAAAATTACGGAACGATGACAAAAGATTGATTGCACTTCATTAATTTCTAATTAATAGCGACAGATGCAACATCTCCCAGTAGAGGTCGCTCGACTCACTCGTAAACTCATCGTCTGATTATACACAGCCATTGCCAAAACTGCGGTGCTAAAAAGACACTGAACAACCATTCAAATGGAGTTCGATTCCGATTTAATTCTTGTTCCTACCCGATTTATCTACTCCATTTACGACATCGTTAAAATGGTAGATGAGAGAGTTCTTATAAATTGAAGATCAATATGGCGACGATTTAACTGACGGCGTAATTTCCTTTCGTGGTTCGATTTCGAACAGTGTTTAGTATTGATCTGAGTTCGTTCCCTAAGCGTTGTTTTGATTTATTATTCGTAAAAGGATGTCGTAAGGCAACCCTTATTCGAAGAACATAAAGGAAATAAAGCTATTAAACCGCCGTCGTCAAATATCCGTTTTTATTTTCCAATAGAAAAAGAATTTGCTTGATTGAGTAAAATCGCTAATAATAATAGTTTCGCATGCTGTTGTACTCAAAAAACGAGTACACATAATTTATTTTGTTGTGAAAGGGCGAAGTTTAATTTTTTTTATACTGTATGAAATGTAAAACTAATATGAATGGAAAAACTATTACAGTTCTGTATATATGTGCTCAAAAACGATAAATGAATTATTAAAAGAAAAAGATTCGAATTTTCAATTCTTTTTAGGAATTCGTAGATCTAACCACATCGATAAAAAAAAACGATAAAATGTAAAGTGTTCTATATATAACGATACAAAGAGTACATACTATTTATTTTATTTTTTTTTTTTTTTTGCTAAAAATCGGAGTATTTTTTTGATTAAATTCGGAATATTTTTTCATAATTTTCAAGTGTGAAATCTGAAATTTTCTTGCTCTTACACAAAGTCAAAATGGCAATGAGAGTAACACACTGAAAATGGATGATGGTGTAAAAAAAAGGGAAAAACACACAAAAAAAATGCCGAAGTGTAAGGAGAGGACTTTTCAAACTATTGTCCACTAGCCCAAATCAACCAGTATTACCAATACGCTCCCCATGTTTCAGAGATTTTCACACATTGCTTAAAAATCTTCAATCCTATCTCATATCTTCAGCTAATGTCCACAATCATTAAATATTTTACCATTGTATTATTAAAACAAATTAAACTTTTTCACGTTTTAGGTGCTTTCAAAGATTTCTCGCAACCTTTCAACTCTATCGCATAATAATAGTTAATATAATAAAAATCCCAAAAATTTTGGTGAACCTTGGGTCATCAAATAGTAAAATTTGCTGCAACCACAATAAATAAGACCACGTTGAGCTTCATTAACTTATACATGGCACTATGGGTTAAATTGAACAAAAATATAGTTCAGCTTATAAACATAATGCTGCAGCGAATTTGTGCTGTATAATATTTTATTATGGTGCAATGTTGAACAGTAAAAACAATACCAAAACGAAAGCCCGATATTTTTTTTATTTATTTATTATTTTTTTTAATGTCGTTGTCTTAGCTATACTGTTTCGTTATTATAAATCCAAATTTATGGATATACATTTACAGAATTGTGTAACTCAAACAAGCATTCACGCATTTATATTTACGGGATTGTGTATCTCAGAAAAATATTCACTGATTTAGTTCAGCTTAAAAACATAATGCTGCATCAAATTTGTACTGCATAATATTTTATTATGGTTCAATGTTGAACAGTAGAAACAATGCCAAAAAGAAAACCCTAGTTTTTATTTTTATTTTATTTTTTTAAATATCGTTGTCTTTCGCTACACTATTTCGTAATTATAAATCTGAATTTATGGATATACATTTACAGAATTGAGTAACTCAAACCGGCATTCACGCATTTACATTTACGGGATTGTGTATCTCAGAAAAATATTCGCTGATTCATATTTACGGGAGCGTGCAACTCAAACAAGCATTCACTGATTTACGTTTTTGAGATTGAGTTATTCAAACAAGCATTTACTATTATACATTTGCAGGATTTTGTAATCCAGACAAGCATTCCCGGATGCATAATTGTAAATATTAATAATTTAATAACACAATATTGTAATTCTAATTAAACTAAAACGCGTTTCAACTTTAAATTATATTTAAGCTTACCACAAATTTGTACAATACTATGGTTCAACTTTGAACTGATTTAATTTGGCGTGCAGTAAGAATTCCAAAGAAAAAAATAATAATAATAATAATTCACTTATGCTTTTCTCAAGATTTACATTCTTTATCTCAGTTACACAATACCGTAATTGTATATCGAAATTCACGAAAAAAGTCGGCAAAAAGCACTTAACAAGAGGGAAAAAAATGATAAAGAATATGGTGCTAAAAATAATTTTTCAAGACACTTTATAAGTGGTGTATTTAACCTCTATCAATGTCTATTCCTTAATAGGCGTAATTAAGAAAAATCATTGGAGCATATTTTTTTTCGGCGCTATCCTCCCTTTCTTTCTTTTCTTTGCGTTTTTTTTATGTTGACAAGCCGGATACAAGGCGCCAAATTTATTCTTCATAAACACGAATTGCTGTAAGAGCCCATGTCTATTCTTTCAACGACAATTTGAGGTAAATGATAATCAAATTCTTTTTTTATTGATATTTCAAACCCTTTCACCGAACGGCTGTTTCCATTCGAGACATTAAGGGTCAAATAGATTACAGTTTTATCTTGAAATCGTACTTTGTTTGTTTCCATTAGCGTCGTAAAACAATTTTTACGACATTACGGTATCCATAAAAGTAGAAATGCTCAGCTGCGTACCATAAAACAAAAAATGTTGTTCAAAGCAATGCTTTTTCTGTAGCATAGAACTATCTACTGTCAGTTGACAAAATTAGTATAGTAATGTATATCTGAAAAATATAATAAACGTATTTCCATTTTTTTTAAACGAAATTCGCATTGAAATTAAACTGAATATTAAACTTTTGAAATTGAACTGAATACTAATTAATGAAATTGAATTGAATTCTGAAATATTAAAATGATGCTGAGTGGTAATAAATTGTAATTGGATTAATTTATTATTGGATTTTCAATTCACGAAATCGACTGAATACTAAATTATTGAAATTCAATTGAATAAATAATTATTGAAATTCAATTGAATAAAATGAATAAAGGAAAGTAAATTACACACTAAATGATTGAAAATTAAGTCGATTCCCAAAATGTTGATACTGAAGTGGATTGAAAATTATTAAAATTGAAACAATATCTGAATTACTAAATAATAAATTAAAATTGTATTGAGCACGTCTTTATTAAATAATAAATTATTAAAATTGAATAGAATACTAAATTATTGAAATTGAATTGAATACTAAACTTTCGAAATTGAACTGAATACTAATTAATGAAATTGAATTCTAAAATATTAAAATGAAGCTGAGTGGTAATAAATTGTAATTGGATTAATTTATAATTAGATTCTAAGTTCTTGAAATCGATCTGAGAACTAAATTATTGAAATTCTATTGAATAAATACTTATTGAAAGTAAATTGAACACTAAATGATTGAAAATTAAGTCGATTCCAAAATGTTGATACTGAAGTGAAATAAAAATTATTGAAATTGAAACAATATCTAAATTATTAAATAATAAATTAAAATTGTATTGTCTTTATTAAATAATAAATAACACGTCTAAATTGAGTACGTCTTTATTGAATAATAAGTTATTAAAATGGAATGGAATACCGAATTATCGAAATTGAATAGTACAGTTACACTGAATTAGTACAGTAGAAATACGTTCAAATTATGAAACTGGATAGAATACATAATTAAATTTCATTGAAACTAAATTATTGAAATTAAATTGTGTACGAAATTATTGTTAGCGAATTGAATACCAAATTAGAGAAAAAGAGCTGAATAATACATTTTCAAAATTGAATTAAGCACTAAGCTACTGAAACTAAATTAAATTCTGGATTAAAGAAGTAGAATTGAATTCTTAATTATTAATATTGAATTTAAAGCTGAATAATTAAATGTAAGTTAAATATTTAAGTGAAGAAATTATATCCGTTAATAACTTTCAGTAGTAAAATTGATAAATATAAATAATTTCTTCTAAAATAATTAGTAAAAACCTGTGACACGTTCGTCAAACATTAACCGACGAGGCAATTTTTATTGAATCGTCAAACAAAATAATCATCAAGCATTTTAAAAAGAATAAACAATATCTTAACATGCTTTTCAAATTTATTCCTATTTTAATAAAAATTACTTACATATTATTTAATTGACCATTGAAAACAAACTAAACCATAACATAAAACCAAACTATGTTTTGTCCTTTTTAGAAAATACATAAATTGAATTATATACCTTCTTATATTATTATTGTAAAAAAAGACAATTTTTAAAAAATACAATTTGGAAAGATAATCAACGTATTAAATAATAAGACTTATAAATTAATTATCAATATATCAATCAAAATAAGTTAATCCATGTAAATTAATCAATTTAATATTTAAAGAATAAGCTGTAAAACTACGCAGCACATGTAGTTACGCATTATTAATCTTTATGTTAATAGATTAAAGATGGAAGAAATTACTTGTCATTAGTTGTGATAGAGAAGAGTTTAGCGTCAGCAACCATTCACTTATCAACAACGATTTGCGTCAAAAACTATTTCATGGCTTATCTTTTTAAACTGTTGTAAATTTGGTACAATTTCCTTTTTAACTATTTTTAATATATAATTAAAAATACTTCAATAAGGTTTAAATTAGTTTTAGAATTATTACAATCAATTACCATGCTTAGAATAGCTATCATTTAATAAGATAACTAACGTAGTTCATTAATTTAAATAAAATCTATCTCTTATTTTAAAAAAAAATTTACCTTACGCAAAATTATGAAGAAAAAAAATATGACACCCCCAAAAAAAAATTAACAAAAATTACTTTCAGCAAAATTTTTGAAGGAAAAAAAATATATATTCCTTAACCAAAATTCAAAAAAAAAAAAAAAAAACCTTAAATACATTTTTTAAAAACTATGCTACTCATTAAAAAATATTTTAAAAAATAAATACTTCACATCAAACGAAATTTCAAAAAATTTCAACAGCCCCTCTTCTTGAAAAAACATCATAAAATACAAAAAAAGTTATATTAAAATATATCCTACCCTTAAACAAAATTGGAAAAAAAAAAAATTTAAACATAACGCCTTATTCCAAATATATATCTGATAGGGTTACATATCACTCATCTTTGTAAATCACTTTTCGCTTATAACAGTAAAAATACATAAATGAAATAAATCCAACAGCTTCTTTACAATTATCTAATCTCAAATATCTCTTACTCCCTCGCGTTATTTACCTGAACATAACGATTAAATCTTTTTCCAAATCTTTTTTCGAAGTTTCTTTTTTAAGTTGAAAGGAAACAAAAAAGAACTAAATGAGCGAAAAAGGGGTGGGCGCTTTCTGTAAGGGGGAACGAGTTGGCCGTTAAAAGCGATATTAGGAAAGGCCCGGTAATCTTCACGGATAAGACCATCTATTTATTGGATGAGGCCAGCGCGCTTTAACCACGACAAGAAATCTGGTATCTCTAATTTCTTGTCATTTAGGTAACTTTTATCTCAGCGCAAGTGCAACCATTTTTTTTTTATTTCATTTTTATTATTTATTTTTCGTAAGTTTTTTCTTATATTCGTGTTATTTGTTTTTAGCTTTTTTTTTGTGTTGGTAGATGGGGCTAGTGTGGGATCATCCCTGATCGCTAATTACGCCTGCCTCAATAACCACTGATGGAAGAAGTAAAGAAGGGAGAAGATAAGAAAATGGCTAAATGAGCAGATCAATAAATAAAAACTCATTTTCTTGAGAGTTTTATCTAGTTATTTATTTATTTCATTTTTTATGCCTTATTCAAGTCATAAAAAATTAAAGAAATGCTTTGTGTTTTTTAGGCCTAATTCTTGTCTGCCACATTTATACTTCGAATGCATTACATTGTATTTACGAATTTCTGGAATTACATTATGAAGTAGTTAATCGTCAGAATTACAATAAGAAATGTCATTTATTGAGTAACAATAAGTCAAAAAATCTGCAGTACTTCGAAAGCACTCTATTGCATTTTCAAGTTTTTGAAATTACGTTATGAAATAGTTATTCATCAGAAATGCAGCAAGAAATGTCATTTATTATGTAACAATAAGTCAAAAAATCAATGGTACTTCGAAGGTACTAAATTTTATTTACAAGTTTTCGGAATTACATTATGAAATAGTTCATCGACAGAAATGCAGTAAGAAATGTCATTTATTGAGTAAGAATAAGTAAAAAAAATCTATGGTACTTCGAAAACACTATACTGCTTTTACAAGTTTTTGGAATTACATTATGAAATAGTTAATCGTCAGAAATCCAGCAAAAAATGTCATTTATTGAGTAACAAAAGTCAAAAAATCTATGGTACTTCGAAAGCACTATATTACATACAAGTTTTAGGAATTACATTATGAAATAGTTCATCGACAGAAATCCAGCAAAAAATGTCATTTATTGAGTAACAAAAGTCAAAAAATCTATGGTACTTCGAAAGCACTATATTACATATACAAGTTTTAGGAATTACATTATGAAATAGTTCATCGACAGAAATGCAGTAAGAAATGTCATTTATTGAGTAAGAATAAGTAAAAAAAAATTTTGGTACTTCGAAAACACTATATTTCATTTACAAGTTTTTGGAATGACATAAGTAGTTAATCATGAGAAATGCAATAAGAAATGTCCTTCATAGAATAAATGAATAACAAAAAAATCTTCAGAACTTCTAAAGCACTATATCACATTTATGAATTTTTGAAATTGCATTACGAAGTAGTTAATCGTCAGATATAGAGTAAGAAACGTCATTTGAAAGCATTATATTGTACTTATGAATTTTCTAAAGTTATGTTATGAACTAGCCTATCTGCAGAAATTTAGTAAGATAAGAATTTTTTTAAAAAAAAATGATACAATTCCTAAATTTACCAGCCCTTTCAAAGCTCCATATTGCTTTGAGGGATTTTTAAAATTATGTTATAAACATAAAAGAAGCAGAGTATCTTCAGAAATATAGCAAAAAATATAATTTATTGAATAAAAGAGCGATATGAAATCGAAAAATGCATCAGTACTTCAAAAACAATGCATTGCATTCACGAATTTTTATAATTATATTCTGTGTAGTTTGCTTTCAGACAAATCATTGAGTAAATAAATAGGTGAAAAAAAATCGAACAGTGCTTCAGTACTTCAAAATATGTTGTATTGAAATTACGATTTTTTAAATTATAATTTGAAATATGTAGTTTATTGATAGTAATGTACTAAAGTATAGTCATTTATAAAAGAAATGAATTTTTCAAAATCGAACTATTGCAGAAACTATTTCCATTCTTTTTATAAAAAATACAGGTAAAATAAATTTTAAATAAAAATATTTGATTTAAAAATAATTTTTTTTTAATGGCGGCCACTTGGAACTATTGTCCATTGGCCACAGAAAGTACCAGAAGTGCTAACTCTCTTTTCGTTACCCAGTGGGCACCTGTGGCGAAGCCACGGCGGTGGAGCAGCGTCGCCCACGTTGTACTACCACAACCCGTTTATAGGGCGGGTCACATTCACACATAAAGGAGAAAGTAGAACACAGATAGAGAGAAAGAAACATCCATGCCTTGCCCGGGATTCGAACTCAGAACCTTTCTGATGCAAGGACAGTTCCCTTCCCCTCTACACAGGCCGGTCGGCTGATTTAAAAATAATACAATTTTTAAATTAATTTCTACTTTAACACTTTGTTTTAGTGTTTTCATGAAAATATCGTTCAACTGAAGGGATAGACCAACAGTGAGTTTGAACGTAAATATTAACAAATTGCTGATATATAATTACTAAATAATTATTAAAATATAATTACTTAATAACTTAAATTAATGCCATAACACTTATTATATGAAAATTAAGAATTAATATTTTTAATCAATAATGATTTCGATTACATTGATATAAGCTTAAAAACAGTACAACCAAACTTTTTAGTAATTTAAAGATATAAATTAAAATTTGAAAGAAAATAATTTGGTCGAAGTACGTAGGTTTTTTTTTTTCCAGTGCGGAAAAACCTGAATAACTTTTAATCTAGTGGTCGGATCTCCACGTTCTATTACACAATCTTAAAGCTTTAAAGGCATGATCTCAAATATGATAATTTAATAGTGCAAAAGATATTTTAAATTCTGAAATCAGAAACAAAAACGTACTTTCTCTGAATAAATATATCTTTTGCGGCGGATTTGGAATTCGTACCCTCGAATTATGGGGGTTAGCCGCAATCTGGGAAATATGACACCAATCGTTTGGTTGAGAGAGCGGTCTAAAGCTTAATAATAGTATTACTCTACTACTACTATTACTACTACAGAAATTTGGCCCCCTTACTGTTTACTTAATATTTTACTTTTTTTGCAATATCTCGAGAACCTTTTAAACGAATCGAGAATTTTCTGCACACAATTATTAAATTTGTTCATCCAACGATAATTCCGTAATATTTATTTTTTTTATTTATTTATTGTTATTTTATTTAATAACATCGACAAAGGCTTTAATTGTAAGAAATACAAATTCTTGCATCTTTTTTAAGAATATAATTTTATGCAGCAAATTCAAAATTTGAAGGAAATTGGTCGAATTCTCGAGAAAACATCGTAAGTATAGATATGTAACACAATAAAGAATTAAAGAAAAAAGAAATTTAGAAAGGAAAATTAAAAAATTAAGATTTATTAAATTTCTTTAACTGTAAATTGGCTGCAAATTGATAGAACTCGCATTAAAAGATCAAAATTTTTAAAAAACAGGGAAAAAAAAATTTTTTTGAAAAAAGAAAAAACATATTGTGAAAGAGATTATAAAAATTTATTATGAAAAAATAATTTTTTAAAAAAAGCCAAGAAACAAAACAATGAAAAGATGTTACCTTGTCGTCAACGCACACGATTATATCAGCAAAATAGTGTTTTCTAATATTGTATTAAAATATCCAAATCAAAATATAATATTAATAAACGTGCGGATATAATCGTTGATGTGACAATATTATGATTTTTTTTCTGTTGTACTTTTAGCTTAAATTAATTTTTTTAAATTTTAGAAATATTAATATATGATCACATTTAATCTTTGCGTATAACGTAAGGCAGATTTATGATCGGCAAATTCCACGCCGAATTTATTATGCAAATAAACATGCCTGGAATAAATTTATTAGTAACTTACATTGCATGATATTTTAAATTTGGTGAAACAAAAGCTTGACCTATAGGTAACCTAGGACAAACTACGACAAATAATTTTATTTAATTTTTTCCTTCTCTCATTCCAGGCACGCTTACAAATTCCTTAAGCGAAACGAATTTTCTTTTCTTTTTTTCTCGCCAAGCATATTTCACCAGAACCCACTCCTTATTTACTTAACATTATTTTTATAACCTGGCTGAAAATGCGTGTCGCCAAGAAAAAGATGATAAAATATATCAAGGTCCCCTCTTCAGATGGTCGTAGACCGCATTCACAACTTCAAGGACATACAACTCTGACGACATCTCTGGGGTGGAGTAGGGGTAAGAGTTTGCAAATTTATATGTTTTTATCCACCCACCCACCTGAAATAAACCCGTCCCACTTCATTGTTTCACAAATCACAATTTATTCCTATGTTTTATTGACTCAAACGTTATGGACTGTCCGCCAATCAGGAAACGAGATTAAAAGGTAAAGGATAATAAATGAAGGGGGAAAACAAAACAAGAAAAAGAAACATGTCTTCCTACAGGTTAAGAACCATTGCTGATCTGGCATGTAGTGAAACCATAAAAGGAACCTTGAAAAGAAAATTAGTCATGCGTATAACACGTACTAGGTAATGATGACTATTACGATGAAATGCTCTTCAATTAACTGTGACTGTGAGGATTCTGAAAGGAAAAATGATCATAAAACAGAGGATATACCTCTGTGCTTAGTCATCAGAAATGAAACAAGTTACGGATTAGAAGGAAAAGTAGAAATGTTAGAATTTTATTTATGATCGTTTAGCCAACACAATGGTGTAAAACGGCGAATATTGTTTAACTTACATTGTAAATGGAAACAATTGTTTAAGTAATTTGATTGATTTTGTTTTTATCTTCAGATTGAAAATTACATCAAAGAGGAAACATAAAATCACTACCTAGAACCACATTATGGTGAAAATTCGATGCAATTTTAATGAGGTTATGATGTGAATCATAGTATCATGTAAGCAAGTTTAAAAAGCGTCTAGGATTCAACTTAGCATCATATTAAAGTTTTAGCCGGTTTTGTTTTAAACTGCAGACTGGCATGAAAATTGCTTCAACAATGAAACAAAATTGCTATCGTTAACTACATATTCGATACAATCCTACATGTTAATTTTAGTCATAGTATCGTGTAAACTAGTTTAAGAGGTGCTTAGGATTGAACTCATTACCACATTGAAGTTTCAGCCGGTTTTGTTTTTAGTTGCAGACTTTTATAAAAATAGCTTCAACGATGAAACATAAAATCGCTACCTTGAACCACATTATGGTGAGAATTTGATGCAACCTTACCAAGGTGTTAATTTGAATCATAGTATCGCGTAAAAAAAGTTGAAGTACTATATAAGGACTAAACTTAGCACTACATGCATTAAGGTTGCAGCCAGGTTTGCTTTTAGCTGCAAACTGTCATAGAAATTGCTTCAATCATGATATATAAAATCACTATCAACGTTATGGTGAAAATTCAATGCAACCTTAATAAGGTATTGATTTGAATCATAGTATCGTAAAAATAGTTAAATAAATACTATAAAAGGATTCAACTTAGCACCACATGCATTAAGTTTTCAGCCTTTTTTGTTTTTAACTGCAGACTGTCATAAAATTGCTTTAACAATGAAACATAAAATAGCTATCAAGAACCATATTATGATACAGCCTTAATAAGGTGCTAGTTCGAATCAGAGTATTGTGTAAACAAGTTTAAGAAGTTCTTAGGATTCAACACAGCCGGTTTTATTCATAACTGCAGACTGTCATAAAAATCAGTTCAACGTTAAAGCATAAAAGTTTAAATTCTTAAAGGGAGAAGTATTTTAACTATAATTGATAATATAAAACTTTATTTGCTTCGAAAAATATGAAGATGGCAATAAAAGTTTACGTGTTTCGAGCGCTCAAAATTAGGCTCCCGTTCTCAATACCAGCCAGACGTGACCGATGAAAACAACAGTGATTTGTCACTTTTTCTTACCATCTTCATATTTTAAAAAGCAAATGAAGTTTTATATCATCACGTAGATCTTTCCTCATCGTTTTCATAAAATTATTCTTTTAAATAATTTAAATTTTCAAAAAATTAAAAAAATGAAAAGGCCATTAATTTTGAAAGATCTTTAGTCTAGAAACAGAACTTCCAAATTCATCAATTTTTCTTAATTTTCGCATATTTTTTATGAGCTTAGATATTGCAATGGCGGAATAATTTTTTAAATCTTTATAATTTAAATCCCAAACGCTTTTTTTTAAAAAAAAATAAAAATAATTATAACCTTTTTCATATTAGCTATATACGCCATTTTTTTTAATCAGTCTGCATTGAGGGCCCTGCCTAAATATGACGAATACTGTTATAAACGCAAAAAAATTTTCTCAATACTATATTATTCACTGGAGAGCTTTTTTTTTATATCATGTAAGAGCATTCAAAGACCAGATTTAAATAAATATTTATCAAAAAAAAAGTTGCTTTAAAAATTTATTTCAGGATCTTCAATAAATAAAAAAAAATTCAATAAGTACCATTCCTCAAAACTTTCCATTCATTTCACGTTCCTGAAATCAATAAAATATAAAGATTTCGGCAAAACGAAATCAACTAAGAACTCCGTTCTACCCATAATTCGAATTTTTTTTCCCCTTCCTATTTAATCGTTTCTTTAGAAATCTAGAGCCATAAATTAAAGCGTGAAGGACATCCCTCCCCTAAGTATACATTTCGAAGATTGGTTGATGTATTTTTTTCCTACAAAATATATTTATTTTAAGTACTCTGCTTTAAATCTTTTTCACCCATTCGAATGAGATTGCCACTGATAAAATTTTAAGCCCTTTATTATGCTCTACCCGTACCCTTCTCGTTTATATAATCACGGGTATAATCCTCGGCCACCCTTCTCTGGATAATCGAGAATTTCTTTTTTTCTGGGGAAAAAAACATACGGATTTCTAAAGAAATGAAGAATGCTGTATAGAAATATAGAAAAAATACCATTTGATTTTAAATTTGGGGGGAAAGGAAGAGGTACCCACAGTTAGCAGAGTAAAAACCAGTTTGGTTTTTCCTTAAAAAAAAATTTTCTCTCGCTAGTTTCAGTGATTATTTCAAGCATTTCAATGTAAGGTTTTTTTTCCTCTCCCCCTATGAATCTTTTGGGAGCTTTTGTGTATCTTATCGCTTTGGTCAATCGCTTGTGTTTTCCCTGCAAAAAAAAAAAAAAAAAAAAAAAAAAAAAAAAAAAAAAAAAAAAAAAAATTAAGCAGGAGCTTGCGAATTTTGAAATTGAAACTTTGATATTGTTTGAATATTGTTTATTGCTTGAAATAGACATATGCTCGAATATTGAATTTAATTCTTTATGTTGATTCGATTTATTTTTTACGTGTTAGCTATAATGGCATAAGTCATTAAAGTGGTATAATTAAAAATAATATAAATGCATAGATAAAGTAGAGTATATCCGCAACGGCCCATTGCGGGCCAAGGGAATCATGGAGGTTGAGGCTCCTCAATTTCATGACGAATGGCATGATTGAAGCAATGTGTTCACTACAGTGCGCAAGTAGCCTTTACTCCCTAGACAAGCTTATACCCATTGATCTGAAGCTGGGTGGGCTCCAAGCCTCTACTGGGGATCGGACCCAGTTTTTCACAATGACAGTTCAGTGCCTTAACCTTTGAGCTTTCGCAGCTCATGAATGTATAGATATTCTTGCGAATTAAGATAGGAATTTTCAAGAAGCTTGCAAATCTCCCCATCACACACGTAGTTTTTTTTTTTTTTTTTTTTNAAAAAAAAAGAAAAAATGAAGCAGGACCCTGCAAATTTTGAAATCGAAACGTTGGTAAGCTGGTTTATTGTTTGAAATAGACATATGCTCGAATATTGAATTTAATTCTTTATGGTGATTCAATTAATTTTTTACGTGTTGTTAGCTATAAGTGATTAAAGTTGCATAATTAAAAATAACATAAATGTATAGATAAAGTAAAGCATACCCGCAGTAGCCCATTGTGGGCCAAGGGGGTCATGGAGGTTGAGGCTCCTCAATTTCATGTCCAATAGCATGATTAAGGCAACGTGTTTACTACAGTGCGCAAGCAGCCTTTACTCCCCAGACAAGCTAGTACCCATTGATCTAAAGCTGGGTGGGCTCCAAGCCTCTACTGGGGATCAAACCCATTTTTTCGCAACGACAGTTCAGTGCCTTAACCTTTGAGCTTTCGCAGCTCATAAATGTATAGATATTCTTGCGAATTAAAGTAGGAAGATTGCAAATCTCCCCAGCACGCACGTGNTTTTTTTTTTTTTTTTTGAGCTGTTGTACTTATAAGTAATAGCGTCGGAATTGTTTGAAAAAATAATCGACGGACTAGAGTCCCACTCCCCGATTGGCTTTCGCGGTTTTCCATCCCAAACAACAAAATTAAAGGTTGGTTTCCCTTAAAAAATTTCCCGTTGTACACATGATTCAGAAGTGTTTTTAGAAACGCAATAATCCCGAAATTTCATTAAGTGCCTACTGTGTATGATTTGACGTTTCTCTGCAAGTAATAAAGAAAATGTTTGATATTAGTAATATTTTTCTCTCCTTTAAATTGCTTTAGTATTATTTACAGTGGAGTCTATTTTGCTATTAAATGACTTTTTCTGAATGGAATCTTTTTTTGTTTTGGGTCATCAAAATAAGCTTGTTTTTGAAATGATTTTCTTGGAAACCGAAAAGATGGGGAAATCAATTTCGAGTACCGTTATGTAATGAAGCTTGAGCTCGGATTTTTCAAAGTCATTGAAATAGCATTGTCTCTATGGTATAGTAAATGGGAGTTTATTTGTTTATTTAAAGTACGTTATAATGTGTAAGACGTTGTAATGAGAGTTCGTTTTAAAGAGCGTCTGATGTATTTAACAATCTGTATTTACCTTGTATACTGAAGTTTCTGCATTTCTCTTCAATATAGTTAAACATTGTATACGCTAAACATACATCATGTATTATTTGACTTAAAACATGCCATTTTATTTAATTAACTATTATTTATTATTAAACTTCTTAATATTTATCACCAATAGTACTAAAGTAAATGTACTATGAAGCAGGAACAATAGGATGTGAATTGAGGCATCAAAAAACTAGAGAAATTACATAATAGAGTTCATGTATGTCTTGATTATGAAAAGGTCGTTGTAGTAAAAGCTGACTTTAAACAGCGTTGACTGTATTTAATAATCTGTATTTACCTTGTATGCCAAAGTTAATAAAATTTTTGCATTTCCCTATTTTTCCTCGATTAGGTTAAATGATGCATACACTATTAGTATGTAAAAATCATGTAAACTTTATCCAACTTAAATGGTTCTTTTTCAAAAAAGTTGCATTTTTTATGTCCTATGATTTTTCAAGTAATTTTAATGGCTGAAATAAAATCCCAAATAGCATTTTTAGGCATTCAAATTAATTTACTATACGTTCTAGCAAATGTAGATAAATGGCAATTAGTATTTTAAAGCTGATACTTGTGTAGTACTTTTTCAATACGTCGGATACAGCGAAATTGTTATCTCCAACCTTCTTAACTTCTCTATTTGCAATTAAACCAAATGTTACATGAAAATAATTTTAATTTATCTAATTGTGAAAATTGTGTTATAGGTAAGATACAGCTCAGATTATCTGATATGCAGTTTTACTATTATTTTTGTGTAATCAAACATTTTAATCTTGTCCAAGGATTTCTTCGACTTTGTTACCATAATTATTGCATAAAATTATTTTTGATGAGCTGGCGAAAATGAGTCCCTTGGCATTCTGGATTGTCTTTTTTTAGCAAAGGTTGCCATTTTAAAAATTGTTATTATATTTGCTGTGTTCTAAGCAAATAAAGCTTTAACAAGGTAAGGTTTGAGATATTTATGATGTTTTATTCCCTTTCCCCTCTGTTGCTAGCCTGATAGTTTCAAATTTATTGTTTTAATGTTAATTTGATTTTTTATATTAATATAAAATTATATTTCAAAATTTGATATAAACATTTATTCTTTTCAATTGAACTTATCCATGTAAATTGACTTGCAGTCTCCTTTTTTCCCCTTTGTTACCATGTTCATAGCAACTTTATTTATTGACTTTTTAGTATTTTATTAAACATTAAGTTTATTAAAAGAAATATTTGTTGGACTTAAATTCAGCAATTAGTAATTAAACAATTCATCGCTACTGCCAGCCTTCCCCTGTGTTACCTTTTTCTATTCTGTTGCATACAATTCATTAAGCTTTTATGTTACTATATGATACAATAAAAAGCAATTTTAGTTATTTACCGCGTAAATTTGCCTTAAAGTATAAATTGATTACTCTTTAAGACGATTCATTAAGCTTTTATGTTACTATATGATACAATAAAAAGTAATTTTAGTGATTTACCGTGTAAATTTGCCTTAAAGTATAAATTGATTACTCTTTGAGACGATTCATTAAGCTTTTATGTTACTATATGATACAATAAAAAGCAATTTTAGTGATTTACCGTGTAAATTTGCCTTAAAGTATAAATTGATTACTCTATAAGGTAATTTTTTTTTCTTAAACACTTTTGAGCATTCGTAGCAGAGAGGAGTATAAAGCAGATTTTCTTCTTCTTTTTATGTTCTAATGTTTTACTTTTCCTATGTGACAAATCAAAAAGTGCACTACTGCTTTAAGTTTTTTGGGTCAGAAACACTTTAATCGCAGCTGAAAGTTTTATAAATAGTTATTCGACTATATATTCTTTGAAGAATAATTTTCAAATACCTTTCCATTTTGAAAAGGACCCAAAAACATGCATATTTAAAAATCTAGTTGTTTAGTACCAATAGTACCAGAGTAAACATAGAATGAGGACTAGTAGGATGTAAACTGAGACATCAAAGGAACCCAAATATTTCAAGAGAACTTCTACTACCTCTTGTACTAGCAGTTCACAAAAGTTTTTGTAACCGGAACTCTCAATCCTCAGGGCTTGTCACACTCGTAACAGTAAGCCACTCATGGGCCTGCTTTTACGAACAAAAATCTTCGAAAAGACCATGCAAGACACCCCTCGGCACTCTTCCATCCATCCTTCGTTGCAATTCAATTTAGAGCCACCACCAATAGCACAAGTCCCAAGTGTAAGGAAACTGTCAACCGCACAGTGCCACCAAGTCCCTGACGAAAAGGGAGCTCTGATTGTCGACGGCTGTCCAGAAAAAGGTGGCAGCGACCCTTTGGGGAAGCCCCTTCTATCAGTGTGATTGAATCTTAAAATCACGGCTTCTATGACTGTCACTGATTTATTTTCGTTTTTTAGCTACTGCCAGAAAATGCAATCTGGAAGGTATTGTGCTCAGCAGCACCGTCTAATGGAGATAAAAAGGTCCTCTGGCCCAACGGCCTCTTTTCAGAGGTTTTGGAACAAGAGAAAATCCCGTGAAAAGCTTTTGCAGGGATTATTGGAGGATTAATTGTAATATAGCGTAAAAAAATCTCCCTCCTATTTTCCTTTGTCTGATGGAGAGCTTGTAGAGACTATCCTATTGAGACAGGAAAGTAGAGTGTATGTAAGTAATTGTTAACAGTTAGAAATAGACGGTGGATAGTTGACAAAAAAAATTATAATCTGTGAAATAACAGATTTCCTGATTCTGAGTAAAAAAAATTGCCATGATATATATATATATATATATATATGAAAATATTTACCCCGACCTGCCCCAANATGAATTAATTAGAAAATCTATATATATATATATATATAAATATATATATATATATATATATATGTAGTATATAAAAATCTAATGAGTGTTTATTTATTGACTATGCAAAATCTTAATTATCAGGTGATAATATACAGCTTCATTGCTTTTACGCGACTGAAACCGGTTTTCTCTTGTTTACGTTCGTGTATCGATTGGTTAACATTGTGATACAAAACATGAAAAATAAATACAAATAGGAATTCAGGATATAAAATATTTTATTCAGGATATAAAATATCTCCTGAATAAAAACCCATTACACGTGTGTTTAAATACAAAAGTATTACATATAAACTCGTGCAAAGCATGTAATTATTAAAAAACTAACAGTGCATCCAATAATTGGATCTAATTATTACAATATAATAATCATATATCATCATATAATAATCAATATCATCATATAATAATCAATATAATAATAATATAATAATTATTACAATATAATAATATAGAGAGCATATAATAAATGTTCTCTATTTATATAATATATTGTCTAATTTATCCAATCGTCGAATTTATATTGTATATGATAAATTTCTATGAAATAACAAATTTCAGGACGCTGTGCAAAGAAAATATCGCTTACATATTTTGCTTTCGAAACCTCACACTATAAAATATTTGTGGTGCCACAAGTTTTTTTGCTGAGGTGAACCAAATCTTTTTATAGTGCGTGTAATCTAAAATTTTAATTTCTCAGTTTTTTATTATAGTTTATTTATTCATTTTTTGTGCGTTTATTTATGAACAAAACTTATTTTTAGGCACATTGTAATCAATTTAATAGCTTTATTGCAAAAACGTTTTGTTAGAAAAAAACAAGCACATTTTTAGAAGTATATTCGCACTAATTTTTTCAAACAATTGTTATTTTGTCTGTTTTATATAATTTTTGATAAGACAACTATAGATCGATACTTAAAATTTTTTAATTTAAATAACTAATTACTTTGACTACTGGAGAAAAAAAGTAAAAATCTAAATATGTTTAGACAAAGATTTATTAAGGACACTACAAAACGTTATGCTTTCATCTTAAAATCTTCTTTCATCTTTAAAATAAATAAACTTTTCAGTTTATAATTAAATTTACTTTCTTAAAGCATTCAAAATGCTATATCTGTTAAAAATGTATTTTATTAGAAATTTTGTATGGCAATATATATAATAATAAAAAATTTTGTATGGCGTTTTAGCTGATATGCAAAAAAAAATAAATAATGGTTCTTAGAAAAATGTACACTTAAGGTTGTTGAGTAGGGAAGAAGTGAGAAAAAAAAAAGAATTTGGTTAAGGGGAGAAGGGTAAAAGATTTAAAAAGAAAGAAAATAACCGATACTGCAATACGATATGGTATGAACGTGTTATTGTTAAGCAGTTTGATGCAATATTTCTGATGCAATTTTGAATCGCTCACCCTTATATCCTCATCAGCCATTGTGCCGCCCTTGTTTAATTGCAATACTTCTCCATGAACAATACCGCATTGCACAGAAATTCCATGATTACTATCATCTATAAATTTCATGCAATACTTCTCCATCAACAATACAGCATTGCACAGAAATTCCATGATTACTGTCATCTATAAATTTTATGTGCACCAGGTCACATTTGCAAATACATTGTACTTAAGTACCTCAGCAGCAGTGATAGCTGAAATTTCTTAGTGCAAATTTAAGCAGATTCATTTCTTATTTAAAATAAACTATTAAATTTGAATCATGATATTTTCAGCTATATAAAATATTAGAAACATCAATTTATATTTTCAATAAAGTTCAGTTCTCTCCATGCAAATCAAATGCGGTTAGTTCCATCAAAATGTCCTCCACTAAGGCAAATTTCTCCCAATACTTGATCCAGGAATTCTTTTGCCTTCTGGGTTGGATTCAAAATTACCAGGCAACGGATTTCAACATTAGTAGTCGTAAACTCTGAAATTGGGTCGGCTGTTCAACGACAAATATAAAATCCTCTTTAATGATTGATAAAAATTCATGATTGTGGTCGATAGTTTGCCAAATAATTTCGTTCTTTGTGCCGGATAGATTTGAAAAAATATTCATAAAAACTATTATAAAATGCATACACGTTTCTAGTTTTATGATAAAGATGTTTACGTTCTCATAAGATTTAAATAAATCTTTCAATTGAATGAAATAATTTTATAATATTTAACTTTTATTCACTTCGCTTTCGTTCGAATTCATATTAATATTCTGTCTGTGCTCTGTGTATGCTTTCTTAGTAAACCAATTTTATTTTAAGAAATATTGAATGTATGCATCATATAGTTTTGGTTCTTACATTAGATTGCATCGTATAAGTGACTTCACTGATTCTTATTATTATATCTAAATGTTACTGAGCGACAACAAGCATTGTGGCGTCTACTTTATAGTTTGTCTAAAGTAAGAACTCCCCTCGCCATTTGTCTGAATCCGTGGTGGTGACTATGGTAATGAGGTATAACTAGGGATGTGGGGTAACTGTTTAGGGTAGGTTTTGAGTCGGATCGGCGAGAGAATAGGAAACTTTTTCTTCGGTCTGAGAGTTAAGAGAAGCTACCCTACATGAAATACGCTATTTTTTTCCATAGCTGCAGACGGCCTCAGACTTTGTGGCAGGGGGAGTTCTTACCGCAGACAAACTATACATAAAGTTACGTAAAAGAAAATTCTAGTTGTTTTATTACATTAGAAAATATCCTTGGTTATACGTCTATCTTTGGAGTAAAGTATTTACCACCATTTTTATTGTTAAAACACACGAAATTTTTTTACAGTGTAAAACTAACACTTCGGTATAAAGTTCCAATAAAATCTTACTTTATCATATCAGTATTTTCTTAGAATTAATTACTAAAGCATAACGTAATGGCAACAGTTATTACTCAATTCTTATCCCATTCAAAAAATTATTACTTAATAAATCCTTCACAAAATTTTTTATTTATATCAGAAACTACATATTTCACGAAGCACTCCATTTATTTCATTAATTGAGTTTTTAGATTTTCGAATAATTCAATTACATTTAAATAACATAATTGGCATGAAGCAAAAAGACATACCAATGAAGTCAGCATTCATTATATTTTTTAATTGATTTATCTTAAGCTACTAAAGCGAGTTATAATCTTTGCTTCCGTTTCAATTACGCAAAGTTTTTTTTAAAAAAAGAAATCATGATAATTTTTCGAGTTAAATGATGCTACTACACTAGAAAGAAAATCCTTAACAATTTCTGTGGATAATCATTTACAGATGGCATTGCATGGAATTATTTTTTTCTTAAACTGATAGAGTCAGATTGAATAAAAATTAATTTTCTCAGTTAGCGATGAAATAAGAATAATATCTGTAATATAATTAGCCAATTTCAAGTTCCACAAATAAAGCCAATGAATTTACTATTGATATTTCTTATTAATAAACGTAATCCAATTAAATTTTTTCAGCTCTCTTCAATTTCTGTGTTTGAAAATGCAATTTTTTATTTTATGTAAGTAACATGAAATAAATGTACATAATTCGAACACATAATATAAACACGTAATTATTACAATTAGAGAACCTAAAATAAATGCATAGATATCTTAATTAAAATATGTATAATTAAAAGTTATATATTGCAGTTAAAAAGCAGAAAATATGTATGCATATATCATTAGTCCTATCAGCCGAATCATAAGTCCTAGAACGTAAAAATTCGATTATTAGGTTAAAAGTTATAAAGATATTCGATTTTTATTTTGAATTCGATTTTTGTTGTTCGATTTTATTTCTCAGTGCACATTACAACCTAACCATTTCGAGCTATTAGAATTTTCTTAACCTAAATGAGCATTCCGCAAAAAATTCCACGTCATCAAACTGAGTTTATTGATTTAACCTTCAAATGATTAAGAGAAATTCCCTGAAGACAATGAACAAACAACTCATTCTTTTAATAAAATCAAATACTCCTCCATAAAAGAGAGGGAAAAAAATACAATTTAAGATTTCTTCAAGATCAAAGATATCATTTTTATCATACATATTTTATCATACATATTTCGCTAAGATATCGATCTGCAATGTTAGCTTTCTCAAGGTTTAGTCACACTTCCAATTGTTTTCAAGGAACAACAAAAGAATTTATGAAAAATAAACTACGCCAAATCATATTAAACAATTCATTTATGCTTAAAAATAAGAACTAATTTAATTACAGGAACTGATTTTCCTTTCTGACGCCTTGGAGATGAGTTTGAAATTTATAAAGGCTCCAAAGTTATTTAAAGGAGTATTGTTTTGAAACAAAATTTAATCAATGTAATTTATGACAAATGTTCCAGAACCAAAGGAAACAAAGGAAAAGATAAGTCTCTTAAATATGATTTTCTACTCCCGTCTTGCCTTTTCAATTCAACTGAATTATGATAGAATTCATTAATTAAACATATTCATTATTAGTAAACAGAACATTGAATCATACATTGAATAAGTAAGGCGTCTGTAGTAAATGATATATTTTCGCATTTTACGGAATGGATACTGTTGACATTAAATTTTTCTTTTTTGAAATATTATTACAAGTTCTTTTATTTTTATTATCATTCTAAATAACTTATGACTACGCAAATTTGGTCACAAATTTATGAGTGTTAAAAAAAAGATAATTATTATCGCAAATAGAATTTTTGATATTTATTATATTTATTTTTATAATATTGTTTCGGATAGTTAATGCTTTCCAATTCTTTTTCTTCCAATTCATTTTGCTGAAAATAATTATGTATATATGTAATATAGAATGCCTCATACGAGTCTTTCTAGATTAAATAATAAGCTTAAAACAGATGTTTCTTATCAATTGTAAGATATGGAAATCGGTCTCTCACAAAGAGCCGTAAAAAGTCAAGGTAAACCAGATAAGGCCAGATCAAGGATTATTTTCTGAAGTTAATGAGCAATAATTCGAAGATGAAGTACGCATTAAAATAGTCCCAAAAATTCCACAGACGCAGAATGGCACCATCCTTTTAGCGAATCAAAATCTCTAAATTTTATCAATTGAATTACGTTTCATTAAGATAAGAATATCCTTCTAACCACCTCCCTTTTCAGAACCCCCCTTTAAATATCAAGAGTACCAAAAATTCGTGGCTTTTTCATATTTTCATGGCTAGATAAATCTGTACCAAATCCCCACATACCTGCTAGGGAAACCACCAATGTAATCGATGCAAAACTCCAGCGAGCAATGTTTTCAATACTTAATGTAACTTAATAAATTGCCTATTTGTGTGAATAAGCCTAACTCTCTTCAATTATCTAGCTTTTAAAGGCATATTTTATATATATATATATATATATATAGTGCGTGTGAAAGTAGTACAGCACGTAAAGGAGCACTGGAATGAGTTTTCTATCTTATCTAACGACAGAGATGGAAAAGAACTTTTACAATGTAGCAGACATCTCTTAAAAATAGTTAAGATGGAATCTAATTACTTCTGCTAGAGCAAAACAGCGGAGAACATCTAAACAGAAAAAAAATTTGGTTTTCAAACTAATTAAGGAGTTAGGATTGGACGAGGGATTTAAAAATTAGAATATTTAAATACATTTATGCCGTACATTCAGTTTGGTTATCACTAAAGTTTATATGTCGAGCCAGGTAATTTTGAAAGTTGACCAAAACGGTCACCAAAGGTGGCCTGTAATTCAATAAGCATCTATTTTTCAAACTATTCTAATAAATATACATATTCTAGCAATTTGTGCAAAATTCATTTGTATATTTTACAAATTAAAAGATTTATTCCTATAATTGAGATGTCTGTTTTGAAAGTGAATCAGTTTTTTTCTGAGAGAAAAAGTTATCTATTTTATTTTCCTTTCATACTTTAATTTTTTGTTAAAATACTGATCACAATTGAAAAGAAGTGGTGTTCTCTATTTATTTCTAGTAAAATTACCACCATTATTGCCTCAGCTGATTTACTTGATCATGATTTTAAATAAGCGTTTTATTTGTGCTCTGAGTAATACTGCTATCATCAGTCTCTCAGCACTGAGGTACCTTTTGTTTTCCCTTGTACGTCAGGAACGCATTTGCATAATATATTTTTTGTGAAATGTGAAAAATAATATTCTTTGTGTGTTGCTAGTAAAAGTGCCACCATCTGTGTCTCGGCATTGATGGAGGTACCTTCTTATACTAGTACCGTAACTATCACACTTGTTTTATAGTTTTTATTTTATTTATTTTTGCTCTGGTTTCAAAAGAAGTATTGTTCTCCTTGTACTTCTAGTTAAAGTACTGAACTAATATCAGTGCTTTGTCACCGATGGTAATACTTAATAATACTAGTACCATAACGAGTGTAGTGTAGTAATTGGTCTTGGTTTCAAAGAAGCATTCGGTGTTATCTTTGTGTTGCAAGTAGAAGTACCACCATCATCACATCAATTCCTCCTTTTTTTTAAAAAAAGCAAAGAACTTTGACTCCCAAACTTTAAATAGCGTAAATTTTGAAGCATGTGTCGTATTTTAACCCCTTGGGGACGGGTGATTCAGAAAGCATTCGTACAAAATCAGAATCAATTTGAAATTAAATAAAGAACGGTAACTTAAATGTAGTCGCTGCTAATTTAACAGACTTACTTTGCTTTTACTTTAATTATTGTTAGTTTAGTCATATATATAATCTATGTTAATTCAAATTATAACTAAATAGTTTTATTTTGAACAAAGTAATGGTGAATGAAATAAATCGAATAATTATAACTCCGCCCACAAATAAACTGCTAAAGAAATACTTTGATTACCAGTTTTATCTTTTTACCCTAATTGATACAGTTTTATGCTGGCCGTATTTGTGACAGTCGGCGCGAAAGGGTTAAAGGTTTTTCTGTGAACTTCAACTTTCTTTTCAGACTAGAAAAGCTTTTTACTGTCTCTGAATTAACTTTTTTTGCTAAATTTACTGTCTCTAAATTAACTCTTTCGGAGAATTGAATGCCTGCAAATGACGTCATCGCAGATAAGTCATGGCATTTGTCCATTCGGAAGCCAATCATGTTCGACACTACGAGTGACGTCGCTTACAGGTATCCATTTAAATCACATGGTTAGGTATAATCCCTTAACTTCTTCTCGAGTTGCAGATTCCCAATTACGTGTGAGGAATTTCTTTTTTTATTTGTAACTAATTAATATTTTTGAACGTATTTTTTTCATTTATTAATTGAGTACTTGTACTTCAAGAATAAGAAGATCACGGATATCAACACATGTGACCTATGACGTCAGCGGCAGCTGATCGTCTCTAAGCAAAATGGAATGTTAAATTTGTCGAGCTAAGTTTCTCCACATAAGTTGTAATGTTAATTAACGTGAAGTTAATTAAATATAGTGCCATATCCCACATCGAATTCGTTAAAATATAATTCTTTCTCGTCTATGACTTTTACTTAACTTAGATTTATTTGATTATGTATTTTATTGAAACCGTGATATATTTTTGTTTTGCGTACCTTGCAACTTCATTGTTAAATTAGTCTATGATCTACGTGGCTTCGAGCATGTATTTTTGTTAAGTAAGAAATCTATAGTGAAACAATTAAAATCTTTGTGAAAGAATATAGCATGTGTCACTTAAGAGAATTTATACTTGACGGGCCTGGCTTGCTCGAAAAAGAATGGAAAGAACAGTTGCTAACGTAAGCAAATACCACGTTTCATCAACCAATCAGGATCAAGATTGCCACACTACGTCACTTGCAGGTATCACATTGAGATTTGGGTTATTAAACTTAATTACTGGATTTATACATAGGACGCATTTCATTTAATGAAAAAAAAACATTAAAAAAATATTTATCAATTGTTAAATAAATAAAGGAATATCAGGCCTATAATTCTCCGTAAGTTAACACATAGGAAATAAAATTCATTTTCGGCCTGAATGGGACCCTTAAGGAATAACTTTTTGTATGACGAAAACTATTCACGAATTCCCAAAACTTTCTCTTAATAAAAAACAAAATCAATTAAGCCTCATAAAATTATTTATTTAAAATAAAACAAATTTTTTTTTAACAGTAACAGTTACATTCACAAAAAAGTGACTTGCAACCAGGAGCACACTTTCAGAAGATCAATCGCAAACTTTCTGCTGATAATCTACCTTTGGTAATAACAAGTTACTGCTATAACAGGTCCCACGTTGTGACAGATACAAAATACCTGTTCCATGAAATACTGACAATAGCCTGGTTACCAAATGGATCATTTTCTGCTTCATCAGCGAATCTTTTCAAATTCATTCTCAAAAGCAACTGTATAAGAAGCCATATGTATTTCGTAATGATCAGGTGGATGCATACCATTGCGATAAACAATACCATATCCTTCTCACTAATTCCCCATGAATTTCGAAAGCTTTGTTCGAAATTTAATATAGTCAGTAATGCCCATTTTACCTGTTAATACGACCATATCCGTCAATTAATGTAAATCCCCTTGCGCACCGCTTTCAAAAGTGTCCGCTGCACCACACATTACCACCCTTCCCATTTGCCCAGAGGGAATATCAAACTTTGCAAGGGAATATTACTTACCGACCAATGGATTTCGGTTACGTTGGAGCTAAATAACTAATGGTTTCCTAATGAATGCGCCAATTAGAATTGTTTATTCGGATATGTAATTGGTTATCGCCAAAAGATGTCTTCGTCTTCTGGGAAGAGGTGTCTCTATTGATGTAATTAAGTTTGTTTCATTTCACTTGCTGGGAAGAATATGTGGTAATTGCAATTAGATGGCATGGAATGTGTCTTTTTTTTTTTTAATATGATTTATGCCAATTGTGAAAGGAAGAGGTTTTTGATAAGAGCCATTTTTATTTGTTTGGTAAATTGCATTAACAATTTAGAGATTCCTCTAATTTACATTAACAATCAGTTTTATTTGGATTTTGTGAAGCACATATTGAATTGATGATTGTGGTGGATGGAGATAGATTCCCAACATACACGAAATTTCGTGTTTAAAAAGATGTTATCAGGGACTAATTTGTCAAAAGGCATGATGGGAAAAGATCTAGAGTTCGTTATCTTTTTTAAACAGCCAAATGATAGCCCAATACAATTCTTTTTTAATTTTTAAACTGTTTTATTGCATTTTTAAACTGATATATTTCATTATTTCTTTCAATTTTCTGATTGTGACTAGAGTTTCTATTCTAAATTGCTATCAATATTTTTATACATCTCATCATGTTTTATTTATTATCAGTGAGTATTTTTCACCGTCATTTAAAAAAATTTCTCCCAAAATGAGTTATGCTTAAGCCCCCAATTCAGTAAGTTACTCACTTATCGATCGGCTACATTTATCGTTATGATCGGCTACATTTATTAAATTTTTTGGTGCATAGAACTTAATTTTTTTTCCTACCAGATAATTAAAGGAGATTATTTTTAATGTTAAAATTTGTATTGGAAACAGCTTCCGTCTATTGTTATATTGCTTTAAGTTTATGTTCCTAAATAAACAAAAATATCTGGATGTTTTTCCACGAAGCTTTTCCATTTTTCTAGTATCACTGTGAAAAAGCTATAAGCATTTGAAAATTATTCTTTAACGTATTTCAGTGCTTGCAAAATTGTTGTTTTTGAAATCTTTGTTGAACCATGTAAAAAAAGGGACTCAAAATGAATATTAATAGCAAACAATGAGCACAAACTTGGAGACTTTTTCATATTATTGGCATATGGCTGATATGAAGATTTAAAATATTTTTAAGAAATGCTGCCTCCAATGTTTCGAGGTGTTTACGATGGACCTTGAAGCTTCTCATTGCAATGGGGAAAAAATCCCCTTCAATCATGAACATTAAATTTGCCTGTTTTCCAGCGATATCAACTAGGTGTGAATACTTCTCCAAGCCAACAGCTTTCAGTTAAACGAAAAGCTTGAAATCAACATTTAGGCCCATCTAATATCGTCAGATGAGATGTGAGCTAAATGTTATTTCTATCGCTATGCTAAATGCTTCCCGGATTATTATGTTGAGAAGCAACGATACCTGTTTTGGACTTATGGCTTACAGATAAACTTATTCAAATTTTAAGTAAAAACTAAGTCTGAAGCTAGCCTGAACCTATTTTCAAGAAAACAAAAGCAATCCGGTGTTTAATTTTGGTTTGGGAGGAGCGGCACCAAGCTTTGACAGTTTAACTATTTTTAATTTAAAAAAAAATACTTATAATTTAGTTAGAATAAAAATTTAAACGCCATTTTTTGCTCAAAGAATTGTATTTTAAGAACCTGCAAAAATTCGCCATTTAAGAATCTGGAAAATGCATTTTTTGATCGATTTAATTGCACCCACACAGTTAAACAACTTCCTTAATGATTTTTATTCAGTTAAATTTGAGTAAATTTTATTGAAACATTGGAAGTTAAGTTCTCTCTTTTTAGATGTTTTAAAAGAAAGATCTCAAAATAATCATGAGCCCGTTTAATTTCACATATTTTATTTTACTAACTGCTTTAAATATTACCAAAAATATGTAAAGTGTTATTGCATGTTTTTATTTGACTGCTATCCATAAATTCACTTTAATAAACGAGCAATCCGATATCCAAGCTATCCAATAAGAAAATCATAGTTGCGTTCTCTCTATAGCATTTATAGTTAGTTGAAGTTGAGTGCTTTTAACTTAGATGTTTTAAAAGAAGGATATCGAAGTAATAAACGCGTTTAATTTTGCTTAATTTATTATACAAACTGCTTAAAATTTTGTCCAAAGCGTGTAAAATGCTTTTGAATGTTTTTATTGAATTGCTCTCCATAATTTTACCTAGATAAACAAACATCGCTTTAAGAAAATCATAGTTTTATTTTCACTTAAGCATTTAGTTACTACCGAAATAGTTAAGCCTCTAAAAATACCATTTTTTCTGAAACCCATTGTTAGGAATTTATGGCATCCAATAAGTAATTTCATTGCATCATTTATTTCATACAAAAATTCACTTCCTGCTTCTAAAGATGAAAAATGCTTCCAATCTATAACGCCTAAAGGAAAAGAGTATTAGAAACGAAATTCTTTGAAAAATTCTAAAAACTAATACTATTTTAAGGGAACAAAGTAATGGCTTGTAAAAGTACTTAAGTAAAACGAAAATCTATAAAGGTATTCTATCTCTCAAATATACATTTAGGAATATTTCTTCCAATTCCCATTTGAAACGATCGCGATCTATGGAAGTGCTCTTTTTCACAATGCCAGTTAGATTTATTAAATCTTAGCATTGAAAGGATTGAAGAAAAATGAGAATATGGCAAGAAACATTCTGAAAAGGTTTCTGACCGCAGACATTTATCAAAAAGTTTCACACAATCGGCCACAAAGGGAAAAGGATATGCTATTTCCCTCTCTAAAGGGATTTTGACGTTTCACCTCTTGTAAAAAGTTTTTTTTCCCCAATATCTCATGACAAATTCATTTTTACTTTTGTGTGATTCATGAGAACTGTTTCCTACTTTCTCACACATTTTACATGCAAATGAAAATTGAAAATACCGTTTGGTACGCAATTTTTGCTACTATTTTCCATTCTTAGACCATAAAAAAACTGGATGATCCTTTGCTGCATAATTAAAAAGTTAAATTAGCATTTAAATTTTTCCCAACTTACAATCGGCTACAAAGGGGAAAAGATATGCTATTTTTCAGCGAAAAGGGATTTTGACGTTTCGCATCTAATAAGAAATTTCTTTTTCATTTGATTTCTCATTCATTTCGAAATTCATTTTTACTTTTGTGTGATTATCGAGAATAGTGCCCTTTTTTCATAGTCAGAATTGAAAATACCGCTTGTTATGCCAACTATAGTTATTGTTTTCAAACAAAGAAGCATAAGAAAACTGGTTGTTTCTATTTCGTATAATAAAAAAGTTTAAATTAGTTTTCAAATGTTGCTTTACTCAGCACTATTGCTGTAATAAAACATGTTACAAAAAGTACCATTAAATAACTGAATTTTTCTCGATATAAAAATATCGTATCGCCTCTGTCGCCGTCGTTTCAGATTTCCAACTGAAGGTTATATATATATGCATATTTTACTACTTAAAAACTATAACTCTTAGAAACTTACAATAATGTTGGTATACAGAAACTGTGAAACTAAACATTTAAACACTTAATAATTAGTTCAAGAATCATTAAATATTAAACGTGTAGCAAAAAATACTATGCAGGTCGCTCTACAGCTCAAATGAAAGCAGCTTCAGGTTTGAAATCAGGCACACTGTAAGGGCCATTTGTTTTTTGGAAGCCAAATTAGCCAAGATTGGTGGACGGAATCAGGCATATGCTGAAATGGTGATCCTCTCCAATTTGTAATTGAAGTTATCATAGTTTAGACTTTTCAATTCTGCTATAAATTAGTTCCTACTCTAAAAATTAATTTCTAGCAGAATTTTTCTAAAAATAGATTTTTTTTAACGAAAAAGATTTCTTAAAACATTTTTTCTCTCCAAAATATGGTGAAGTTTTAGAGTTGTAGCACTTGTTTTGGAGGCAGCACATGCGAGTTTTAAAATTCCTTTATTCTTATAAATCGTATAGTTAATTCAACAGCAAAAAATAATTAAAAGAAGCTGAAAAACAGACTTTAACGTATCAGTCACGTTTTCTTAGAAACCATATTTCCTTCTTCGTTCGAGATCTTTAAACCTGTTTCTCGGATACTTGGGTTTTTTTTTTAATTTTAAAATATCGTGAATAGTCTAAAAACGAGGGATGATGTTTTTTTTGTGTCTTTATTTTCTTAAATAATTTTATTGGCTTCAAAATTTCGTTTTTTTTTTGCGCAACACAAAAAGCAAATAAGAAAGGAAACTAAAGAAAATCGTGTCGGATCAGCAATGCATGGCATCCTGATTTGATCAGTCTTAACAACTGAAAATTGCTCTTTATAACAGGGCTTTGGTTTGAGTCCAGAATTCTTTTTTGATCTTTATTTATCCAAAATTCTGAACTATGATTCTTAAGTTATCTAAAAATTGTAAACATCTATGTACTGAAGTTGGTAATTTAGGAAAAAGCAGTATGGAATCGATTGGGAAATTGCCGATTTTGTCTTCTGTTCACATAGAAATACTTCAATTTTGACCTTTTTTTGGTATATAGTTAACTTTACGGAGTGCGTACGTCACTACAACCACTTAAATGCAAATTAAATTCAAGACTCTTTTTTGTATAGTAATTATTTCTTTGCTCTTATATTATGCATCGATTTCAATGGTTTTTGATAATATTGAATCTTGTTTCTTCTATTTTGAATAACGATCCATGGTTTTCTTTAATTTACATAAATACTCAAAAGATTTAGCGAATTTCAAAATCAGATTATAATTTGCTGAAGCATTTCAAGTTAATATTATTTTTTTCTTCTTAGAAATTACCGAATTGGGTTTGAAAAGATTTTTAGAAAAATTATTATAAGAGTTATATCATTTATTACGTATTGTTAGTAGCATGTTGAAAACAACGCACTCAATCAAATAGGAAACGACAAACTAATGTAAGTAAATTCTAATGACTTTCTTTTTTTTTTAAAAAAAATAAATAATAATCATAGCAAGGATATAAAATTGGTACGAAGTACATTTCTTTTCCAATTTCCGAAATGAAAACTGGAAAAATTTACATCAGCCATCCATTAATCTAAACATCAGCTAAAACTCGAGGGGATATGGTATATTTATATTCCCCTTCGTCAATTTCAATCGTCGTTTGATCGCCTTTAAAACCCAGAAAACATCTGGGGAAAAGCTCCAGAAAATTATCATCCTGGTGAAATTCTTGAGGAAAGCGAAGGCCATATTCTCCTGATACCTCAGATTCAGATTTTCCAGTCTAGGGAACATTTATATTTCCTTTCAACCATTTCAACTTGATTCCGAATATTCCCGATCCTCTTGAGTTAGATGCGGAGGCCCCGTAGCATAACCTTCCGCTGCATTGCATAACCAAGCAGCTATTAGAAGAGCCACAGCTGCTTATTTCCACGGGTCGTTATCATTAGAATTTCGATGATGGCATCACAAAATGTCTCTTACCCCTCCTCTTAGTACTTCCGAAATGCGTCCACGCTTATAGTGCTATTAGTACAACACTAGGGAGATGCATCCTAAGTTCCGAACGTTTAGAATGTGCTGTGAAGGATTTCATTACCTGGAAGTGACGGAATATTCTTGGAATATTGCAGAAGCTTCCAGAATTACAAAACATAAATTATCTTAAATCGATTCGAAAAATGGAACTTATTTCCGAAAGCATTTGGGAGATGGTGGAATGTAACTGTTCTTATTTTAAGAATCAAAGCAAATTTGAGAAATGTATTAAAAACAAATCTATTTACTAGCAATAAAAATATAAATTTTTTTTAAAAATAACATCCATTAATCTAAACGACTTATCCAATGAGCTATACAGTAGTAATAATATGCTGTAACGTTACTTACTAATGATATGCTATTCTTAAATAATAAGGTCTTTTACTATTGTTGAATAATATGCCGCATTGCGTATAGCTAATAATATGCCATATGACTGTTTGCCAGTATTATTCTATTGCAATGCTAACAAAAGGATATCATGGTAATAAATAAAATGTGTCGCAATGATAAAAACGTGATTAAAATTGTTTCTTATTACTTTTATTTTAATCCGTACTTTTAGCTGTTTTTAAATAAATTTAAATCATTGTTACTTAGCGAAATGATAAAAAAGAAGGATACATTTTCTCCAATCCTTTTTTTGGGAAGGGATAATTCTAATTTCTTACTTTCAATCATTTATCCTGCTACAAATTTTTGAAAACCGTTAGTACAAAATATCCTGTAAAATCTCACTTCTAAAACAAAGCTACAACCTCACTTCCACATACAGAATGTTCTGCGATGTATTGTAACAAGCCTATATAAATGAGTAAAAATGATTAACGTTTAATAAGTGCATTTAATTTTAATTTTAAGTGAGTTAATAAGTTTGCATAACTGCTTTTAATCGATTAATTTTGTACACATATTGACCGATAATTATGGGCGATGAGTTCTTATAGCGATGCGTTGCAAATTGCAATGTGCGAATTGTTAGACTGGTTAATATACACTGGTGTGCAAAACTTAAGCAACAAATACGTTTTTTGTCATAACTCTACAAGAAATCATCCAATTGGCATGAAATTTGAATACGATGTACATTATTTTGTACTTAAACAATGGTAAAAGAATAATGGCGCAGAAATGAATATAAAGCTTAAAGTAGGGTATGGAACAAAAAAAGGCTTTATTTGACATATAGTGGAGTTACGCATGATTGTCTGAAGAAGCGTAAGTACAGCTGGCAGATGTTCCCTAGTATGGGATATGCCCTCCCCTTACTGTAATTATTACTTGGCATCGTTTCTCCATGCTAAGCACCAGATTATCCAGGAGCTCTTGGGTAAACGTCTCCATTCCTCCTTTAACGCATCTTTCTGCTGATGGGTGTTACCAGGAGGATACTGTTGTGTCACAAGACGTCTCCCTAATGCATCCCACACATGCTCTATGGGATTTAGATTTGGAGAGTAAGCTGGCCAATCCATTCGTGTGTATCTTCACTTTCCAGTAGCTCTTGAACATTAGCAGTACGGTGTGGCCAAGCATTGTCATCCATAAAAATGAAGTCTGGTCCAATGACCCCTCGGAACAGACGCACATGGGGTAGGATTACCTCATTGCAGTAGCGGTCTCCAGTTACAGAACCTCGGTCGAAGATCTGAAGCTCAGTCCGCCCGTTCAACATAATGCCACCCCAGACGACAACTCCAGGACCACCGTAACGATCTCTTTCCGCGATGTTATTGGGATGAAATCGAGCTCCAACCTCTCTCCAGATCAACTGACGTTGAGAATCGCTTGTAGCACTAAAACGACTCTCATCTGTGAAGAGGACGCGACTCCATTGATGAGGTGTCCAGGTTTCGTGTTCTCTGCACCACTCTAAACGGTGCCGCCGATGGCTAACTTTTAAAGGTATGCAGCGTTCAGGACGTCTAGCAAATAAGCCACCTTTGTGGAGGCGTCTGGCCACTGTAAATCTTGATACTTGTCGTCCTGTGGCTGTGCACAGTTGCTGAGATATGGCGCTCGCTGACTGAAAACGGTTTCTTTTCGCCTGGAGGACAATGTAACGGTCATCTCTTGGTGTTGTTTTCCTTGGACGGCCACCACCAACCTTCCGAACAGCTGTACCAGTAGTTTTAAAGGCATTCCAAGCACGAGAAACAACACTTTTGTTGATCCCGAACTCTTCGGCGACACTGGTCACACTACGCCCCTCCTCAAGCTTCCCAATCATTCTTCCTCGAGTAAAGTCGTCTAAATGATTTCTTGAAGACATGTTTCACAAAACAAATCACTTGCACTTGCAGCGAATGTCTTTAACTACGGTGCTCTTCATCCTTTTATCACAGCTTTGACCTGCGCGCGCCGACCCACAAGGTTTACGTACACTTAGATCACCTACGACGTTTTATTTCTAAAATTTGCATACAAATAATCTTTCTACTGAATTACGTGCATATTATACTGCAATTTCATGGCTATCTTATACTTTGTTGGGGAGCTGTGGCCGAAAAACCATGTGTTGCTTAAGTTTTGCACACCAGTGTATATCAGGTTGCATAAGTCACGAATCGCGTTTGCAATTTAAGTATTTGCAAATCCAGATAATGCAAATCCGGATAGGTGATTTTTTAGGGTAAAATTAACAATCGTTTCTTATCCTAAGACTACTAAATATTTAAAATGGCTGTTCAAAAATTGTCTGCAACTCGCCACCCAACCACCGCTAATTTTCATGAAAAATACATCCTGATTCCACTTTTTTTTTTTTTAAAGTAAATATATCACTCATGGGCTGCAATAGCGGTACAACTCAAAAAATCATGTTTTGAGATAAGTGGGCTTAAAGTTTTCATTGCTAAGAAATGCTTCAGTTTGCTTAAACGAAGATTACCTTCAAGTTGAATTATGAGATGTGCTAGTATTGCTGATGAAAGAATGTGTATTTTCATATTTACACCTGTTCTTAATCCAAAACGCTCGTTTTTTTAGTTGAGCCACTATTGCAGCCCACGTGCGATCTAATTATGAAATTATATTCTGAAAATTACTTTATTCCAACATAGCTTCTTAACACTTTTCGTCATTTTAGAGAAATGTTTTGAGAAATGCTTCAAAACAAATGCCTTACATCATTAATATCAGCACTTTTTTACTGTTTAAAATTTTTAACTTTTGAAAAAGTGGCTACTGTTAAAAATGCTACAACTGGCCCTTGGCCGATAACAACATTTTCTAATTTAGCCATACTCTGAGTAAAGAAGTATGGTCAAAACTATCAGAATATTTAAAATTTACGGTGTTATCGCAGGCTCTATGGGAAGATCAAAAATCACGGTAATTTTTATCGATGCACTTTGGCAAATGATTTTTATAAAATTAACAAAAAAATGTGCTTTTATAACATGCAATAAAGCTTGATAAATGTGCTAATTTTATCATGATACCTTTGAGCATGGTATAAAAACCAATAATTCGGTAAAATACGCTTTTCAGTTTTGTAGTAAATGTTTGGAAATGCGAACTATAATTATAAAATTCAGAATTTCCAATAAACCTCTATATATGTATGAAAAAATTACCAAATGAATGTTTTAAATTCCTTTTAATTTGGTTTGATTAACCAGAATTTGGGTTACCGGAAAGTATCATTACCTTACAATACGGTAATTTTACTTGTATAGTGCTTTGCAACATAAGTTAATACAAATCACGATGTGTGATTCATAAATCGCGTTAATACGGATGCAGTCGTAAATCACTGATATATGTTGAATAACTCTAATAATGTGCAACGCCCTTTCAGTACATTATTCTTTAGAAGTTTAATTTCAATGCCATATTTTCCAGCGCTTTTAATCTTAGTAATAAAGTTTTTTTTTCCCTTTTAAAGTATCTTCCGTATTGAATAAAAAGCAAGCCCCTTTAATAATAGCATTAAAAGCCACTAATAGCATTTCGTATCGAAATGATGCAACGTCATGGACTTACGCATGTGATTGACTTAAAACGGGGTTGTGGTGTTCCTCTCTCTCCCCACCCTAGCGCTGTAGTCTCTGCTAGAATTGAGTTAGACTTGACGTTTTTGACATCTTTTGTAATCAAATTTGCCTGCGTCATTTCTAAACAAAAGAAGTTGATGTGCCCATAGATATTAGAAAAAAGTAATTGAAAAAAAAATACTTCCTTTGAATAAGAAAAACTATTTTAATGAATGACTGGATTTGGTTATTTTTGTAACTTTTTTGTGCTTTATCGTTACTTAAAATGTGTAGGTTACTTGGAAGGTGTACTTTTTCTAAATAGTGGGACCGAAATAAAGTTGTATCAAAGTTAACTTAATCTCATTATTAGTTGTAAAAGAAAAAAATAGAAGATTATTTTATTTTTTGAAATTTTATCTTTTATCATTTGTAGTAAGTATAAAACAAATAACATTATATCATGTTATACTTCATCCAATGAACAAATGAACCACGATTAGTAACTAAAGNTGCAAATTTCTATGGTAGCCATAGATTACCATAGGCTTCTCTATGGCAAATTTTCCTAAGGGTTTGTTCCCTAGAACAGCAAATTTGATTTTATTTTAATCAGGAAATTGAGATTTTATTGAGTAAAGATGTACCAAAAACGGACCACCTGAATAACTTTTGATCTAATGATCAGATCTAGGACTCATTTTTTAATGATTCAAAAGGGTGATCTCAAATATGCTAATTAATTGGTGCAGAAGATACGTTAAGTTACGAAATCAGTCGCAAAAACATCCTTTCTTTGAATAAATATGCCTTTTTTTCAACGGATTCGTATATTTAAAATTCGATTTCTCAAGTACTACTCAACCGATTTCACTCAAATTTTGCATTTTATCATGTAAAATAACATACATTAAAATTGCGTAAAAATTAAAATGTAAAATTTTTTCAACTATTAATTAATAAAATAATAAATATTTACTAAAAAATATTTTTGAATGGAATTATCTTTGGAAAAACAAATTTTATAATTGGGTGCAAAATTTTTCAATTTGCTTATAAAGTTCTCGAGATATGGCGAATTGCACAAAATGTAAAAATAACATTAAGGGGCCCAAACTTTGGACCGCTCTCATGATCAAACTTTGGAGATTATATTATCTACCCCCTATATATTGAGGTTTAGAAATCCGAATCCGTTGAAAAAAGGATTTGTTTATTCGGAGAAAGTACGTTTTTGTGTCTGATATCGTAACTTAAAATATTGTCCTCATCAAATAATTAGCATATTTGAGGTCACCCCTACGAATTATTAATAATGAGTCCTCGAACGCCAAGATCCGATCATTAGATCAAAAGTATTTCAGCACTGTACATCTCCAGTAATATAAGGAGTTGAGGGCAATATAAACTACATTTCTTTTTCGAAGAGGACACTTTATGAAATTGTATTCATCAGTATTGTTTCCATTTTGATAGCTTAAAAATTTTCAGAATTTCCCGTAAATGACATTAACGAGTATAGAAATATTTTGTTGTCTACATTTTATTGTTGACATCCCCCACCAAAAAAATTTTTTTAAAAATTCTTCTATAAACTTTTTCAAAATGTGGCTTATGATTATAATGCCACAAGCTTTTATATACGCATTTCTCCTTCAGTCAAACAAGCAGTGCAATTAAGATTAAACAGTCAAACTAAAATTGTGATTAATTATTGAAATTTTCTTTAAATTAAATTTAAAGAAACAATCTTTGAAAATAAAATTTTAATAGATTTTACGGCATTCGGAAGAAAATAGATTTTACGGCTCTTAAGCTATTTGTTGTAAAAAGTGATGCCATTTTGAATAACTTTAAAAAAACTTTTACAATATAAGTAAAGAAAAAAAAAGAATTTAAAAATACTTGAGCTCTCTGTTGTAAAAAGTGATAACCGGCGAAATAATTTTAAAATGCTTTTACAATAGAAGAAAAATAGAACTTGAAGATATTACAGCTATCTGTTGTAAAAATTTATGCCATATGGAATAATTTTAAAATGCTTTTACTATAAAAGAAAAACAGATTTTGAGGATATTTGAGCTACCTGTTGTAAAAAATGATGACACATTGAAATATTCCAAAAATTTTTTACAATAGAAGAAAAATAGATTTGGATGACATTTGAGGTATCTCTTGTAAAAAGTGATGACTTGTTAAATAATTTCAAAATGTCTTCACAATCGAAAAAAAAATATATTTGGAAGACATTTCAACTTTCTATTGTAAAAAGGTTCATGCATGTTAGTTGGTTCTAATGCCACTTGCGACACGGGCAAGCCTGCTTGGTGAAATCGAGCAAATTTAAGGAAGAGTGTGCGATTCTTGTTTTTCAGTGGCGCCATCTATGGCCAAGAATTCGACTTCGCCACACCATACGTCACACCTGTTTACAAAGCGGACCCATTCCTACATCCATTCATTCATCCACAAATCGTAACTTTGACCTGAATCAGAGAACGATCGATCTTCAATCCAGTACCCCCAGAGATATTGATTTGTTATGGGAACATGGAGGACTTTGCGACTCCACAGAATTTTAACGTGCATCAGTCTTCGGCCATTGGGGTTCGAACCGGACATGGGCCCAGCACCCTACCGACCAGGCTATCCCGGCTATAAAAAGTGATGACATATTGAATAATTTTGAAATACTTTTACAGTAGTAGAAAAATAGCTTTTGTGATATTTACGTTACTAGTTGTAAAAATAAAAATATGAACTAACCTTAAAAAACTGTTTTATATGATTTTTATAAATTGAAAATACTAAGAGTGAATTCTCTTATTATTCTCGTGTTAGTCCATCTCCTTTTTTACGCATTACTACAATTCCAAAAAATTTGTCTGCGGTCTAGTGACGCATAACAATAAAATACTCATAACATTATAAAATAAATAATAATTGGACTGAGTAAGGTAAACTATTAATCAGATTCGGCTACAAACTTCATTGCTTCAGATTTATTTTCCGTCTGTTGTAAAATTTGAAAAAAATATATTGTGTTTCAATGATAGTCAATGTCTCAATATTATTGCTATTCTTTTCGTGTGAGTTTATTATTCCTATAAAGCATAATATCTCCTATTCTATAAAGCGCAATATACGAGTGATGCATTCAGCTGAATGTTTAATAGTAATGATGCATACCACCAGAGGGCCCAAAATTAATTATGCGTAACAATAAAAATAATGAAAAGTGCATTGAACTACCATTTACCTTATTTTCGTCTTATCTGTTCCAAGAAATGATGGACAAAAAAACATTGTATTTTTAAATATTTTCTAACAGTATGTTCTCATATTGGTTTATTCTTGTTATTTCAAAATTCAAAGCCTATTTTGAACTATACGCATTAATGCCTATTTAATAAATAGTTTAATTTCAAAACTTAGTCTATGGGCCTTGATGTGGAAGAGGAAATATGGCATGAAATAATAAATGGGAATAATAAAACGATTCAAAGTAAAAATAGCGAAACATTTTAAAACACTTTATTTAATTTTTTTAAGAGAAGTAGCAGTATAAATTTGTTTTGCCATTTTCAAACTCCTCAAAAAATTTCTTCTTAAAAAATAATTTCAAGACTATTCCCCCTTTCGGGAAAAAAAGGATGGAAATAATGAGAAATTAATATTTTTGAACTACAACGCAATTTTTTGAAAAAAAATTTAAACTTTTTAAACAAAAATAAAGAAACGTTCAACACATTCATAATTAATGAGGGTTGTTTATTTCAAACATTAATTAGCAGGAAAAAAAATATTCCACAGCGAATACGTACGGAGTCGTTACCCAATCACAGATATTAATAACCGTTATTAAAAGTTATTTGCATATAAAATAATATATATTCATTAGAATTATTTCGCCTTGGCGGTATTTTGTCCCGTTCCCATCGCATCATTGTGTCTGCTGTTAATTTTCATCATATTAAAGTGGAAACTACGTGCATTAAAGCGTATGAAAAAGAATTAAAAAAATAAAAAAATACACCCCAATATCTCCCAAGAAATTAATGACGTATTTGGGCCCCAGTGGAAATTCTTTTCCGTCCTTTTTTTTCATTAATCCTTTTTTTTTTATTAATCCTTTTTTTATTTTTTATTCTACACTGGTGGTTAGGGGAACTTACTTGAAATTCCGGGAGTTACGTTGAGAAGAAATTAAATCAGCTGATGCGCACAAAAATAAGAGCAAGAATAAATTATACGTAAATAAGAGCCTGCACTAAAAGAAAAAAAAATTGTCATAATTATGAGGATAATAAGGCTATAATGAAAAAGAACAGTATAAAAATAAAAATAATGGAAAATAATAAGGAATAAAAAAAAAAGAACTTCAACGACTTTTAATTTAATTTTTTTTTTATCTCCGATTTTTATAATTTCTTATATTCTAAAATTCTTGTTCTTCAGAAAAGCATTAAAAACCACAAACTCGTTCCTAGGATTTAATTTTGATTGTAATTTATTGTGCACGGCTCTCAAGCGCGAAGAGCCGCTATTCTTTAAAATAATCGTAATGATAATAAAGGTCGATTCGAGCCGGGCTTTAATAAATTTTGAGGAACTGGATTTATCTTGAAATACGCTTTCTTAATTTTATTATTGCTTTATTTTATTTTAAAAAGGATGACTTTGTCTTGAGATATAATTAAAGATTTCAGAAAATCTGCTTTTTTTCCACTTTAGTTCGTGATCTTTTTCTTTTTTTTTTACCCCAATTCTTTTCAACATCTTTTCTAATTATTTGGTTTGAATTTTAATCATGGTGATTTGACATGTTTTATTGATGCAAAAACTTTAATTATTTATAATTGAATTATATATTTTTTTTAAGAAAAAAAGGGCAAATGAAACAAAAATAAAACATTGAAACAGAAGGGAAAATTCAAATAATTAATGTCTTCTTTCCAACTGCACATAAAACTATATTATGAATTGAAAATGACATTAAATTTAGTCTTGATTTTTATTTTGGTAATAGGGCGGCGTAATGGAAGAATATGTATTTCTAATTACTTTATTAAAAACTTCATTCTCTTCAAAAATATACTTAATGGAAATAACAATCGATATGTTTCCAGCTCTAAAAAACAAGCTTCTATTTTCAAGACTTGCCAGACGTGAAGGTGGAGAACCAAAATTGATTTAAACATCGGACAAAAAGTTGCCAACGAAAAAAGGAAAAATAAAGGATAGAAACTAAACTATAAAAACCACAATAAAAGAAAGAGAAGAAATATGATACTAAAAGAAGAAAATAATTTATTTTTTTTTAAATCCTAAATAGATAAAACTTTTTTGAAAAAAACGCTCTTCAAAGCAGCAGAAATTTCAAAAAAAGGATAAATGTACTAGCAATAAAGGAAACGAAGGAAATAAAAATAAAAATATGACCACCGAAGCCGACGTCTTCAGGGGTAACCGGCCTCGGTAGCCATAAAACAAAACCTTTTCTATTGAGGGAGAAGCAAATGCCTAAAGTAACTCCCTCAAGTACCCCGAAGGTTTTGTATAGAAGTCCAGGAAAAAACACGAAATACAAAGAACCAATTTAGAAAAGAAACTCAAACGAAATCATCAGAAAATAAAAACTCACTTTAACCAGGTCAAACAGCAGTCTTTATTTCTACAGAAAAAATATGAATAACAGAAGGGGAGAAAATCACAGTGGCCGAGTGGGGCAAATCTGGATAAAATGCATTTCCACGCGCTATGGAGAAGGCTTGAAACAAGTCGGCTGCTATTTCAAATTCTTATATGCTTGAGGTGAATGAAGTTTTCAATCAAATAATATCTTACCATTTCAGTTTCTTGGGATTATATATTTAATGTATATCACTAATATTCATTTCTTTCTATTTCTATAATTAAGAAATGGAATATTTATATTTGGTTTAATTAAAATAGACGTTTCAAACTGAATGTTACATTTTCTAAATAAAAAAGGAATGGTTACCAAACTCTTTCCTGCTCGTGACTTCAATGCTCAGAAATCTACTCATAAGACCTGTTATTACATACACAAGTCCATTATCCAAAAACGTCCCGAACAAAAAGACAGAGAAAGTCGAAAGTTCATTTCCTCATAGCCTAGAGTCTACCCCGAAGAACCCTACACTGTAATAAATAACTGTAAATTCTACAGAAAAAAAATCATATTTCCCACAGAAAAAAAACCATTCATGGAAAAATAGAGATTTTTTTTTCTGTTTTGATCCGTTATCCACGCTGTGTAAAAAAATTGTCTTTCTTTTTACAGACTTTCGCTGTATATTTGGTAGTTTAAATCTGTTTTGTTGACAAAACGGTTTTTCTCTGTTTTTCCTCCTAATTGTAAACAGATTTATACCGTCAGTTCACGTTTTAGTTTTTACCATGTAGTTTTGCTTACCGTGCAATAAGCCTTTTTTCAAGTCATTTTATGAATGTTTTCTGTACCTGCTCTTACCGGGTTCGAATTGTAGAGTCAACTGGTCGTGCAAGCGCTACTCTTGGTTGGCACCAATCAAAATGCTGACATAAATGTTTTATAGAATTTTTTTTAAAAATTGGAACACTTTTTGACAGGTGTTTTTTGTTCAGTAAATTTAACAGACATTTTTATAGTGTAAATAGGGGGCGGGATAGCCTGGTTGGTAGGGCACTGGGCCCATGTCCAAGAGGTCGTGGGTTCGATCTCCACCGGCCGAAGACTCCCCGTGTAGTAAATGGTGACTGATGCACGTTAAATCTGTTGAGTCACAAATCCTCCATGTTCTCATAACACAGTGTTTCCCAAAGTGTGGTACGCGTACTCTCAGAGCTACATGAACTGTTTAGAGAGGGTACACTTTCTAATGCAAAATATCTTGCAGCAAACGAAAATTTCAAAAAATGCTACTTAAAAATAAAGCTAGCCATAAAAATTTACGATTGCGTAGTTTTTTATTGGTTATTTTTTGCAGAGTTAACAGTTAATTCTTAGTAGTGTCAACAGCCAGTTGTGATTTTTAACTTTATTCTCCACACTAAATAAACATATTTTAAAAAAAATAAATTCATTTTTTTATTGGTGGTACACAGCTTTTCAAAAAATTTAGAAAGGGTACACAAAAGTCATAAGTTTGGGAAACACTGCCATAATAAATCATACCTCTAGGGGTACTGATCCAGGTGTTTCCTCCTTGACTTTTGGATTGGTTCAAAATTACAAGGCTACGAAATTGAACATTAGTAGTCGTAAACCCAAAATTGGGTCGGCAGTTCAACAACGGTTATAAAATAAAATAAAATATAGTGTAAATACAAAAATTATGATTCTGTTCTTCTACAAGTCTTTCTTAGGTTTTAAGCCATTCTTTGAATTGTGCCACACGAGCTCAAATATGTATGTCCATATAAGCTTTAATGCTTGAAAGAAGGACCTCTCTAGCCGAGCGGTCTCGCTATCCACTAAATGCTCTGAAGCATTTCATGTTCTTCTCTAATTTATACTATCTGTTCTTCAATTTGACATGCGCTTATAAGCCTCTTTAGTAAGGAACACAGAAGCTGACAAATGCATGTGTAACAATGAATAAAAAAAATAATAAGTGCTAGATAGAAAATTTACTGCTTACTGCAGATTTCAAGCAAACTTCTTTTACGTAACTAAGTTTTATTGCTTATTTATTTGTTTGTTTTAATTTGTTTGTTTGTCTGAAACAATGTCTGATATTTTGATGAAATCTGTCTGTGAAGTTGTATACGACTGAAAAGTTCCAACTCAATTTTTTTTAAATGAACTGAATCTGTTTTCATTTTAAATTTTTATTCTAACTGAAATAAAAATGAAACGTAGCTAAAATAAATAAACAAAGAAGCAGGAAATCGTACTATTTTTCTGTGAGAAAACTTTCAACCGCTAAATTTTAATTTTGAGAAAATTAACTGCATTTTAATCTAATATTTGTTTTGTACACAAAATTTGTATGCAGCATGAAATATTATTGTATAATTTATCTTAACTATTAAGTGATGTCGCATTTCTATAAGAGCTAATCAAAGTTATAGAATAAAACTCAAATCTCTAAGTTTGAATAGTAATGTACAAATCATAAAAATATTAATTATTTTAAAATTCAAAGGAATAATAAATTTTCCATTAAAATAAATCCATAAATTTTTAGTTTGATGGAGATTGGAAGAATTTTTCAATTTTTTCAAGATATTTGGTATTCTTTTATGTGAAATTTTAGAATTACACCTTGACACAACTGACAATAATAGGGGCAAAATTAAACCATTTTTGGGCATGAAATTATTGGAATAATCTACCTAAAATGAAATTATAAGAATTCCTTTTGACAAAAGAAAAAATATTCCAGAATGAAATTAAAATATCCTAAATAAATTAATATTTTTTATTATTTTTCCTTTTTTAAGTGAAATCTCAATCATCGTACACCAACACAAATTATTAACTATAAATGCATTATTATTATAGTTAATCATTTTTTATTTCTAAAATTCAAAATTGTTTTTTAAATAAAATTTACGCTGCAAGTAATCTTATTACAGAAATAGCACTTTTTAAAGAGTATAGGTGAAAATATTAATTCTATTCGTTCAAATGCTCTTCTGAAATAATTAGTTAACGTAATTATGCAGTTATATCTCCATAAATATTTTTTTTTCAAAAAGATTGCATTAAATATTTCTCTAAAAAATAAGTAAAGATATTTCATAAAATTAATGGGAGAAACTAATTTAATTAAATTTAAAAAGATATTAAATTCCAAAATATTTAACACCTTTTTATTTTAGTCTTATATAAGTTGAATATTAAGTTAATAAAAATCAGCTTTAAACTATTAAATTGAAATTAAAAAGGGAATACTAATAATTGTTGCATCTATATTTTTAAATCAAATTTGCTACAGATTAAAATAATATAACTGCAGTATAGCTTAAAAATTTATTTTAGAAATTGCCATTATCTGAATTAATCAGATAAATTAAAACTATTCCAAATAGAGCTAAAAGAAAAAATCTATATTGAAAATATCTTTTCACTGGAAAAAAAAGAATTTATTAGTGGAAAAGTAATTTTTAAAATGTCTATCTAATTTTGTTCAATTTAATGCATTAATAAAATTTATATCATCATTTTTTAAATTATTTGTAGTTATATCTCAAATTAAAAATCATTACGAATAAATTGAAATTAATAAAACAATTTAACTTAATAACATAAAATTATACTAAAATTGTTGCATTGTAATAATATTAAAAATTATTTAGAATGCCAGTCTATTTGTTACTTCATGATAAAAACGTGGTAATATTTTCAAGCTTGCGAAACAAGTTTTTGAGTAGATTCAGATTTTTTTCTTGCCTTTTAAAGCTTCTAAAGCTTTTAATGTCTGTTTTATTTTTCAAGTGAAGATAATTATTGAATTAATAGTAAATTTGGTTTGGTTGAAAAGTAAATTACGGTTGATCAATTTACGGTAAAGAGAAAATACAGGCACTCTGAGGGTAGCACCAGTAAAATCCATTTTATCGTATAATCCATTCTTACAGTAAAATTTTATACCGATATTTTTATTGTAATATTTATTTAATAACAGTGATTCACTAATTTTACTGGAAGTACGAATGTAAAAACTATGCTATTTTAGAATTGTTTTTTGTTCAGTAAAATTTTACAGTAAAAATGGATTTCACTGTAATTTACACCGTAATTTGATTCAAATTTATTACAGTGTACGTTCATAACAGTTTACCTCCTTAATAAAAGCTACTAATTAACTTATAATGAGTTTTTTCTCTAATTCATAAGGATAAATTATGTATTTGTTTTAAAGTAAATTGTAAAGTAAACAAAAACTTTGTCAGAGTGAAACTCTGAAACAAACAAAAAAAAAATATTGTCCAATGTTTCTCATACTATCATAGTCGAACTGTATAATAACAAATTTTATCTAATGAAATCTTACAAATATAACTTTCGATCGACAAATTAACAAATCAATCGCATTATTTTTGTTATTAATTCCGTTGTGTTTACCATTCCATTATTTAATAATTTTCATGAGATAAATTATTGAATTTGTTTTTCTTTGCAAAATAAGTATTGAAAACTTATATAAAAAATAAAATATTTTCGCACTCTCTATTTCTTTTTTATAAACATTTTCAGATTTTTGAAAGATAAATTTCAAATACCACAAACCGTTTCATTTAATTTTCTATTAACAAATTAATGATGAACTCCATAGAGTAAATCATTTCCTCAAGTTTTTTTGAAAAACCATCCGTGACAAATCTTTGATTCTTGTATTTGTTTTACACTACAATGTAATCAAGCAGAAACTCTCGTAGAGTGTTGTAAACTTAACTTTGAAAATAAAATATTTTCTCACCTCTCTATTTCTCTTTCATAAATATTTTTATATTTTTGAATGATAAATTTCAAATACCACAAACCTTTTTATTTAATTTTCGATTAACGAATAAAGATGAACTCCATAGAGTAAATCATTTCCTCAAGTTTCTTTTTAAAAACCATCCGTGATAAATCATTGTATTTTGTATTTGTTTAACAATACATTGTAAGCAAGCAGAAACTCTCGTAGAGTGTTATAAACTTAACTTTGAAAATAAAATATTTTTCCACCTCTCTATTTCTCTTTCATAAATATTTTCATATTTTTGAATAATATATTTCAAATACTACAATCCTTTTTACTTAATTTTCCACTAAAAAATTTATTATGAATTACATAGGTAAAATCATTCCCTCAAGTTTCTTTAAAAAATCATCTGTGATAAATCATTGATTTTTGTATTTGTTTTACAATACAATGCAATCAAGCAGAAATTCTCGTAGAGTATTGTAAACTTTAAAATTTAGAAAATAAAATATTTTCTGGCCTGTCTATTTCACTTTTATAAATATTTTCATATTTTTGAATGATAAATTTCAAATACTACAATCCGTTTTATTTAATTTTCCATTAAAAAATTCATTATGAATTACATAGGTAAAATCATTCCCTCAAGTTTCTTTAAAAAATCATCTGTGATAAATCATTGATTTTTGTATTTGTTTTACAATACAATGTAAGCAAGCAGAAATTCTCGTAGAGTGTTGTAAACTTTAAAATTTTGAAAATAACATATTTTCTGGCCTCTCTATTTCACTTTTATAAATATTTTCATATTTTTGAATGATAAATTTTAAATACCGCAAACCCTTTTTATATTCAATTTTCCATTAACAAATTAATGATAAACCCATAGAGTAAATCATTTCCTCAAGTTTCTTTTTAAAAACCATCCGTGACAAATCATTGATTTTTGTATTTATTTTACAATACAATGTAAGCAAGCAGAAACTCTCGTAGAGTGTTGTAAACTTTTAAACTTAGAAAATAAAATATTTTCTTACCTCTCAAATTTCTCTTATTAATTCCGTTGTATTTACCATTCTAGTCTATTTAATAGTTCTTATGAGATAAATTATTGAATTTGTTTTTCCTAGCAAAATTTATATGTAAAAAAATATTTTCTCACCTCTCTATTTCACTTTTATAAATATTTTCATATTCTTGAATGATAAATTTTAAATACCGCAAACCTTTTTACTATATTTTCCATTAACAAATTAATGATAAACTCCATAGAATAAATAATTCCCTCAAGTTTCTTTTTAAAAACTATCTGTGATAAATCATTGCTTTTTGTATTTGTTTTACAATACAATGTAATCAAGCAGAAATTCTCGTAGAGTGTAGTAAATTTTAAAACTTAGAAAATAATATATTTTCTCACCTCTCAAATTTCTCCTGCACGAATATCTAATGTTGGAATAGTTGGGACTTCAAATGTCACAATCCTTTTAATGTAATTTTCGATTATCAATAATGAATTTGGTTATTTCATTAAGATACTTTAGAACAGGGCATAAAAATAATTTATTCGATTGATTAAATCTACGTATCAGTTATATAAATATGTATTTTTTTGTTTTAATGTGTGGTAAGGAGAACTATAATTTCGAAAACCTGAACCCTGGTAAACTGTCATTATATGAACGGAAAAATTACTAAAGGAATGGTTTAAATACCTTATATTTTAACTCATGTTGTTTTTTTTTTTACACCTGAAACATTTTAACAGAATTTTGTTTTTCTCTGCATAAAAGAATTTTCTTAATTTATTTTTTTCATTAAAAAATTAATCATGAACTCCATAGAGTAAATCATTTCCTCCAGTTTCTTTTTATAAATCATAAGGGGTAAATCATTGATTAATGTATTTGTTTACAATACACTGTATGCAAGCAGAAACACTCGTAGAGTGTTGAAAACTTTAAAACTCGTAAAATAAAATATTTTCTCTCCTAGTTTCGTACAGGAACATCTTCATACTGTGGGATGACGAATTCTGAAAGGTGAAAAAGAGAGCAGTGGGAATTGCTTTTTATTACCTAGTAAGTTTTATGGCTTTAAATTCAAATTTCCGTAAATTCGATTATTTTTATTGCCGGTTTTATTTCCCCAGTTATATATGCAAGAGCATGAATTTTATCGCTCGTTTTATTTCCCACACTATTTTTAACTTTTATAGAATAAAAAAAAATTAATAAAAAAGTAAGCTTCTTTTTTTTCTTATTCTAAAACGCACGGCGGGGATATTACAAATTCAATAAGTTTCACTTTTCTTTCAAAAGTTTAAAAAAAAAAAAATATTGCGGTTTTATATTGTGTTATTTTTTTTTTCATTTTTATTATAAAAGGTTTTTAATAACTCAACCTTATGCTGCGACTTCCTGGAAAGTGTGGCAATAAATATTTTTATGACAAACCTTACCCGTGAGTGTTTTTTTAAACAAATTTTTATTAATATGCGACTATTTTTTACGAGGCACTTTTCTTGACATTTTATGTTTGAATCAGTAATTTTGGAGAAACTACCTAAGGAATTTTGCGGTGAATATTTTTGAAATACTGTTCTGAAATGAACAATTATCTCAGCCGCTACTGCAAATTAATTTTAGAAGATTCACGAAAAACTATCGTCTGCTTTGACTTGAGGCAGTGCCACTTTTAAGGAGTAGGCAGAAATTCTAATACCTCTGCAACTTTTTTATACACCTGTACATAATTTCATATAATTTTTTAAAATATTTTTTTTTTTTCTTAAATTCTTTTCTCTTTTACTAGTCTATTTTCTATTATGTTTTACCTGTCTATAATCCTTCTAACCTGTCTCTTATTTTGTGTGTTGACCGTGGAAGTAACTTAGATTTCTCTGGATTAAATGCTATTCTTAAACCTAAGTTGACCAGAAAAATAAGAAAAAAAATATTTTTATTAAAAATTTTTATGCTGTTATGTTACATTTTAAAATTACCCCAAAGTGTTAAAATAGTAATAAAAACTAACTTGCTTTTAGTAAGTTGATAATAAGAGAAACTTTACAGGGTTTTTGTTACAAATAGGTTTGCAACTACAACGATATAATTTTTAAAATAATGAAATAAATATACGGTTTATTTTTCAGTTGCTAATATTTTTTCTTAAAATTTTTTATGCTCTTATGTTACATATTAAAATTACCCAGAAGTGTTGAAATAGTAATAAAAACTAATCTGAACCTTTTAATAAGTTGATAATAAGAGAAACGTATTAGGGTTTTTGTTGCAAATAAGTTTGTTATTACAACAGTGTAGTTTTTGAAATAATGAAATAAATATACTGTTTATTTTTTAGTTGCTAATATTTTTCTAATTTTTTTTTTGTTATTATGTTAAATACTAAAATCACCCCAAAATATTAAAAAAGTAATATAAAGTCACTTAAACCTTTTACTAAGTTGATAAAAAGATAAACTTATTACGATTTTTCTTACAAATAGGTTTACAATTACAACAAAATATTTTTTTAAATAATGAAATAAATATACTGCTTACTTTTAGTTGCTAATATGTTCTAGTGAATTTGTATTTAAAAGCAAAAACCCATAGTGAATAGCTTTTATTCACAACTAATAAAACGAACACATCCATTTTTTTTTAAATCAATCAGTTTTCACATAGCAAATTATAATTCATTCTGTAAATTGTTTCATTTCCTTCACATCCAAAATTTATAAATTTAAAAATTCAGAAATGTAAACAAAAGATCGATTTAAGTTTCAATTTTAAAACTGGATTTTATGACTACAATGTAACATCGTAATCTTAGAAAAATAGACAAATGCTATTTTAAAGTTACACGAAAGCCAAACACGAAAAAAAAATTTCATCGCTTTTTTTATATATCTAAATACATATACTATAAAAATTGCAGCATTACTAGAAAATTTTCTAGAATGGGATTTCCCGAGTTTTTTCTAGTAATTCACGCAGTTCTTTTTTCAAGTATTATTTTCTGGAATAAACTTAGCAAAGAGTACATAGATTTCCTTAGTAATAATTCCAAGAAACTGTTAATAGCATTACAGGTGCTTGCCTTGTATATTTACCAAGAAGCATTCAGCACGTTAACTAAGGAGCTTTCAGTAACTATATAAGCAAAAACACCTGCAGATGAACACGTAACACAATTTAGACAAACTTACGTACACAATTGTAAATTTTAAATTAGCAAATGCAGCAAGAATGAAATTAAATTAAAAAATGAATTAAATTATGTCACCCTAGAAAAACATGGTTTAAAGCTCCATTTATAGTCATTGAAACGACATATTTAAAAGTAAATTATTTACTCTTAAGATCGATGTTGTTTTTCTTAGTAAACGTTGTTAGCTAGTCGATGCCTTTTTTTAATAGATGTTTTTTTCTTCTTCTTTTTTATACCTGTGACGGCTCAATCGCTTGTTATTTCATTTTTGAGTTCGTTGATGCCAACTGGAAAAAGAAATTTCATAGGTTTTTTAACTATCTACTTTCGTATGTACGCAATAGTATTTCATATAATAAGATAGCTAGAGAGAAATTTCATAAAATTTATTTAATTACTACTTTTTGTTTAGATATTATCTAAGAATAGAAATTGAGACGAAGATTTATTAGATTTATCTCTTTTCAGTTATATGGGTTTTTTGTTACGTAACTTATTTTGTATCACTTTTCAAAAACAAATACTATTATTCAGAAAAAAAACTTTCCTGTTTAAATAGAAATATTTTTCTGACGCTTGATACTGACTTTGATTTAAAAATGAATGAATTCTTTGTACAGCAGGAATTCTTAATAATGAATAGCTGACAGATTCTTAAATTAAATCTTCTCCTCGTTTTCGCATTCCTGTTACATTTAGTCCCGGAAAAATTCAATTTTTACTCTTTCAAATGACAAATTTAAATAAAAGCTTCAAGAAAAATCTCATTTTGGTAAGAAGTTAGAATAAAAAAAAGAAAAAGAATTACGATGAGGAAGATTTAAGTGAAATGTTTTCATTCCAGTGCCCTTCTCTTTTATAAAGGAAAACTTTCATTCCATTTTTTTTTCTTTTTTTGTGATTTAAATGTATTTTTATTTTTGAGAATGAAGCGAAAGAAATGTTTTAATCAAAGCTGAAAACGATGATTTGCGTGCAGACGATAATTTGGTGCACGAATAAAAAAAAAATTGGTACGGATAAAAATCGTTTGGAATTTCCTCTCTTTTTAAGCGAAGAATGTTTGATGTAGTCATCACTGTAATATAGTAGAAGAACTTTGTAAAACTGTTAAATTTATGGAATAATCAGCATTAAAAAAGGTGGAAATATTTGCTACTTTTAGTTTTTAGGAACTTTAAAAATTCTTTTCGAAAGTATTGAAGAATTCTGTAATGATTTAGATTTAAAGTTGATTTTCGAAAAGAAAATAATTTTTTTCATCACGAAGTTTCAATTAATCAATCACTGTGTGTCAAGTGCAGTAAATTGAAGAAAGCACAACATAATGAAACTATTTTGGCTGATTTAAAGTTTTTTTTTTTTTTTTTTAAGTTCGATTTTAAGTTGTTTTTGCTAACATCATTTATTTTATTTTGAACTATAGACTAACTCTACAGTCTTTTTTGGAAAGAAAAATAAGTTTAAAATTTTTAATTAAATAACTTATTTTGAAAACTCTTTTGTATTTAATATAAATGCGTATTATTTCTTAATATTCACTATGAAACACGTTTTAATGTTTTCAAGCTCACTTTCCTCAGTATTGATTCGTTACATTTATGTAGTGTTTTTTTTTTTTTTTTTTTTTTTTTTTTTTTNTTTTTTTTTTTTTTTTTTTTCTTCGCTTGAATATTTATTTGTAACTCCTAAAAAGTATATTTTCTTTGCTTTACTTTGACATGGATTTAAAAAAAAAAACTTATTAAGAGTGGTCTTCACGGAACACCTGATATATATGCGTTTATATATACATCACTTTTTGAAAATCATAATTTCAGAAGATAACAACCTTTTTGTTACCAATGACTATTTCGTATTTTTTGATTAAAAAAAATTCTGAAGTACTATTTTAAAATGTGAATAATAATAGCTTCCAAAAATTTCCAAAACAAGGGAAGATATCTTTTTTTTTACGTATAGAAATATGCGCTTTTTTACATCATTTTTGAAATTATTAATTCATAGGAAAACTATTTTATTGTTATTAATAATTATTCTATATTTTTTGATAGAAAAAATCCTGAAGAACAATTTTAAAATGTGAATAATAATATCTTCCAAAAATCTCCAAAACAAGGGAAAAGATTTTTTTTCGTACGTATTAATTACGTAAGTAAAAATTAACGCGTTTATATCCGAAGAAAATATTTTTAGTTGATAAATATTTTTCCAATGTTTAGTTTATAAATTCTAATTAATTTAAGTACGGCATATTATTAATAAAAATATTAATAAAGTTCATTATTTATTATATTTACATGATTTTAAAAAAGTTATAGCGCGCAAAACTGTCATAAACTAATTATTAAGGTAACTGAACGTTATACATAATATTTAGTTTAATTTACGGAGAATAAAATTAGTTTTTGATGTTTAATTTACATTAATTTCGAACGAAAAATGACAGTTAGTTAACGTTCTAGTAAACTATTACCAAAGATAATCTACAACATTATTAAATTAAGATAAATGCAAATTGCATAATAAATTAAAATATTATGCTGCATTTCAATTTTTTTTAAATATTTTCTTCCGTTTTATTGTTCTCAATTGAAGCAACAAAAAAATGGCAAATTTTAAAATTTTGAGACAATAAAATAATTTTATCATTTTGGTTTAGTACAAAACTAAAATTTATGTAAAACTTAAAAATAAGTTTTTATAATAATTTTTCTGCGTTGTTTTATCCAGAAAAATTTAAGACAAATTTTTTTAATAAAATATTTAGCTGTGAAATAAGTACTTTAGTATAAAGAATTACTTTTACCACCTATTTTAATGCATTATTACTCGTTTGTTAAAATAATGTATTAAAAATATGCGGAAGAAGTCATGCTATATACTAAATCAGTCACTTCACAGCTTAATATTCTTTTTTTAAGAAAATAAGACTTATATTTTTTTAGATAAAACAATGCAGTTCGATTATAAAAAATTTAAAAAAAAAAACATAGTATTAACTTAGCATTGGATTAGTTATTAACCAATTTTGAAATGCAGATTTTTTGTAATTCCTCCCCTTCATATATATTTTTCGAATTCGATTCAACAATCCAGACAGATAATGAGTCACTTATATAGGCTATCACTAATATTTAAGCAAGTGGGTTACAAAACTGTTATCGAAATTTCCTGAATCCCTATTTAAGAAATCGAGATAGGAAACATCCAATCTCATTAGACAGCCAGAAAAAAATAGAAAAGTTTAAAAGACGTAATTAGATATGCATCTAAGTTTCATCAAGTAATCAATCTGGTTTTGATCTCGCTTTCTTTAATATTGATTTGACAAATTTTGAACGGATATTCAATTATTCCTCACTTAAATAATAATCGGTAACGTTTAATGCGATTATTTATTTTACTTTATTTCTGACAAAGATTTTAAAATTCGTTCATAAGGGAAGTAATTGCACAACACCCAATAGGTATATGGAGATAAAAAAAGAAAGATTAAATTTCACAAACACAATTCGTATCAACGTAGTGAAAGGAACACGATGTCTCCGTTTCCCCATTTTAGTATCGGGGAAAGAAAAAATTTTTTCTCTAAACACGAAACGCGTTTAACGCGATATGTTACCATTGCCTCAATCTTCTAAATAAATTCTATGAATTCGTATAAATAAACTCTATAAATTCGTAATTCTATAAATTCATATCTTTTAAAGATTAAATTTCGCAAACACAATTCGTATCTTTTTAAGCGTTATTCTACGTAGTGAAAGGAACGCGATGTCTCCGTTTCCTCGTTTTAGTATCGGGAAGAAAAAAAAATTTCTCTAAAAACGAAACGCGTTTAACGCGATATGTTACCATTGGCTCAATAATCTAAATAAATTCTATAAATTCGTATCTTTAAAAGATTAAATTTCACAAACACAGTTCGTATCTTTTTAAGCAATATTCTACGTAGTGAAAGGAACGCGAAGTCTCCGTTTCCTCGTTTAATATCGGGAAACCAAAATAATTTCGCTTAACACGAACCGCGTTTAACGATAAGTTACCATTGCCTCAATCTTCTAAATAAATTCTTGCAAACGAAACAAAAAAATCTCTAAACACGAAACGCGTTTAAAGTGATGTGTCGCTATTGCCCAATTCTAGTAAAGAAAAATAAATCGTTTCTCTAAACACGAAACGCGTTTAACGCGATATGTCCTTATTACCCCATTCTAGTAAACAAAAGAAAAAGTCTTTCTTTAAACGCGAAACGTGTTTTCTCTCTTCGCAAGAAAATCAAATCATATCACCTCAAAAATATATTCTATATTAGTGGATAATGTGCGGTAAAGATTGCAGTTAAGGTGAAGTTTTGTCAAAGTGCTTTACTACAAATAGCTTTATTATTTTTCCCCTTTTTGCTTTATTATTTTTTTAATGCATTTAAAATAATCAGACATTAACTGTAGTTGAGAAGCTACCACATTCAGAACTGTTTAAATGATTCCACCAATAACTTATTACAAAATGGCTTTTGTTTTTCTTGCGTAAAAAAACTATTTTATGGTCTTTGTCCACTTTAGGTAAATACTCATGGTACCCCAGAAGTATATACTCCGTTTTTCTTGTCAAACTTAGTCTGCAACACTGCATAGTTACCTTATTTCAAGTTCTTTCCGTTTGAAAATGCAATTCCATCTCTTGAGTCATTTAACTCTCTCCTTTCGATTCTGTAAAAATATATGGTGAACAGAACAAAAATTAACAACTCATAATTTATTTATAAATATAACGTAAAAATTATTATTCCAACTATTTGGTTTAAATACGCATTTCATACTCTAATAATGAATCATAAAATTTAAAAATTAAATAATAAATTCTATTTTTGTAAATGAAAGCCAGTATTAAAATCAAAAGTTTATACCATAGTACTCAGACCATTTAGAACTTTGAGACGTTTTAAGAAAGTAAATTAGAAATATAAAAATTTCTACACCTACGTTAGAAAAACTATCAAATTTTCTTCCGAGTTGCTTTCCGTCTTCAAAATAATAACCCTTTTGAAATTTGTTCCATAACATTTGAATTTTATAAACAAGTACGGCCTATCTTATTCCTATTAGTCTGAAGGAGAAACTGAGTTTTGTGTTGATATAATTTAAAACCGAATTTGAAGTTTCCATTATATGAAAACGAAACTTAAGCAAATAAAACAAAAAATTGTAAACATCGTCTGCGTGTTTGATGTCTGTCTAATTTAAAAATCAAATAGATATTTTCCTTATGCAAACTATACTATATTATTTTGCATCACTCCATTTTCAAGTTTGCCCGAAAATATTTTATTTCAAGTTCGTAAAGACTACCACTGCCGAGACAGCACGCATCGTTAAGAGAAAATTTCAGACGACTTTTCGATTCTATTTCTGGCAACACAAAGGCATTAAGCATGAGCAATAAAACGGGAGAAAATATCGCTTTCTTTCATTAAAATTGCCTGGTCCAATGAGCAAGGAGAAAGCGATTATCCCGCGTTGAAGGGATAGGAGGGAAAATTGGGAATTGGAAACAAGGAACCGTTCAAAATTAAGTTGTGCGAATTGGCAGTGTACGTCATTATTATCTGTTCTGGAGTGTAACATGCTTTTGTTTTATCCTTTCTCTTCTCCTTAAATATTCCCTTCCTTCTCAAAACGGCGTTACACTACTCGTTACACTAAATTAAAACATCCAAAGTTTCGAGAAGTGGAAGTTAAATTGAAAGGTACAACTGATGAGCAAATACACTCTTGTGAATTGTTTCTTGAGATTGTTTCGTACTCAGCCAAAATGTTTTATGATTGATTGAAGGAATGATTGCATTCAAGTACATTATAATTAAAAATTGTAAACTATTTTCTGGGTGATTTATTAATGATTCCATTTATATTGCTTTTATGGCTTAACATCATATTTTATTACTAGGTTTTAGAACACTTTTGCCATTCAAAATGAAATTAATACGTTGTTTTTGAGATAGAATAATTTTAATTTTACTGTGTGAGGAGTGTATAAATGGCAGTTTAACGTATCGTGCAGTCATTTATTCCGAAAATATATATCTTGACATTTTGCTTTTACAAATATAGAACTAATAAACCACGAACTTTATTGTTAGCTGTTATGGAGTGTAACATGACTTTGTTCTATCCTTTCTTCTCACCATAAATATTCTCTTCCAAATCTAAACGACTTTATATTTTTTTCTACACTAAATTAAAACATCCAAAGTTTCGAGAAATTTAAATTAAGTTGACTGTTAAGTGAAAGTTAAGTTGGTATAACAACTGATGCGAAAATACACTCTTGTGAACTCTTTCTAGAGGTTATTTCGTAATCAGCCAAAATACTTCATGATTGATTGAATGACGAATATTTCATAGATGAAAATAGAAATTGCGCAGTTTCGTCTATGCCAGTTTTTGCGCCAATATTTACTCTATTCTTGCCGTACTAAAATCGTTTTTTAAATTTTAATACCAAATTTTCAAATAATAATAATTTTTAGTTACATTGTGCAACAATTACCTTCATTTTATTACTAAAATTAATTCTACTACAACTACAAGCATTTTCTTACAAATGTTAATTGCGCAACAATTACTTTAATTATCAGAATTTTTTTACTCAGATTAATTGTTAGTATACACATATATATATGTAATACAAAAATTAAATACTTTTGTATTAATGAAAGAATTAAAACTCTTTCGTTTTCATAAAATGTCTTTGTTAAAGAATAAGCGTAGAGAGATTCTATTTTGGGAATTCAAGGCTGAAAACATACCATTGAAATATAAATAGATTTATATTTCAAAGGAAGAGTTATTTTTAGAATCGTTCCCTTTTTCAATTCCATATAAGGAAGCAGAAATGATTTTCCTTAATGCGTAAGGTTACAAGGAATGTACGAATGTGCCTTTTTACTTCAAATCTATGTTGGTATAAAACGTAAGANAGATAGATAGATAGATAGATAGATAGATAGATAGATAGATAGATAGATAGATAGATAGATAGATAGATAGATAGATAGATAGATAGATAGATAGATAGATAGATAGATAGATAGATAGATAGATAGATAGATAGATAGATAGATAGATAGATAGATAGATAGATAGATAGATAGATAGATAGATAGATAGATAGATAGATAGATAGATAGATAGATAGATAGATAGATAGATAGATAGATAGATAGATAGATAGATAGATAGATAGATAGATAGATAGATAGATAGATAGATAGATAGATAGATAGATAGATAGATAGATAGATAGATAGATAGATAGATAGATAGATAGATAGATAGATAGATAGATAGATAGATAGATAGATAGATAGATAGATAGATAGATAGATAGATAGATAGATAGATAGATAGATAGATAGATAGATAGATAGATAGATAGATAGATAGATAGATAGATAGATAGATAGATAGATAGATAGATAGATAGATAGATAGATAGATAGATAGATAGATAGATAGATAGATAGATAGATAGATAGATAGATAGATAGATAGATAGATAGATAGATAGATAGATAGATAGATAGATAGATAGATAGATAGATAGATAGATAGATAGATAGATAGATAGATAGATAGATAGATAGATAGATAGATAGATAGATAGATAGATAGATAGATAGATAGATAGATAGATAGATAGATAGATAGATAGATAGATAGATAGATAGATAGATAGATAGATAGATAGATAGATAGATAGATAGATAGATAGATAGATAGATAGATAGATAGATAGATAGATAGATAGATAGATAGATAGATAGATAGATAGATAGATAGATAGATAGATAGATAGATAGATAGATAGATAGATAGATAGATAGATAGATAGATAGATAGATAGATAGATAGATAGATAGATAGATAGATAGATAGATAGATAGATAGATAGATAGATAGATAGATAGATAGATAGATAGATAGATAGATAGATAGATAGATAGATAGATAGATAGATAGATAGATAGATAGATAGATAGATAGATAGATAGATAGATAGATAGATAGATAGATAGATAGATAGATAGATAGATAGATAGATAGATAGATAGATAGATAGATAGATAGATAGATAGATAGATAGATAGATAGATAGATAGATAGATAGATAGATAGATAGATAGATAGATAGATAGATAGATAGATAGATAGATAGATAGATAGATAGATAGATAGATAGATAGATAGATAGATAGATAGATAGATAGATAGATAGATAGATATAGATAGATAGATAGATATATATATATATTTATATATACGATGTTAATAAATGCATACTTGAACTAAAAACAGATTAAAAGACAGGATGTGAATTAAGTGTGAGAAAGAGCCTTTCGTTAAATATATAATTTAGTAAGCAAAATAATATTGTATGATATAAAATATGCGCCGAATGTATAATGTATAATAATAATAATAATAATACGAAATATACGCCTCCCAATGAGGTAAAACGGATTCGTAATCCCATCCATAGCTGGTTGATACGAATTCCGCAACCAGCTCGTACCATTCTGACGTAAAATATTTTCAGTGGTAGACGGATCAAGGGTTAGAGTCCCTTTACCGTCAGGATAACCGTGAGATGTTTTCCTCTCCATGTAACTCAAATGCGGGTTAGTTCCATCAAAAGTCCTCCACGAAGGTAAGATCAGCTCGCTTGTCTTCTGGATATTCGAAATTACAAGGCTACGGAGTTGAACATTGAATGTCGTAAACTCAGAATTGGGTCGGCTGTTCAACGACGGTTATAAAATAAGAAAGGCATCAATTTTGTTTTATAATTTTGTTTTTATAATTTTGTTTTATATTACTTTCATTTTTCTTAACGTATTTTGAATAAACTTTTTTAATGGCATAATACTCTCATTTTTATTTCAGAATAACATTTGTATTTTTGAGGAATGCACGTAATTTATAATAAGCCTTATCAAGACCTTTGCCTGATTAGCCAAATTTTTTTATACTTTGACTAATTATCTTTTGTCATTATATAGAATGCCTAGCTGTATATATACAATGACGAGGGAAAGTATGTAATAATTTTCCTGTTTTATACTTTTGGCAAAAATGTTTGACATTATACACATTACCTAAGCATTCTATAGAATAGATGGATGGTGTTTCATACTTTGTCGGTAAATATATGTATCAATTAAAGTTTAAACTTAAAAATTAGAAATTTATTTCCAAGTGCCAATTTTATCATGATTTGATGTTCTTGAAACAAATATTTGAAAGACAAATTTCTTGCTAAAAACTGTAAACACAGAAAACTTTCTATACTTTAAGATTAAGACAAAAACCCCAAAATTTATTCATTCTATTCAAATCACATGCAGAAGGTGTATTTTAAATCTTGAAACTATCTTTCCTGCTTTTGTTTCAACATCTCAACCGTTGTTCCATTGCAAAGAAGAACCTTTTCAAATAATTGAAGATTATGGAAACAAATTATTGATCAACAAAAATAAATTCGTTCTTCTTTTTCTTACTTCCTTGGCACATGCTGCCTAAATAGGAAGCAATTACTACAGCGAAGTGTTTTATAGTTGCCTAAAATACAGAAAATAGTGAATAGAGAAAAATAGTAAATGCAGAAGACTTTCTATACTTAAAGATTTAACAACAACCCCAAAATTGATTCGTTCTATTCATAGCACCAACAGAATAGGCACTTCAAATATTGTAAATATCTTGTAACTTCAAATCTTGTACTTTTGTTCCAACAACTCAACCTATAAGCATTTCAATGCTAAAAAAGGACCTTTTCAAGTATTTGAAGATTACAAAAACAAATTATCACTCAACGGAAATAAATTCGTTGTTCCTTTTTCTACTTCTTCGGCACATGATGCCAGGAAGCAATTACTACAGCGAAGTGCTTAGCAGTAGCCTAAAATACAGAAAATAGTAAATACAGAAAAATAGTAAATGCAGAAAACTCTCTATACTTCAAGATTGATTCGTTCTATTCATAGCACCAACAGAATAGACGTTTCAAATCTTGTAACTATCTTGTAACTTCAAATCTTGTAACTTTTGTTTCAACATCTCAACCTATAAGCATTCCAATGCAAAGAAGGACCCTTTCGAGTATTTGAAGATTACAAAAACAAATTATCACTCAACGGAAATAAATTCGTTTTTCCTTTTTCTACTTCCTTGGCACATGCTGCATTAACAGGAAGCAATTACTACAGCAAAGTGTTTTATAGCAATCCAACGCTTCTAAGTAATCTGTGTGATTTTTCATTAAAAGCATAAATGTCACCACTCGTTTATGTTTTTTTTCCATCTCCTTCCTCGTCTGAATCCAGACACATAAAAGGAGATAGCTAAATTCGGGATTGTTTTCACCAGTGTAGTACATCTCTGTAATATCAGTAAAGTGAACGCTAGTATAATAATGAAAATAGATTTATGAATTCGGAATAATAAGAGTTCAAGTTTTGTCAGTGGCTAAAAATGAAAGCCTGTATAGTCAGAAAGTCATCATCGTAAAACATTATTTAGCATTTCCTATATTTTGTACGCATAATGTGTGTAAGCTAATATAAAATTAGATCTATTGGTCTGCTCGATCAGCCGCTTCGCTCTTTAAGAGTTCTTTTGAGAGAGAGAGGGAGTTTGATATATTATAATCGGCGTTGAACAGCCGACCCAATTCTGTGTTTAAAACTATAAATTTTCAACTCACATTTAACCAGTATTTGCGCTGCATGGAGAGGAAAACCACAAAAATATCTCACGTCCAGCCCGATGACAAAGTGATTCTAATCCATGATCTGTCTACCACTGACAATATTTTACGTCAGCACTGCATTGTGGTCAGTACAAATGGGGATCTGAATTCATAACAACCAACCACCTCTGGGTTTCGAACCTGGGGCAGCTCATTAGCTCTATCCCTTGGACTACCTCGTCACGCTTAAGGTTTTATTTTATTTTATAATCAGTGATGAAAACCCGACTCGATTCTGAGTTTACTACAATCAATGCTCAACTTCGTAGCCTTGTAATTTTGAACCCATTCCAGAAGACAAAAGAATTCCTAGATCAATCATTGAGAAAAAATAGCCTTCGTTGAGGATTTTTTGATGGGACTAACCCGCATTTAGCGTAGCACAGAGCGGAAAACCACTGAAACCTCCCACGGTCAGTCCGATGACAAGGGAATTCTAACCCATAGTCCGTCTACCACTGAAAATATTTTATGTCAACATCTTGGTGTGAACCGAGAGCGGAAATGTACAAACCTGACACCGCTGGGATTCAAACCTGGATCACTTCATTAGGAGGAGAACGTTCTACTTCCTGATCCACCGCGACACGCTTAAGGTTATAATTAAAATTAGTTATTAATAGAAAAAAAATCGTATTACACCCCCGATTGAGTATTATTAGTCGGCCGTTGGATCATTTCAAAATGAAAAAAGTTTTCTATTTTTTATGAAGTACCTTCAATATATTTTAATACAAACCAAATTTTAATGATTTATTGTTAATTTTATTATTTAAACTAGTATGATATCACCAAATAAAATGATTTGAAGATCTTTAATTATACTTTTTTACAATCAACGCCTTGATATTGAATCTATAATTATAATCGCTATATGTCACTGTAATCGGTTTATTAATCATTTATAGGAGAATTTAAAGGATTACCAAAGGATTACTCTTGCCGATGTATATACACTGAGAAAAAAAATATGATCAAAATTACCAGAATAGGATCAACTTTACCGTGCTTCTACCTCTAAGTTAAGACCAAAAAGCTTGGTAATTTTTAAAGAAACAAGTTGATTATACTTTTTTTGAAAATTACAAAAAAATATGGCAAAATAAATAAAATAAAAATCTGTGATAAAATTTGGTAGTTTTAGCATGATTTTTTAAAGCATGGCATAAAAACCATTTACTCGGTAAAATTTTCTTTTCAGTTCTGTATTTTTTTTCTTTCTAAATGTGCAGTAATAAGAACTATAATTTTGAAAACCAGAATTTCCGATAAATCATTACCATATGAACAGAAAAATTCCCAAATGAAATTAACCAAAAATGCCATTATCATACAGTGCGGTAATTTTACCAATTTTTTTCTCCTTGTGGTAGTTGAATGTTTTGATTGAAGATAGCATTTTTATCATAATTTTTTTAACATATGAAAAACGAATAATTCAAACACATACGTAAATTAATTAAGATTTAAGACAAAAATAATATGTTAGAGTTTTTAAACATTCTATAGTATAATCTATATACTTTTCTATATACTATATTTTTTATTTAATTGAAAACTATGTATGTGTATTATGCCTTTGGCCTGCATTGTTATATGAATTAAATTATTATTTCAAATTTGCTGGAGAAATTTCAAATTTTGTTCAAATTTCGTACAAATTACATGCAATTGTTGCACAAAGGAGAGAACCCATAAGGATTTTGACTTATCTTGTCTTATTTCTAACATAATTGCACATTCGATTCTTAAACTATACTATTTGTAGGCGACTTTTATACAAAATACTTCATTAAAAATGCAACTATTGAACCGTTTTAACTCAAATTTTGTATTTTGCCATTTAAAATTGCATGCTTTAAAATGATTTAAAAAATTGTGTACCTTACAATTCAAAAGTTTTTCGCCTATCATTACATAAAGTAATGAAAAATAATAAATACATACTAAAAGCATAGAATTATCTTTGTTTGCATGGAATTGTCTTTTGAATGGAATTATATTTGGCTAAGCGAATTGTATAATTGTGTACAAAAAGGTTTTAATTTTCTTCTTGATATATAGTGAAATACGTCACTCTCTTGTACCATTAAGATTGAGTCCTAGGACATGATGATCCGATCATTAGATCAAAAGTTATTTAGGATGGTTCATTTTTATATTTCGCGCACTGTACAACTCTATAATTAAACGTTGTGATTGGTCACATTCTTTTCCTTATGCTTTGTAGAACGATAATAGTCATCTAGGAACGAAGTTCAGGGAGGTGCAGTAGAAAAGGTATTCACCATTTGCTATATTGCAGGTCTTCGGCCTGCTGGGTTCAGACTCTCGTTCTCAAGAACGTGAGTCCAGCGCCCTACCAACCAGGCTATCCCAGCCAATTTTTTTCTATTGAGTGTTTATGAACTTTTGTTAATTAGCATTCTATATCGCTTCAAATTTTTGTTCACTGATCATTAGAATAGAAGTCTTAGTTGTTTTTTCGGTTGCTGACAGACGAAACTAAATAACAATTGCATACTTCAATTGCGTTATCAAAAAGACGTAGATTTTGTGAAGATCTCTTTTACGCTAACAAATATTTTTAAAAAAACACTTATTATAGAGTTCTTTGAAACTTTGTATATGGATATTGTGCATCATAAGCTAGGTTTTGAACTATAAGCTAAGGTCTAAATGTGGATTTATTACATTTATCTTATTTTAAGTAAGAATGTTTTGAATTTTTCTTGGAAAAAATCTATACTGAACAATATATTTAGTTCCATTTCATTATATGCGTGAAATTGCTTAAAAAATTTAGTTCACAACCCAGTTAGTCATGTTTTTGATCCAGAAAAAAATTATTTTGATACTTATTCATTACAATTTGTTGTAGCGCTGTCAGCGTGTCATAAAAAATTAGCAGTTTTTATACTTAAATTTGCCTCCATTTTGTAAAGAGAATTTAAATTTTCAGAGTTTTCTTTAGGTTAATAATGTTAGGACCCCTGCTGATCAGAAATAAAACTAAAATTTTAATTAAGGCTGTTTTTAAAAAAATGTGACGAATCTAGTCGGATACCTCAATCAATACTATTTTTTAAAAGAAAAAAAATTAAGTATCAAGCTATTTACAGAAAATAGAAATGGATATTTTTACTTTCACTCGCTATCACAAATACTTTTATTTCCCCCCGAAAAATGACATTCCAGAAATTTTCTTTATCCTATTCGTAAATTCTTAGATATGTTAGAATCAATTCCAATAATGTTTATCTTTTGTGCTCCATTCACCATATTTACTACAAAATAGCAGGTATGTGGAATATACTTTACTCTTCAAAATATATCCTTTTTCTTAGAAATAAAAATGACGCATATACATATCTTTTTTTTCACTGGTATGTATTCAAGCACCATATTTGTGACTCTAATATTGATTATATGCAAATACTTTCTCTTTACTTTTTTTTCTTCCTCGTCTGATTTGCATTTATATATTTGGGCGCATGTGTTTTGGAATGTTACTGCTTTTCATCGGATTTGGGTCAGAAATGGATCTGCTTTTGCTTTCAGAAATAAATATAATTTATTAAGTCTTATGTAAAATATCGTTGATTTTTTTTATTTACATTGAACTCCCGTTCCAAAATATTCATGCTATGTAAAAGCGCTTTAATGTAGAGTTTATAAATACTTCGTAATTGCTAATACTTTGCTGCGTGTGTTTTTCCTTAATAATAATAATAATATTTTCTTATAATATTAATAATATTGTTCACATTCTATGGCACTAAAGATGGGTATTAAAAATGATGTTCAAAAATTTCATGTAATCTTTGAATTCAGCACTATTTGGGTAATAAAATGATACCAATGAAAAAAATAACACAGTTGAGTGTTGAGAGTTTAGGGTTAATCGTATACATGAAAGGACAATGCGATTTCATTATTGATTAATATTTTGAACAATGTTGAATCATTTTCTAGTCGTGTCTAGTCCTCGTTTTGTTGATAAGACGTCGGATCCCAGACTATAAGTTGCACTATATGTTTTTTCGCCTACTTTTTGAGTTTAAGATTTATACCAAAAAATCGAAAATCAACAAAGCCTGAAGTGAAGAAATTCAACTTTCTACCAATGAAGTACGGGCCGGCATAAATAGTTGGTTGGACGTTGGACTCATGTTCGTGAGTTCGAATCTGCCAACCTAAAGATCCCCGTGTATTAAATGGTGACTTTTGCACATTAAATCTGTCGAGATCACAAAACTCTTCCAAATTCCCATAACAGATAAATGCCTCTAGAGGTACTAAATTGGAGATTGATCGTTCTCAAATTCAGGTCGAGATTACAATCTGTGGATAAATTAATGAATGGAGTATGGGTAGGTCGTCCCTGTAAAACAGGCTGTGACGTGTGTGTGGCTGAAATCGTATTCTTGGCAATAGATGGCGCCAGTGAAAAACAAGAAACCATCTCCTCTGCCTTTAATTCTCTTGGTTTCCCATAGCAGGCTTGCTGGTATTGGCTAGTGGCATAAGAAAAAACAACAACATCAATGAAATTTAACAGCATTTATGTACAATGATAATTATAATTTTCAACATAGGGTTGCGTGCGTACCAGAAAATTCCAGAGACCATTTAAGCAATATGTTATTCCACATAAAACCCTACGCTGTTAACATTATGAATTAATAATTCATGTTGTTTGTTTACAGCTTATCCCCCTTGACTTAGACGAACTAGACCAAGTTCAGGAGACCAAGTCACACAATCAGTTAGAAGATCATCTTATTAATAATTTATAAATGAATAAATATTTTTAACTAATATTTATGAACGAATTAATAAATGACGACTCAATAGGTTTGGTAACAAGGACTAAGAAGTAATTTATAATGTTTTCGCGACGTTTAAGATGGTTCAGAATTGTAAATGAAAAGCTTTAATTCTGATTTTAGAGAAATAAACATTTTCTTTGTTCTAATATAAAAAAATCCCTTTTTTTCCTTCAAATTTTTATGCAAATTTCGCATTTCGAAAAAACTATTTCTTTTTTCAAAAATTTGTTTGCTACTGTTTGTGCCACGTGAAAAATTATACGACATGAATCTAAGTACCCTATCATCAAGTCTAACCATAAAAATGGTTCAGAATTGTAAATGAAAAGCTTTAATTCTGATTTTAGAGAAATAAACATTTTCTTTGTTCTAATATTGAAAAATCCATTTTTTTTCCAAATTTTTTATGCAAATTTCGCATTTCGAAAGAAGAATTTTTTTTAAAAATTTGTTTGCTACTGTTTGTGCCACGTGAAAAATTATACAACATAAATCCAAGTACTCTATCATCAAATCTAACCCTAAAAATGGTTCGGAATTGTAAGTGAAAAGCTTTAATTCTGATTTTAGAGAAATAAACATTTTCTTTGTTCTAATATTGAAAAATCAATTTTTTTTATCAAATTTTTATGCAAATTTCGCATTTTGAAAAAAGAATTTTTTTTTTTAAATTTGTCTGCTACTGTTTGTGCGACGCGAAAAATTATACGATATAAATCTAAGTATTCTATCATCAAATCTAACCCTAAAAATTCCTTTTTTTTTATTTCTAAATATAATTCTATAAGAATGTCTGTTTTTAAATCTGTCATTTTTTTTTATCGTTCTTAAAATAACTTTCTTTCTTGCTCTCTGCGTTTGTAATTTCAACGCAATCTTAGGGAAATATCTTGAGGTGTTAATGGGTATTTTCCTGTGTCTCCAACTTTAAGTTCCGACGCTCCATTTTGATTGAAGACTTAAATATTATCTGGGAAAGTTGTTGCCATTACGAAGAAAATGTCTCCTCTTCTTCTAAACTCCCAGATAATAAGATGATAAAGGCGACATAGAAAAATACTCTTAAAAAGACCTGTTCTTTGACTTGTTCATCATTTGTCATACAAAGACAGCTTCGCCACATTCATCAAAAAAATTTCTCTTTTTTCTTTTTCTTTCTGGATTATCTTTTAGTTTTATATTTTTTACCGTGGAGTCTTCAATGAGAAGATTTAGATAAAACGTTAACATGTTGCTGTATAAACCTGTACTGGAAGTTAATGCTTTTATGTCAGATAGAAAAACTATCGTTTAGTACGTATGAATAAATTCGTTCTTAAGTGCCTGAAAGGTTTCTTGTATTGCCCCCCTCCCTCTATTTTGAGATATGTCATTCGAATTTGTAAATGAAGATGGACATTTTTAATATGGTTTTTTTTTTTCTAGTTAAGTATTTTTGAACTTTTTTCCCGGAATTTAAATTTTTATTTAATTAAGATTTAGAAGAAAATGCGTGATATAGCTGACAGATTCTTTTAAGTAACTCTAAAAATGCTAATTTTTATGAGATTTTTGATTAAGTCAGTCATTCATGTAATGCAAGTCAGTCATTCATGTAATGCGTCGTTTACAAAACGGTACACTACAAACTTTTAGATATTCACATAAAAAAGCGAGTCAAAATTAGCGTTAACTTTCTGAGATGTTCAGAAATTTTGCCGAATTCCCTAAAGAGGTAAAATTAGCAGCGAAGTTCTTTTTTGTCAAGTGGGTTGCACTCCAAGTCAAAAAATATTGACGTGTAACATTCGAAAGTATGGGTAGTATCATAATTAAAATAACTTTCTGATACATTTGCTCAAGAAATTTTCTGTGTTCTTAAAGCCATGAAGTTCTTTTAAAACAAATGGGATGCGCTCAAATTAGGAAAAAAATTTGACAAATAAGTTTCCAAAATGTAGGAGGTATCAAAATGGACCAGTAACTTTCTGAGATATTTGTTCCAAAAAATTTGCGAAGTTCTTAAAGATTTAGCATTAGCCGTGAAGTTCTTTAAAATTTAATGGTATGAGCTCAAATAAAAAACAATATTGACAAATACGTTTCCAAAATATGGATAAGATCAAAATAAAAATCAGCCGCAAAATTAGATTGAATTAAGGGAATTGCTTTGAATTTAACAGTTGGCATATACTCTTCCTATATATAGATGATATTCTGTAGTCCCTCGAAGTTCTCTTTTATCTAGTGGAAGGTGTTCATATAAAAAAAAATTTCATTATTCAGAAGCCGAAAAGTTCCATTTAAATAAGGGAGGTACTTTCGATTCAAAAATAATTGAAAAATAACTTTTCTAAGTATGGATGGTAACAAAATTGTCCTCTAACTTTCTGAGATGTTTGTTTCAGAAATTTTCATTTAGACACGAAATGGGTCCAATTAACGTCTAACTAATTAACATCTAACTTACAAAAGTATTATACGATTAGTTTTTATAATTTTATAAACCAGAGCCGCAGTGGATCAGGGGATAGAGCTTCCGCCTTCCAATGGGGTGAACCGGGTTTGAACCCCAACGATGGCTGGTCAATACGAATTCACATCCGGCTTGCTCCGACCACAGTGCTGATGTAAAATATTCTCAGAGGTAGAAAGATCATGGTTTAGAATCCCCTTGCCGTCAGGCTAACCGTTTTTTGTCGTTTTCCTCTCCCTGTAACTCAAATTCGGGTTAATTCCATCAAAAAAGTCCTCCGCGAAGACAAATTTCTCCCAATACTTACTCAAAATTGCAACTCTTCGGAGTTGAACATTAGAAGCCGTGAACCCGAAAATTGGGTCGGCTGTTCAACGACGGTTATTAAAAAATAAAAATATTATAAACCACTAATATAGTAGCAATTTTTATATTTTAACATTTTTCCTGCCGGCGTTATTTGTCTAGGGGTGTGTCTTGAGGAATGTTCGTGAAGAAGAGATGATAAATTATTTATTTGAGTTTGCAGGTTTGAATTTACTTTAATTACGTTTTAGTGAAATTCTCTAATCTCTAAAAAACTCTTATACTATGAGTTGTAGAGGCCATAGTACTGCAAGACCTTAACGCTAAAAAAATTATGATTTATTATTGAATCTCCAATTAATATAAAAAATATTTTCAGCTATGTTTTTTCCACTGAGTAAATCAAAATTTTCATAACATTGTTAATACACGTCAACACGTCAAGACATCAAAATTTTCATAACATTGTTTATACACGTATAACACGTCAAGCAAAAAAGTGCGTGAGGTAGTGTTTAAGAAATAATTTTACCTAGTGCCTATCAATCGCTGGCTCTTAATCAAAATATTATTTCTGGAAATGTCTAAATGTTACTCAGTAATTAGTGTGATACACCATAGTCATGTTTTATTAACACTCTTCAATTATATTTGTGATTTTAAAAAAAAGTTTCAACCACTTCAAAATTTGAAAAATATGAAGATAAAGCAAATCTTGATAACGTGGTCTTAAAAATCAAATTATTTTTAGGTAATAAGCTAAGTGACTGTTTTTATTAATGTGTCACAAACCTAAAAATATTTTAAAATAACACTACAAGAAAAAGTCCTATAAAGGGTAAAATTCGTAATATATATATGATGTGACTCCTATAAAATAATATTTTCATAGAAGCAAAGTCATATTATTTATTTTACGTAATACCAATAGGCTTTAAAAATACAATATTTTTTTTTAAAGAAGTGCAGTTACAATTCATGTAGACTTACACACTTATCATAGTCCAGGGGACTTTTTTTTGTTTTCTGAAGTCAATTTTATTATGAGAAAATAAAACGAAATTGCTTGGAATTGTTGAAATTCGTTCCTTAAGTTCAAAAAAATTATGTTCTTTTCAAAGATTCGTACTTTTTTTTTTTTTTTCAATTCGAAAGCTTTGTGATTTGTGGACACAAACAAATCATTATTTCACGTTTCATATTCACAAATCAAATCATCGTATTTTACATTTTTTTTCGTCCAAGTTTTTTTTCGTCTTTTTTTTTCATTGTTTATTACCATCTAAGTTTATTAGTATACATTGTTGGAAACAAATTATTTTTTCATGACAATTATGAATTGCATAGCAATGAGGATTTTTTACGTTCTTTAATTGTTTTTATTTATTTCATTATCTCGTGTTTTTTTTTATTTTATTATGTTAAATTTTTTTTGCACATATTTATTATTATCATCATCATCAATGGGTAGATGGATAGATGGCACATATTTATAATCGTTCAAAATATTTTTGTGCCGGGTAGTTGATTGATTATATATAAAAATTCAGTATTTCTTATAATAAAAATTTCTTAATTTCAAAAAAAAAATAAAAATTTTAAATTTTTGGTTGAAAACTTTGTATGAACACTTGTTTGAAGTTTAATTGTGTGTATCCATTGTTACAATGAAATTGTTATTTAACTTAGTATTTTATTAACTATTAAACAATTACATTTTATAGTTTTTTTCGCAGTAATTGTTTATTCTACTTGTTGGCTGGTTACGAAAATAATATAAACAAAATCTTTTTTTTTTTGTAAAATTTATAAATTACATTATAATTATCAAATAAGTATAAAAACTAAATCGACATTACTATTCTTTTTTCCCTTTTTTTCCAGGTGAGAATAAAAAATTCTCAAACAGTTTTTTGCTTTATAATAATGTTTAAAGTGCGTTTCATTACCAGCACAGTAACTGAATGTTCGTAAATATACAGAATTTTACTTGTATTAATTCAAATGAAAGGGATGTGGCTTTTTATTTAATTTTGCTAGAGTATAATGCTGAGCCACATTTTCAAATTGTTCAAAAAAGAGATCTTTTTTAGGTAAAGAACACCATGATTTCTGTATAGCAGTAAAGAGTTTTTGTTTATTTTGCTGCTGTTATAGTGGAAAATTAAAAAAAAATTTTAAATAATATCTCGGAAAACAATACTAAGGAATATTTAGTGATAAAATTGTCATATTTGGAAAAAGTGTTGTTCACCACTTAATCGCCTCTAATTCTTTCCCCGTGATGTAACTGTCTAAAAACTGTATGTTTAAGCGTACGAACATAAGAAAACGTCTTCCGCCCATTTTCAATATTCTTAAAAAAAAAATAACTAAATAAGAAACACGAAGACTTTCTGATAGATTAACAAGAGAATCTTTATTTCAATTGATGAAGATTTAAAAAAAAGAAAAAAAATTTTTTTTGAGGAATGTATTTGTTTTTCAAATGTATATTCCCACAAAAATATTTTCCAGGCATCCACTTAATCATTTTTCAAATGAGCAATAAATAGTTCTAAATAAGATCACATTCAGTATGAGTTCAAAACATTTCTATGCAAATAATACGCAATAAATAGTTCTACGCAATAAATAGTTCTAAATCTGGTTACATTCAGTATGAGTACACAACATTTCTACGCAAATAATACGCAATAAGAAGTTCTAAATAAATAATTCTACGCAATAAATAGTTCTAAATATGGTCACATTCAGTATGAGTACACAACATTTCTACGCAAATTAGCTTGAAAAATCGCCAAGCAAATTTGAAGCCAATTTATCCGCCATGACATTGTGGGTGAATGTTTAAGTTGGTTACATAAAACAAGTTGGTTGAACAAAAAACGAGAAATTTAACGGAAAATGTAGCCAAAACGAAGGATCTTCATAAATAATTCTATAGCTCTTTAAGTTTGAGTATGAATTAAAAAATTCAATACCTGAACGTCGTTGAAATGGTTACGTTGTATGGAAAACAGTTAGCGATTGGTTGGGAGCAAAAAATATATTGGCATGAAACAAAAAAATTTCTCGTAGAATTAGCATCAACTTGAAGTACATCAACAAGCTACTTTTAGACGGCAAGATCTCAAACTTTTTTTAAAATTTTCTTTCTAAATTTTAAAATGCATTTTAACTATTTAATATATGTATTCAAAGCAAAATTTGTGAATAAATGTTAAATAGTACTTATATATTTCATTAAATCATCAGCTAACTATTAAAGTTAGACTTGTCAATTTTATGAGGGTGTCTATGCTATCTAATAGTAGTTTTAAAAATATAGAATTTTTTGAAGAAAAAAATAATAATATTAGTTTTCTTACTAAGAATATATTTCTAGAAAGAAATTCCGCAAAAGAACTTAAAAAACTCACATTTTTGTAATTAAAGAGTTGAATCAGCAAACATAAATAAAAACAAAAACTAAATAAAAGAACGAACTGTAGCTTGTTACAGCTATAGCATGATTTTGGGGGACTCAGAGAGTAAAGTTTGAGGGAAACTTCGCCAAATGTGGTAATTGATTTCGCTATCTTGAAAAAAAAAACATGAAAAATTTTAAACTGCCTGAAGTAACTTACTTTGGGCACAGGAACTTTAGTATAGACACAACTAAAAAGTTGTTAAGATTTTTTTTTAATTTTTAAACTCAAATCAGGTAGATGTATAATTAAACAGAATATGATTTAAATAAATATGACAATTTATTTAGCAAAACTTCGAAAAATTAAAAACTTGGGTAAAAACAATTATAATAATTCAAACAAAAATTGTTTAAAATGATTTTTTTATTTTTTATTTTCTTGATCATTAGTCGGATAATTTCGAAACTTACTATGATTGAATAACAGTTTTTAATTACTTTTTCTATTTGAATAAGATCTGAACTAGATTTAAAGATTAATTAATAAAAAGTAAATATTTTGACAGTAAAAAAAAAAAAATAATTTTTTTAAATTGCTGTAAATACTTTATCTCCTGGTTCAAGATTAAAATTCTACATTAAAAATTTTGAGTTAACCTCAGTTCTTGCTAGTTAAGAAAATCAAAAGTTAAATTAAAGTTAGCGGTCTTAATCCTTGAAACCTAATTTTAAAAAAAGAAAAACAAGTACGCAAATTTTAATTAACATTTTTATGTTTTGAATCAACAAGGGATTATAAAACGGTGAATCATAATTATTTTTTTAAAAAATTGTTACGTTATCTGTTTTTATGAAAACTGGTAAAATAATTTATTATCTCTAGTAATTAATGTTTCGATTTTTACAGGAGGTAAAAAAAAAATTCCCATTAAAGAGAAATATCATACTTTATACTTTTTTTCACCGTAATTAGAGACTTTAAATGAGTACGGCGATTCCCATTAGTTTAATAGAAAATCTAGCAATTAAAAAAGAATCTTTGGACATATTAATTATATTTCAGAAAAATATTTAATCATAAGCAATAAACGTGAAATATTTCGTTGCCTATAAATGTCCTATGAAATGCCTTGATTTGAGACGTTAATTTAAACTAAATAAGCACAAAAGCTTCTACGATAAGTGCTGTTTCAAATTTAAATCCAGTATATTATAATGCTTTTAAAAATTGGCAATTGAAAAAGAATTCAAAAATTGTTTACTTTAAACATCGATTATATTGTGTTTTATTTAGAAAAAAAATTATGTAATTGACGGGTTTTTTTTCTTTTCATAATGGCGTTAGAGTAATAATTGGATCTATTCCTAATTTTTTTATTTGGTGCTATTCATCGGTAATAAATTTGGTTTTGTCTTTAAATATCCTATGAAAGGCTTTGATTTGAGACGTTAATTTAAACTAAACAAGCACAAAAGTTTCTTCGATAACTGCTGCCTCAAAAATAATGCTTTTAAATAATGGGAATTTAAAGGAATGCGAAAATTGAAAATTGTTCATTTCAAACAAATTGATAAATACATTTGGTATATTGTGTGGTATTTATAAAAAAAATGATGCAATTGACAATTTTTTTCAAAATGGCGTTAGAGTAAAATTAGATACATATACAGTTTGTATGTAATTAATCAGACAAAACTGTAATTAATCAGACAAAACTGCTATCAAGGATAGACTGTTAGAAATTGTACCGATAGTTGGACCACAATAACGTTCACATTTTCTGAAATTTTAATATGGTGCTAAGCTGAACTATATTATTTTATTATTGAACCATATTATTGTTGAACCTCATTCTCGTTAAACTTGATAACTCGGTACTGTGGTTCAACTTGAATGGAATCATGATTTAATTTTATACATAATTAAAGTCGAAGCAAATTTGACAATATTATGGTTCACATGCAAAATTGTTTATTCAAACATGATTGACACTGAAAAATCTTATGTAATTGTATTGCCAAAAATGTTTTAGTGACGGTCGGAAATTTTTAACGGAAACATATTTGAATAATTAAAATAGTACTTTTGAGGTCACTTAAAGATCCAATCAGTATTGAAAATCGCTTGAGCATTTACCTCATACCTTGGTAGTATGATTTTGTCTACATCGGCCTAACTAGACGTGGTTTTAAATTTAGACAAAAAAAGATAGATGTGATTGTTAGAAGCAATGAACTAGATCATTTATTTGAAAACGATAATGCGATGGGTGATCTAGTTACGCCACTGATGTTTTTCTGTTTTGCTCATTGTTCTTGTTCGTTTTTGATGTTCTTTTTTGTTAGCACTGTTATGTTTAAAATAATTTAAAGTTGTTAAGTTTTTTACGTTGGTACTGGCAGTTTTTTTTAAAAATAGAGTTCTGTTTTAATTAGTTCTAGTTCATGTTTTAACATTTTTCACTAAAAGAAAACTATTAGTTCACACTGTAGAGTTGGATAGTTGACACTCTATGGTTCATTATCTATTGTCTCAGTCATATATTTGTTTACTTTGGCACAATTATATCGGGAGAGATGCGTAATTTATAGCATAAACGAATGATGGGCATAGTTGCAGAATTGTGCTTTTCTTGCTATATTACAATAAGATTTATTGAATAAAGATAAGATTGCGTAAATTAATGTTAGAGTTTTGAATTTTTTTCGTACTGTTAATGTGTAGTTTATATGTTTATCATATGTAGAAACAGAAAATTTTCTAATAAATTCCAAATCTTTTATCTTGGATTTTTTATTGCTCATAAATAGTGCTTCTGTCGCATTTTTGTTTATTCTGTCATACGATAAATTCTACTACAAATAGACAAAAGATAAATTTACACCAATAACACTTTTCAAAATTTATTCTTTAGTTTAAAAGGATTTATGGTGCATGACATCCAAATACAAATGCCGTTTATTAAACATGGAAATAAACTTATGAGCAAGGAAATTGATGGGAAGCTAAAATACTTAAAATAAATCGTTATTTACTTTAAAATATACTTTTGTCTTCATTTGCAAAGGAAATCCTCGAAGAATTAACAACTAAGCATTTTATAGAAACAAAATAATAATAAATAACTAAACAACAATAAAAAACTTTATAAATTCAATTAAAAATAATTAAAGAAAACGATAAATTTATTTGTCTTGTTAAGTTTTTTACAATAAGGTGGCGCTGAAATCGTTTGGTAGAGAGTGCCGCCAATTTTGCCGTGCTTTGAAAACCTTAGTATATTTCTTTGTGGTTCGCCTTTAACGATTTATTTCTGCCCAACATATGACTCAGGTTGTTTCAGTTTTTCTTTTTTCCTCAGGTGAAAAAATTAATTTAAAAATTTGTAAATATGAGTGATGTATATATGAATTGTAAATACGAGATAGAAATATATGAGTGATAACAAAATGATTATTTAGTGGTAGAATGCTTTGAAATGCGCTTGAGGAAAACTGGTAGTTACAAAAAGATTCAAGAAGAGAAAATGGAGATACAAGAAAAGAAAAAAAGAGACAAAAGATTTTATTTTAAGATCAAGTAATATTTGCTAAAAAAGAAGACAACCAGTATAATGCGCTACAATTCTTCAAATAATAATAAATTATTGATTAAAAATGGTAATATTATTGACTCTGAAATCACTAGAATAGAAAAAGAATCATTAGACTAAATTACCTAGTTAAAAACTTCATTTGCTTCAAAAATAATATAAAAAATAAATAACAGTAGACCTGTTTCAAGCGCTTCAAAAACAGGCGCCCATTTTCAAGATTTGCCAGACGTGAATGAGAACAAACAAAAGTAATTTGAAATATAAAACGTTAAGTTGCCAACGGAAAAATCAAGATGAGAAACAACACTAGAAAAATTACAGTAGTCGAGAGAGAGAAAGAAAAAAAAAGCCGAGAGTGGCAAATCAGGGTAAAATGCATTTCCATACGCCATGGAGAGGTAGAGATAAACTAATTTTGTTAACAAGAAAGCAGCATTCATGTAAACAAAAGAAGATTCCAGGGTATCAAGATGAGATGATGTGACTGGGGTGGAAATAATTTTGTCATTGTCTAAATGGAATTTATGCGCAAGATTCTAACAATGTGCAGCAAGTGATTATTTCTCGTATTCTTGATGGCAGAAATATCGGTATTGATAACGGACATTTCAAATTACTTTTGCTTTTTCTCATTCACGTCTGGCAAGTCTTGAAAACGAGCGCCTTTTTTGAAGAACTTGAAACATGCCGACCCTTATTTACTTTTTATGTATTTTTGAAACGAATGAAGCTTTTAGTCAGATAATATCTTAACGCTACAGTTTCTTGGGATTATTTATTTAACATTAGAGTAAATGTTTCGCTGGAAATATAAGCACTTAATTTATTTAAAGTAATTGAAATAATTGTAAATCTGCTTTTTTTTCTATTTATATTAAGGGAAACAAGTTTCAGAAAAAAGGTTCTTTGAAACAATCAATCAAATTTACATCAATTTAGATAAAGTACATTTCGATAAAACTACTTTAAAAGCTTACTTTTCTTGATAAAAATCACATGTAGATTATGTACAGTTTCTTAAAAAATAAAGTAAATAAAAAACAACAATAATAACCACTTTTCGCCAGTAACTGGATAGATACAATTACGTCAGCTTGATACGCCAAAACCCACAACTCTTATTCGAAAGATAAAGAAATAAAATATGTTTAATGCAATTACAATGCTTAATAAAGAGCATTTAAATAACTTGCTCTTTTAATCTGAAACATCTAACAAATAATTAATGCTTAAAAAAGAATATTAATGATTTCGGAAGATTAAAACATTAATTCATTAGAGTTAAATGTTCCGATAAATATTTAATCCAACAAAAAATAAAAATTATTTTTTCTTCAATTTGTAAAAAAAAGGAAAGAAAGAAAACAGGTCAGGTCAAAAACAATGGAAAACTGCAGAACCAATTAAATTTACTTCAATATATCAGATAAAATTCGTTCTAAAAAAAAAACGCATAAAAATAGCCTATTTTTTATATCAAATTTTCATTTTCCCAAAGGATTATATCCGATAACCTTTTTTGATAAAAGCACATGTAAATCATGTAACGTTTCTTTCTTTTCTTTTTTTTTAAAAATACATAATAATTTTTCTCCCACTATTTTTTCGACAGTAGCTGTATGCACGTCAAAACCTACACCCTCTGCTCTATAAAGCCAAAAGATTTTTTGCGAAGATACTTATTATGGAGTAATTGTCGCTGGGGAGTGAGATGAAGTGAAGTCAGAAAACTGAACGTAAAATGAAACCCTAGTATCTCCCTGATCGCGTTACGTGTAATCCAGATATGAGAGTGCATGTAACGAAAATAAATGTTTCGAAAAAGGTGTGGGGGTGGCGAGAAGGGGAATGAGGTGAGAAGGGTGAAAGGAAGATAAGGAATGTAAAAATAATCAAAGTCGCAGGAGTCAAAACCTGTATAATATCTCATTTTTATTAGAACTTTTGGAAAAGCGATATCAGTACTAGGGTAATGGGATAAGGTAGGCTAACGAGGGAGGGTGTTAGGAATTAGTCACCCCCGTACTCATGTAAATGAAGGATTTATGGATTTTGCCTGAATTTTATCCAGTTGGATGTGTTTTATTTTTACTTCGGGTTGAAAAAAGAACTGCTTTAATCTCTTATCTTTGCTAAGATTTGTTTTATAATCTTACCATGCTGAACATAGAGGGTAATGCTTACTCACTAATCGTCATGTGTATGCAAATGCTCTATAGCAGGAAGCAAAATTTCCACTCTCATTGGCGATCAAACTGACAAGTAAGCTATAGCTTGAGTTTTAAATTAAACCATATACGCTTAGAAGTATGATGCCAAGCGACAGCATTTTTCTTTCATTTAGAACAAAAAATTTTAAGTCACTCAATTTTCGTCTGATAAACTATTGCTTTCGGAAATATAGGCAACCTAATGCTGGTTTAATATTATCGTTGTGTTAGTTTCGATTAATATTAACTTTGTATTTAATATGTTTCGATTTTTAAATTTCTACATTTTTTTATGATTTTAGTCATCAAAAAATCCTTTATACTAACAGCTATGAACAAACGTTTTAAAAAATTTCCATATTTTTCATTAATGTAAAATAGCGGACCAGGATAGCCTGGTTGGTAGGGCGTTGGGTCCATGTCCAAGTCGTCGGGAGTTTGATCCCGGCAGGCTGAAGATTCCCTGTGTGGTAAATGGTGACTGGTGCGCGTTAAATCTGTCTGGTATCAAACTCCTTCATGTTCCCATGAAAAATAAATACCTCTGGGGCACTGAATTGGAGATTGATCATTCTCTGGCTCAGGTCAAAATTACGATCTGTGGATGTATAAATGGGTTCGCCCTATAAACGAGCAAGACGTGTGTGTGACTGAAGTCATATTCTTGTTCATAGATGGCGCCACCGAAAAACAGGAAACGCATTCTCTGCCTTAAATTCGCTTGGTTTCACCAAGTAGGCTTGCTGCTATTGGCAAGTGGCATTAGAAACAACAACTTGTAAAATAAGGGTAGCGAACATTTTTTGTCCCACTAATGTCTATAGAATTAAAATTTCATGCCCTGGTTTATAGTTTAACTCTGTAGTACATGTAAGAGAAATTTTACTATTTTGCTTTGACTGAGAAAATATTTGCATATAAACAATACAAATTTCAGTTTTTAGAAAAGAGATAATGTTATAATTACAACCAAAATAAGTAAAACTTTTCTTTAAATTTTTTCTTCTGCTATTTTCTTAGGGAGAAATTAAAATCACTTTTGCTTTAGCAATTCACACGATTCAAGGGCAATTTTCGATATCTAAGCATAAATGAATTCCGTTAAACGGTTCATTTGAAAAAAATACCAAACTCCCGAGAAGGTTAGTTCATTAATAAAAATTTTGTTAAAATCTATAAATGTAAAATTATTCTCTGTGCAGCAGAACCCGACTATGTCTGTCTCATAACCAGGTTGTCTCACCAGATTTTAGACGAATCCTTCCGACCTCTTCCTGGAAGTATTTCTAGTCAATTTTCTAGTTCCATGCCTTATCTGGTATTAGGGAGCACAGAGAACATTTGCCGGGCTCATAGTGCGATTTAGTCCATGTTAGAATATTCCTTAGCATATTCATTGTAAACTACATATTCGAGTTTTATTAATAGTTTTGATAAGTCCTTGTTAATATTTAAGAGGAGGAATAGTCAGAGATAGCCTGCTAGAATAATAGATAGCAGGTAACCCAGGTAACCTTACGGCAAGCGTTGCATTTTCATTTTTATTCGGTTGGCATAGAAAAGTTGACAATTTAATTCTTTTTTAAACTTAGTAGGAATATTGTTAGAAAAAAAACTTGGTAGAAAACTTCTTTCCTCAAAGATTGAATGAAGGCTTGCAAAAATCTTCACAAAAAAAAAAAAATTCTCGTGTTTTAGCATTTATTTGCATATTTATATTTATTTTTAGCTCTTATTATTTCTGTAAACTTTGTTTTTGCCTTTTTTTTTCAATCTATTTTTATCCTGTATCTCAAATACAATACTTTGTATAGAAAACTTAATGATCAGGCCAAACTTCACTTTTAAAAGTGTTAAAGAAATTATAGAAAAACCTGCGCTATAGAAAATGTAAATCTTGTCAGAGTGATGGTCATAAAATCTAAAATAAACAATTGAGAAGGGGAATTTTTCCTAGGTTTGAAAACGCTATTTATTCTTGATTTGCGGATGATTTTTCAGCCTTTATTTCAGAAGGTTTTTCTAGTCTTGTTTTATAATATAACTCGGACGGATAATTCAGAACTGGGGGAGAAATTGTTAAGCAAGCATTCCCTTTCTAACCTTCACCATACATAACACGTTAAATTGCTGTTTTTCTAAAACACACATTCACTCTTAAGTCCGGACATCGCACCTATTACGGATAAGAACTGAGCCACTTTTTTTTATTTGACAATAATATAAAGCACTTTTGTAATAATTTTTATCTCGTGAACTTTTCATTGTGATTATGCATACCATGACCACGATTTCTTTTCTTTTTCTTGACTAAATTTTTTATTAAAATTTTCTGCACGGCAAAGGATTGAAACATGCTTTCTAAATTGAATTACCATTTGGTCGGAAGGTAATTCAGCTCTTTTGGAAACGTTCAAAAAATTGTTTAATTCTCTGGGAAAAGTTTAAAATAATTTTCTGTCCTCTATATCAAAAAATTTATGTAATTTGTATCATAAATTTGTATTATATAATACACGAAAAATCTGTATAAAAAATTTAAGTCTGATATAAACAATGACTCACACTAATCTAAATCGAAAAACTTAAAATTCTTGCGTTCAAGGTTACATTAATTTCTGTTTGTAAGATCTTGTCACAGTTGTATATTTAAAATAGAGGGAAAGAAATAAAAAATAAAAAAAATAAAAAAACAAACAATTTCAATGAAAACATTTGCGTTCCTGATTACTTAACATTCAGAATTATAAAAAATATATCATAATACTAAAGCAGTATTTATAAATATTCATATGAATAATAATGATAAGGTCATATAAAAACTCAAGCTTACGACACAAGTAAAAAAAAAAGAAAAATAATATTAAATTAACTTTTCTAAGGCTTCGTTATTAATTTATTCCGCAGATTGAAACATACGAAATGTCATGTATCAAAGATAAAAAATACAACTACCAACATGAAAATAACAAAAAACATGCATCCTAAACAGCGCCAAAAGCAAACAAAAATACGAAAACATTGGAATGCAATTCTAATTAAAAACTTGTCATCTACACACTCTATGAATATTCATCTCTTTCAAAAGTACCAAGTCTTTTGTTCAGAACCGGAATTAGCATTCAGCACGCGCTGTCCGCCATCTTGGTTGACCCAATAATTACTCTCGACCACAGGATTTATAACATTTGTTTTTAATGAGGACTTCACGAACGGTCTTTTTCTTATTCTTTTTACACGAAAGCGAAACTGAAATTGCACTAAAGAACAGTAAAAAAAGCAACCAAAATATAATAACCAAACCTTCAATGTCATGATCGGGCTTGTAAGAGCTTTTAGTACGGAACATTATTTATTTTTATTTTTTTATTATTGTTTTCTTATCTTTCGGAATTTGATAAAGGATTCGGAGATATTATCTCGTTTTGGTAGTCAGATATGGAAATCGTGATACTCTCGGAATCAGACCACCTCATTTATCTTGAATTTCCTTTTAAGCATCCAGTGGCCATTTTATAAAGAGTTATAAGGCAGAAGAGGAGGAATAAAAAAAAACAAATAAATAAAGAGAGAAGGAATTATTTTAATAAAAGTCATACATCATGCTGTTGTGTTCTTTTTTCATGCTTTCGCCCAGAACTGTTCTAATTTATGTTTGCATTTAATCTTGTAAGATATACGTTCGGATATGCTATAAATATCAATAATATTTCCTGGATTACATTTCAGCAATTTGTGCTCTCGTTTTTTACTTATCTTTTTTTTAAACATTTTTTCTCAAATATTCTTTACTTCTAAGTAGAGTTAGGTTGTTCATCCGCCTTATTTTACGTGTAGTAACTTTTTTATTTTTTTTTTGTTGCTAAATTTGTTACGACACTGATGGAATTTTTATTCTGAAATTACGGTAAAATAACTGGCAACAATCTGTCCATCGGATTAACAGTGAAATTTATGTTTAGGAACATTTTTTACCTTTAAGGTTTTGAAACCGTTTGCAACTGGTACAGTTAAAAAACCGTGAATACATAACTATACGGTTTTGTAACTATTTACAACTAGCATAGTTTTTAAACCATAAAAGGACATAAGAACTCTGTGGGCGCTGAATCATTTATGAGTGAATAATAGTTTCGTATTCTATTTCGTTAGTTAGATATGAAAATTAGAATATTTTCAACAACTGATCTCTTTCATCTCGAATTTCATTATTCTCACCCAGTGACCATTTTATCTTGAAAATGGAAAAAACTGAGAAAAATAGGAAAATATTTTAATGATAGGGGCTCATCATACCAAAATGTTTTTTTTTCCTTCAAGTTTTAATTTATTTACGTTTGGATAAGCAATAATTATTAATAAAAATTCCTGGATTATATTTCAAAAATTAGTAGGCGCCATTTTGAATTCTTTATACTCTAATTCTTTTCTCTTTTTTCAATATTTTTATAATATATTTCTCTTTATTGCAAAAAAAAAAAAAAAAAAAAAAAAAAAAAAAAAAAAAAAAAAAGGAAGAAAAAAAGACAATTATTCTTATTTACATCGTATTTGCACTCTTAAAATAAATTTGCCCTTTTTAGTATACTTTTGAATCTTAACAGTACAATATTCTTAAAATAGCAACTTTGTGTATTTCTTCGCTCAATTAACTTCCATAAAATTAAATTGGATTGCATTAGAATTAAAATGGATTGCATTAAAATTAAAATGGATTGCATTAAAATTAAATTGGAATGCCTTAAAAATAAAATGGATTGCATGGATCAATCAATCGGTACTTTTAACACAAAGTAAAGCTTGCGAGTTTATTATGAAACTTGTTTTCAGGAATATTCATATCAACTTATCTAACTTGTGCTCATGAAATCATTTCTGAATAAAGAGATAATCTTAGCATAAATTTGCATCAGTAAAATATCAATCGTACATATTACTAAGTGCAAAAATGGTTCAATTTTTCATGTTTGTCTTTGGTCTTTCTTTGTTTCTTTATTTTTCTTCTGAAAAATACATATTCCGTGCATGTATGTTAAAAACGAATTTTTTCTCAGATAAATAAAATATCGATTAAAACATCAAATAAATTTGTCTCCCAACGTAAAGTTTACTTCCAATCGAAGAATTTAATGTAAGTAACTTTAGAGATAAGAGACATGACAAATTTAAGAAAATAAACTTCATAAAGTATACAAATGTCAGGAATATCAGGAAAAAAATAAAAATAAGGAATTTAATAGCTCTGGATCCGGGAAATGCTTCACTGACTTATTTTGAGTTGAATTCCGGCATAATAAGCAATTCACTTTCAAGTAAAATTTTTGAAAAATTCGAAGAATGGGTAAAAGGGTTTGGAAATCTTTTTGTGCAGCTATATTATTTTCATTCCATTGAATTATAATCAAAGAAACTATTCACATGAATCGAATTCAATATTAAGTTTAATATCACAAAAGATCAATGATGTTCGTAGTGCATCATACATAAAAAAATTTTTGAACTCAAATGAAAATTCGGAAGGTCAAAAAATTCAAGACAGTAAACAAAACTAGAAGTATCGGTTGTGTAACTGAAAACGCTGCACTATGAAGTTACGTGGTTTGTTACGAACACTACCTTAAGTGACACTCAAACCTTCTATTGGATAATATTTGGGTTACCAACTGAGCCAAAATTGGCGGGAAATTTCATAAATAATATTAATAAGTAAAAAGAGAAAACATAAATAAAACAAATAAAAGTATTAATAATAATTAAAATAATAATATGAAAATAATAATATGAAAATAATAATATAGTTTTCGAATAATTATGAAATAAAACTGACAACGCTGCAACTATGAAGTTACGTAGTTTTCTTTTAAGCACTACCTTAGGTGACATTCAAACATTCTATTGGGTAATATTTTGGTTACCAACTGAGTCAAAATTGGCTGGAAATTTCATAAATAATATTAATAAGTAAAAAGCAAAAAGATAAATAAAACAAATAAAGGTATTAACAATAATTAAAATAATAACATGAAAATAATAATATAAATGCAATGAATTGTTTTCTAATAATGATAAAATAATAAATCATTAAAAACGCTTAAAACTAAATACCAGTTTTTATATTAGTCTATTCCCTAACATGCGCGGTGAAAAAAACAAAAACTGCAAAAAAAATAATTTTCATCTATTTAAAATATCCATACGGAAGTACAAACTCAAGATTAAATCTCCCAAACTGAACCTTCATATAATGTAAAAACAAATAAGAAGATAGTTTTCATTTTATAAAAACAGAAAATAACGATAAAACATAATTGAAAAACAAAAAGAAAAAGCTTAGAATATAAGAGCTTTATTCAATCTAATACTAGGCTTATAAAAATTGTATTTAAGCGGAAAAGATACTTTATAATAACAATAACTGCATTAAAATGTATTTAACGGTATTTATATATAGTTTTAAGCCGATAAAGTGTTTGAAATCTAGAAATTTTTTTCAATAAGCTTTGTTCTTAGTTTTAATAATTCATAAAATATTTTTATTTGTGAAAATTTACATTTTTATATGCTTATTTTAAATTTAAGATAAAGTACTTGGAAAATTAAATATCTACCTATGCTTTAGTAAGAAAGATTAAATATACTTATATACGCAATTCAAATGCAATTTCTTAACATTAAAATTAACTAAAAGCTTAGAACTAAAATTGATGGATTGAGGAGATAGTATAGCAAATTATTGTAATTTTTCTTCATAAAAAATTGCACGTAAGCAAAAATTCTTCTCATTTTTCACAATTAAGTAAATTAAAAAATAAAGATTTTTTCTATTTTTTTTTAAATGTTACACAATTATTATTTTTTAATATTCGAAATAGTTTTCTTTTGTTCTTATTTTGAATGGTCTTTTTCGCCCTTTCACTGTTAAAATTTATTGGATTACATAACATCGAAGACATATTTTATGATTATTTATCTAAAAATTAGAGTTAATTTTCTTCTAAAAGTTTTTGGTTCTATGGGAATATTTCCATATCGTAATCTGTAGAGCCAAACTACAACCGCCAAATAATGTTTTGAACCTGCATTTTTTTTTTTTTCTTTAAAGAACAAGTAGAGGTTTGTCTGAGGGTGTTTACAAGTTATATTCTTCGAGTTGATCTCCATCTATGATGTTTTTTTTTTTTTTTTTTTATTTTTTATTTTTATTTTTTTTTTTNGTTTTTTTTTTTTTTTTTAATTTATTTAGCTGTTTCTCTCGGGCCGCTGCCCGTAAGTTTCCAAGACTTGGCGATTATTCAACAGCATATCACAATGCAGAAATCTTTCCTGTTCTATAAATATTAACACTGGGTTATTAGAATCATTAACCTTAATATCTTTGTTATTATTCATCTAATTGTTGATTATTATTATTCATCTAAATATCACTGACTTTTATTCATCTAAATATTATTGGTATTTTCTTATGAATAGCATAGGCTATTATTATTCGTTTAAATACCAGATTTTTTTTTGAAAAAATAAATTCTGGATATACAGTGAACGAAAAATAGACAACACCCTGAATACTTTTTGCTTAATGATCCGATTTTCATGTTCTATGTAAATTAATGATTAAAAGAAGGCATATTAGATACATTAATTAATTCTAAACTATATAAGAATTCAAATATGAGAATGTACTTTGCCAAGTGAAAATACATACTTTCTGTTCTACGACAGGTCCGAATTTTGATTTTCAAAATATGAGTAGAGGTGGAGGTTCCAATAGTTTAGTCAGAAAACTCTTTGATAGTTAAGGCTTCGTTGTGTCATTTTTACTAGTAGCGTTAGTTTTTTATTATCTCTAGAACAAGTTACGCAAATCAAACCACTCTTGATTCCATTTTTTAAACTATTTTACCTAAAGTTTGTTTCAGGCAAAAGTAATTTTTAATAATCCTTTATTATTTCTATTAATAGATTTGAGAATGACAAACATTTCTATTGTAAGCTACGCAAGTTATCTTCTTAAGCAATCAAATAATTCATGATGAAAATTTCAAAATTTGAGAGCAATCGATGGATTAGCTTTAAAAAAATCGAAAATACAAATTTTTGTAAATTTTTTATTCTTTGGACATTATTCTATCAATTTTTTTGCTCACAAAAACAATATAAAAAATTAATGAATGAAATAAAAATACAGTTTTTTTAAGTAGAAATGTTGGATTTTGTCTTAACCGATTACGTTCAAACTTTGGTAGTAAATATTTGCTTAGAGTGATTAACTGATGTGTATACTAAAAATTCAAATTTTTCCTCTGTTATTATGAAATTAAAGTGTAAAAAGATGTATTGATTTAAGTCCTTTCAGCTTGGGGATTACTTTTGAGGAGAATTATTATTATTATTTTTTAAATGCTGGCAAAAAGTTTCTTATTTATGATATTTGGTCAAAAAATATTTACAAAAAATAACAAAACAATAGTAAAAAAATAATGAGGCTTTAGGTTGGTTTTATAACTTAATGACGGAACCATGTTTTCAAAATTGCGAACATCACTTCATTGGTTAGATCAACTTACACTATGGAAAAAAGCTTGGTCAAAACTACCTGGATATGGTTACACTTACAGTGTTCTTGCTCTATGGGAAAACCAAGAGACTTGCAAATTTTTTCCGAAACTCTTCGGTAATTTTTTTGTTAAAATTAACAATAAAATGTGGTTTTACAGTATGTAATAAAATTTGGTGAATGATATAAAATTTGGTAATTTTATATGATATTTTATAGAACAGTATAGAAACCATTTAGTCGATGAAATTTACTTTCCAGTTTTGTATTTTTTACTAAATGGGTTATAATAAGAACTAAGTTTTGAAAACCAGAATTTGCGGTAAGCTATATGAACGGAAAAATTACCAAATGAATGATTTAAATACTGTATATTTTGGTTTTATAAGCCAGAATTAGGTTGTTTTTTTCCACCAATAATATCATTTCCAGACAGAAATTGCAGACTTACATCTACAAACTATGGAATCAGTATTTCAATCCGCGGAATAAAAGTGTATTTATTGAGAAAAAGTGCAAACATTTTCTTACCTAAACAAGNAGTTGAGACGAAAAATTGATTATACGTTAAAAGTTACGGTTGAGAAACACAACATACACGCGGAGATGAAAGATGCCGACAACCAGTGCGAATTCTCAGAAACGAAAAGGGTGGAATGTTCTAGAAAGAAAGGGGCTCTGCAAGGAGCTGGTAAGGAATTTTTAGGGGGAGAATGTCCAAATTGCGCTACCGCTTAAGGGGCTAAAGAAAGATGATGAAATAAAAAAATGTATTACAAAATTATAAATTAAGTCAAAAGAATTAGTATTTTGATTAAAAAAAACAGGATATTTAGAAAATTAGGCTGTGACCTAATGTCACAATGAGAATGTACTTTGCCAAGTGAAAATTCATACTTTCTGTTCGACGACTGGTTCGGAATTTTGATTTTCAAAATATGAGTAGAGGTGGGGGTTCCAACAGTTCAGCCAGAAAACTCTTTGATAGTTAAGGCTTCGTTGTGTCATTTTTACTGCTAGTGTTAGTTTCTTTATTATTTCTAGAACAAGTTACGCAAATCAAAACACTCTTGCTTCCATTTTTTAAACTACTTTACCTAAAGATTGTTTCATGCAAAAGTAATTTTTAACAATCCTTTATTGTTTCTATTATTCAACTTGAGAATGACAAACATTTCTATTGTAAGCTACGCAAGTTATCTTCTTAAGCAGCCAAATAATTCATGATGAAAATTTCAAAATTTGAGAGCAATCGATGGATTCGCTTTTAAAAAGATAAAAAGTTTAAAATACAAATTTTTTAAGTTTTTATTCCTTGGATTTTATACCATAAATTTTCTTGCTCTCAAAAACAATAAAAAAATAAATGAATGTAATAAAAATAAAATTTTTAAGTAGAAATGTTGGGTTTTGTCTTAACTGATTGCGTTCAAAGTTTGGTGCTAAGTATTTGCTCAGAGTGATGTATTGATATGCATACTAAAAATTCAAATTTTTCTTCTGTTATTATGAAATTAAAGTGTAAAAAGATGTATTTATTTAAGTTGTTTCAGCTTGGGGATTACTTTTGTTGAGAATTATTATTATTTTTTTTTTAAATGCTGGCAAAAAGTTTCTTATTTATGACATTCATTCAAAAAATATTTTTTTAAAAATAACAAAACAATAATAAAAAAATAATGAGGCTTTAGGTTGGTTATATAACTTAATAACGAAACCATATTTTCAAAATTGCGAATATCACTTCATTGTATGGATTAACTTACACTGTGAAAAAAATGTTTGATCAAAACTACTTGAATACGGTTGCATTTACAGCGTTCTTGCTCTATGGGAAACCAAAAGGCTCGCTACTTTTCTCCGAAACTCTTCTGTAATTATTTTGCAAAAATTAACAATCAAATGTGGTTTTACAATATGTAATAAAATTTAGTGAAAGATATAAAATTTGGTAATTTTATATGATATTTTAGAGAACAGTATAAAAACCATTTAGTCGATAAAATTTACTTTGCAGTTTTGTATTTTTTACTAAATGGGTTATAGTAAGAACTAAGTTTTGAAAATCAGAATTTGTGGTAAACCGTAACCATATGAACGGAAAAATTATCAAATGAATGATTTAAATACTGTATATTTTGGTTTTATTAGCCAAAATTAGGTTTTTTTTTTTCTTTTTACCAGAAATATTATATCCAGACAGTACGTGTAGACTTACATCTTGATACGTGTAGACTTGAAATAAAATAATCACCTAAAAAAATCGCATGTTAATTCGACCATTTGATCAAAAGTTATTTCGATCAGAATTTTACTCACATCGCCTAGCCAATAAAATGGCGCATTTTAATGAAAAGTTTCTGCAATAACTTAAAATAATTTTAAATAGCTTGCTTTTCTCCAAAACTTACATAAATTATAATGTTGTCAATCGGAGGCAAAAGTTTGCGAGGAAATCCAATAACTTTTAACTTCAAGAGTTTAATTACAAACTCTCCGATTCCTAATATGCCAATAGTTCGAAACTTATGACACTCCGGATTAGGAGTCCGCGACGTTAGAAAACTAATATAAATGAGTCGAAACCTCTTTTGGATATGAAGAGATATGTCAAAATGACATTTCAATACTTGGTCTCAACGCTTTACCGGGCTGTGAACTTTTATTGCAGTTTAATTGCTAACTCTAGAATTGTTAAGGTTATAGTTGGATACAAATTAACACTTCGGATAAAGAAAGGAAGTTTTATATATCATTTCTAATCAAGAATTGTGTGACTATAGAATTAGCAAAATTGAGTTAAATAATAAAGTAAGACTTGTATCTTCTTTGTGACTGAACAATAAGCAGTTAACAAAAGTACTAATTTGATATTGTTTGATTATTCCTAACTTCATTTTGATCGTTTAGTTCCTACCGAGACAGATCCAAATATGCCCAAAATTTCTTCAATATGCCCAAAATGCAACACATCGGTATCTGTACTCCATTTATATACCTATTGATTCCAATGGTAACGAAAGATATTAATACATTCCATTTATATACCGATTCATTCCATTAGGATACCAACTCATTCATTTGCTGTCTTTGGATACCCATCCAAAATTATGGTTTTTAGCTGATACTCCCAAACAAAATGTCACCCTATGTAATGGAGTTTATCTTTTATGTAATATGAAATACTAATTTGGTATTGTTTGATTATTCCTAACTTTATTTTGATCGTTTAGTTACTACCGAGACGGATCCAAATATGCCCGAAATTTCTTCAATATGCTCAAAATGCAACACATCGGTATCTGTACTCCATTTATATACCTATTTATTCCAATGGTAACGATAGATATCAATACGTGCCATTTATATACCGATTCATTCCATTAGGATACCAACCCATTCAGTTGGTGCCTTTGGATACCCATCCAAAATTATGGTTTTTAGCTAATACTCAAAAACAAAATGTCACCCAATATAATGGAGTTTATCTTTTATGCTCCCAAGATTTTTCACCTAACGAAATTATGACCCCCGGACATTTTGTTGACGCAAATGAAAAATTTTACATAAAAAAAGAAAAAATATATATGAAATAATCATATCGTTTTATAATCACAATTAAAAACTAAAACTCTCTCAAAAATGTGATTTACTTTTTTTTAAATTTTTTTCATTTAAATTTTTTTTAATCTTTCTCATTTAGATACTAGTTAGCTCAGTAGTTTTCAGATAAAATTAGTTTAAGTTACAAATTTAACGCCGTAGAAATAAATTAAAACTGCAACTTTTTTTATTTACTAACTTCTGTACTGCATTAAAAGTTCTGCAACTCTTTTCTTTGCAGTTAACTTCTGCTACTCAACAAAAAATTCAGAAAAAATCTTAAAAATTTACTTTGTATTGCCCATAATATGCGTCCCACCTATTCCTTTAAAATGTCTTTCGGCTGTTCGTGCAAAGTGAAATAAAAAAGTTTAACCGAAACGTGATTATTTTGGTAATATTTCAGAAATTTATATTGCTAAGTGTGCTGGGTCCTTTTTACATATTTTTATTTCCTGTTACGAAGTAAGATCTCATATTCTGTCACATAACACAATTCTGGTGAGAACAACCAGAAATCAGCTTTGGCTATCTCTATTATAATTGTAGCGATCCACAAAACGGCTTACACAAAATCCTGTATAAAATCGTCATTTAGCTTTCAACTCACATTGCTTAGAAGGACATAAATCTGAGCGATAATTCGAATGTAAATTGTCGATGATCTTCTAAACGACTCTCTTATGGTATAAACTTCAGCCGAAACCATGTATGTCTGCGTTAGGAACTAAGGCCATAAATTTAGCCCATAACTGATACAGATTGAATTATGAGATGAATTTCAGGTAAGGGGGGGATACGAATCGACCTCTGACATCGAAAAAATTAAGAAAAGAATCATTTGTCATGTGATATAGTCACCGCACCTTGAAGCTGCCCATCCTCCCAGTAGAAAATCTGAAGATTGGCCTGCCCACGGATTGTTTGGGAGCGTCGAATTTATGAAGCTTCTTGCTTGTTCTGAATCATGAGGTTGTTTAGACCAAGTGGCGGTCTGATACAGTCTGAAGTTCAGCTGTTTTACACTTTAATCACCAGGTAGCTATCACCAGGCTGTTATTGCATCATTTGATTAACTCGTATCACTGAGATATCAGTGGTAGTTGCAGTTTTCGGTTTTGTCTATGCCATCAACTCAGACATATTTCATTTAGTTTCAAATAGCTAGTTGGCTTTTAAAAAATAAAAGTTTTTATCAGGTGATAAAATAATCTTAGGTGTAATGTATCAAGTGTGTGATGATATTACCGATACATTAAATCATGGTAAATTGGTATTTGTTGTGTGTGCATAACTCAAAATAAGGTAATTTGATTTTTCCTGATAGAATAATGTTTGGTATTAGACGATAATTTTTAACTTTCAGAATATGACTGGAATAAGTTAGGGATGACATAAATTTATAATGTCAAACACAGAATATATTTCAGCTGTAGGAAATAGAGAGACCATGTTACTATTTATGAAATCAAATGCTTTTTATGCTATTTGATATATTGTATAGATTAACAATGAGTTACTGCGTCGTTAAATAATTCACAGCACTAAGATATTAGAGGTACTTTTGCTTTTCAATTTTGCATAGATTGCCTGAAGAAAACAATTTTATAAGACATAATTAACCATCAGAATTTATATAAAAATCAGTTAAAATCCATATTTAGTGCAATATATTTCAATTATCCGTGGAACTGGTTTGCGTGAATACCATGAATAAAAAATCCATCTATAATTCGCATAAGTGTAAAATGACACCTTTTGTATTCTTAACGTCTCGAAACAACTTTCATTGTCTTTAATTACGTTTTCTTTTTCTTTCCAAAAATTTGTTGTTGCGTGTATTCTGTGAAATCTTTGATTTATATTCATCCCTGAGCTCTCACATTTCCGAGAGCGGTTAAACACTATTACCACAGTATTGCCAGGTATTTATTACCACAATATCTGTGCTACTTATTACCATAATTAATTAAACATCATTGTTAAATGATGTTTATTAAGCATCATTTGCAATATAGTACCTACAATATTAAATGGAATAGTACCTACATTTACAATATAGTACTATAAGGAATAATACCTACATTACAATATAGTACCAAATGGAATAGTACCTATATTACAATATAATATCTACAATACCAAATGGATTAGTACCTATATTTACAACATCGTACCAGCAGTACCAAATGTATAGTACCTACAATACCAAATGTAACAGTAGTTACATTTACAATACAGTACCTACAATAACAAATGGATTAGTACTTGTATTTACAATATCGTATCTCTACAATACCAAAAGTAATCGTACCTACATTTACAATATAGCACCTACAACACCTATTGTTGGTACTTACATTAACTAATAGAATAGTATCTGCATTTACAATATACTACCTGCAATACCAAATGGAATAGTACCTACAATATAGGACAAAAAGTGAAGAAAAAAGCATTAAACAAAGATATGGATTTAAATTTGATTGGAATTTGAGCAACGACAGTCAGTATAAGTAGCAAAAAAAAAGGGTTATTTTGGTGTCTGTAGGGTTCAATTGTAAATTTGCTAGTTTTTTTAATTTTTTTTATCTATCTATATATATATCTGATATATATATATATGATTTATATACAACCGACCCAATTTTGGGTTTACGACTAGTAATGTTCAACTCCGTAGCATTGTAATATTAAACCAATTCAGGAGACAAGGAAACTCCTGGATCAGTACCCCCAGAGGTATGATTTATTATGGGAACTTGAAGGACTTTGCTGCTCGACAGCTTTTTACCATGCATCAGTCACTATTTACTACACTGGGAGTCATCGGCCGGCGGGGATCGAACCCGAGACCTCTTAAACATGGGCCCTGTGCCCAAATTTGTTAGTTTGAAGAAATTAAGTTAAATTAAATTAAGTTAAATTAAATTATGAATTAAAGGATTTCTTACTAAAAAGGCAAGTATTGACGCTCCATCTATAGTAATTAACGCGTGTACGAATAGAATTATTTACGCTTAAACTAAATGTTTGTATTGTTTTATTTACTAGATTTTGTTATTTAATTTATGCCCTTTTTACTAGAGGTTATCATGTTTTTCATGCATATGACTGCTCATCCACTCAATATTTTAGTTTACAGCTTTTTTTCTTTTTAACACGAAAAAGAAATTACATCGATTCTTTGTTAACAATTTTGAAACATATAGTGTTTTATATGATAAGATAAATTCCTCTCCGAAAATATTTGCTAACACAGACTCGACAGTTTTATTTGATTTGTATAAGTATTTAATAATGTATATATTTTATTAGAAAATTTTAGATAATTGTTATTTTTTAATTATTATTTTTTCCCAAGATTATATAATCTTTAGAATAAGCGAGTGGCATTCTGCCTTAGCTCTACTTTAAATGTCTATCATTTCGTGAATTTACCTACTTGTACCTCTAACTATAATTGTGAACCATCTTCATTTTTCAAGCCTTATTAGACTCTCCTCAAACAATATTTATTTCTTATTTAGTCAAATTTCACGGGGCAGGTCATTTTTAGCAGATTTTGTAAGCCTCCCTGTCACGCCCTGACCGACATTCGTAATCTTCGTTGTTTTCTTTGGCGCAAAAGAAGTGAAACGATGTGAGATCACGATTCACAGTCACGCCTCGCCATTTCGCGTGTTTCTTTTTATTTACTTTGTGTGAACAGACAGTCTGCGTGATCTTTTGTAGTTAGCCCGAAGATGGACACACATTTTTATTATTTAGTAAATTTGCTGAAATTGTACATTCTCTGTATCCTCTTGGCACAACATTGAATAACCTTTTTTTGAAAGGATGGGAAGAAAAAAAAATTTAAGATGTATATTGTAATAGTTGTTGTTCATAAATGAGGTAATTGAGGTGTGTAAAAAAAATTTAAAAAAAAAAAGGGAATGGAAATATCAGAGGAAAATGTTGAAGAATAAAGTGAGTGTATTTAATTGTTTCAAATTGGAAATTCCTTCACATTATAAATCCTATAAAGTAGTGAAGCACCTTTTCCAGAAAAGTCCAACAGAAACACAAAAGTGGTTTTCAGGGTCACATTATTTCAGTATTTCCCTGCCAACCATTAACGCCAAATCTGAAAACAAACGTACTAATTTAAAAATTTTATTTTTTCATTTTTACTTGCAATAAGTTATATTAGTATTCAGTCTTATTACTTTGTAACCAACTGTTATATGGAACTAAAGTTGGAAAATTTCAAAGTGATTTTGGCTCGAAGCTTGCGAAAATGCTTAACGGAATAATACGTAAGTAGCTTATATTATTATCAGTTAAATACGTAATACGCGATATGTAAGTACCTGTCCTAATTATTCCTTTATTCAATGGACAAAATCAATTTATCTTAACTATTGAAAGACAAATCATGTGCATAACCTTTTTTTAAACAAAAAAACATTTGAAATTTTGCGCGCTAAACTTTCTTTATAAAAATAAATTACCATACTAAAGTAAACAGAAGTAAATAAAGCATAAATAATAGCAAAGAAACGGGCGTGCTACAGTTTCGGTTCCATAGAACAAGAATGAAAGTTCTACTACACATTAACTACTTTTTGCGATTCTATTTGTTTGGGACATATCGAAATCGTCATGAAATAAATAATTACGGCTCTAAAACTTAACATTTCCGTAATTAAAGGGAGTAGATTTTAATGCCAACATAAGACAGTTTCGACTGAGACTATATTGCACCAAATTTTAATGAAGTTAAAACCTAAAAAGGGAAATCAATTGGTGTTCTAAACTATGAACTCTGTCTGACGGTTTTTTAACGTATGAGGTATCACTAGTAACTCATGCTTTACTTGAATAAAACAAACCTTCTGAGGCCTTTAGTTAATGTGCAATCATTGATTTAGGGGCATTACAGAAAATCAGTTTCAAAAATTAGTAGGAGTATTATAAAAACAACTAAATCTCACTGTACGAGTCGTGATGGCGTTCGCCTTCGAGGTGAACCGGGTTCGAATCCCAGAGATGGCTGGTCGATACGAATTCCGCACCCGGCTCGCACCGACTACAGTGTTGACGTAAAAATATATCCTCAGTGGTACACGGATCTTGGGTTTGAGTCCTCTTGTCGTAAGGCTAACCATGGGAGGTTTTCATAATTTTTTCTCTCCATGTAACGTAAATGTGGGTTAATTCCCTCAAAAACTCCTCCACGAAGGTTAGTCTCAATGCTTGATACAATAGTTCCCTCGTCTTTCGGATTGGGATTAAAATTACACGGCTACGGTGTTGAACATTGGTAGTCGAAATTTCAGAGTTGGATCATTTGTACAAAGCCGGTTATATTATAAAATGAAATTCTAATTTATTAATTAAAATAAAATTCAAATTTATTAATTAAAATAAAATTCTAATTTATTAATTAAAATAAAATTCTAATTTAAGTGTAATTTATGTGAATATTTTCAGCTTACTCGAGTTAGTTTAAAAATTTCGTTGTTACAAAAAAAAGTTTTTTATTGTTAAAATTTAAGAAAAAAAATTCTCGATGTTAATAATTGTAAACTTATTCTTAACATTACTACACGCTAAAATTAATTAGCAACGCAAAACTAATTAATCACGCAGTCAGTGTGAGTTCTGAATAATAATAATAATTTTAAAAAATTGGCTTTTGACCGAGGCAATCTTAATAATGTTCCTTCGAGTTCAGAAAGATCTTAAAAATCACAAACCCTAGACTCCAGCTTAATGCAAAAGAAAAGAAAACACTACGACTTTAATTTTAATAGCTTTAGTTATTCAGTGGGACTCAAAAGAGCTTTAAAATCGTTTGAATTTTTAATGGAATTTCTCCTCAAAATCTATTAACTCAATCGGTATGCTTAGAATTTAAAATACTATTTAATAACGATTTTCTTAAGTAATAAACTATCCTGTTTAACAAGGGTTACAGTTTTATGTTCCATCCAATGCGAGAAAAGGATACGAAGTGAAAAGACAACCACACCCAAAAATGTTTCGAAAAGACGGGACTGGAGTTAATTGAAAACGTTCTATTTTACGTCGTCAGCTAAAATTGATTGTCCAAAGAGAGATGAAGTTTCTTTTCATGGCTACAGAAGCATTTTAATGGATCGGAGGCTATTAATTAATCAAAAGCGATTATTCCTCGCGTTTAAATTTCATTTTATTGCTTTCTTTAAATCCTATTAATTAAATACTCTTATTACTTTGTAGGCATTTTTTTAAGTATCGAATAATTATCTGTAGATAGCTTGCTAATAAAAGATATTTTTTATTTCTTTTTTCATACTTCATTTGCGTCCACAGGGTTTGGGGAAAGAAACAATTTCTTTCCCCTATCGCTATAGAGTGAAAAAAAATTGGAGTTGAAAAGAAAGGGGAAAAACCTGAAACCAAACGATTTTTTCTCATTTGTGTATTGCCTTAAAAATTACAATGACACTAAATTGTTTTTTAAATAAGAAACGCTTTGCAATTCCGAAAACGCTCAATTTCATAAAATGTATTCAAGTGTTTTAAATAAAAAAATCCCAAGACACTAAAGCAGAAAGTTATTACTAGATTAAAAACTAAATTCGCTTAAAAAAATATACCAAATGGAGGGGGGGGGGAACTGACAAGTTTGAAGTGCTCAAAAACAGGCGCTCATTTTCAAGACTTGCCAGACGTGAATGAGAAGAAACAAAATTGAGGTGAAATATAAAAAGTAAATTTGTCTATGAGAAGTAGAAAAATAAAGGGGCGAAACAAATCTAGTAAAACCACAGTAGCCGAGAGAGAAAGAAAGATGAAAAATTGAATGAGAAAAATGACTGCAATAATTGAAACATTGTATAATTTAAGACAAAGAAGAAAATGGAAAATCTGTCTATTTTTCTGTTTCAGTTGTTTAAGTCATCAGCAAATTATCCTCAATATTAAAATATCATAAGCGGCCGCATCTTTATTGTATTGGTTTAAAATTATTTTGCGTAATTTATAGGGCCCATACATAAGAAATAAAATTTGAAGATCTTCTTTAAAATTTTTCACTCGAACAGTCTGACATTTTTACTCCCATCCAAAAATAACAAGAGTAAATTTTTTTGTTGACAATATTAATAAAAAAAACTTTTTTTAAATCTTTTTGCAATTTCACGTATGCTGTTTTAAGAATGGCACCTATATTTTCTTATTGTTTTAACCTAAGCCAACATTTCTGTTTCCATTATATTTCACAGCTTTTCTGTTAAAACTCGTTCTTTAAAAAATCGTTTTCGTTATCTATAACTCCGGGAATTTCGTCAATCTATAACGACCATCCTCTGTTTATGTTTACGCATTTATTTCCCACTTGCGTCCCTTATTTGGGCCTCCTTGGAACGAGGAAAAAAAAGTTATTTTTCAGATAAAGTTTTGCTTTTCTTTTAGCTGTTGAAAATGTATTTGTAGTTTGATTTTTCACACGGTGGCCCGTGCCGTAGTTGGCGAAAAAGAAGAAGAAAAAAATTGTTAAGTTGTTGTTGTTAAGGCATTTCTTTTCTTCGCGATCCAGTTTTCCATATTTATTATTTTAAACTACATCTTATATTTTTTTAATATCATATATCTCCTCTTAGGGTGCTAGTACTCTTTACTGTAAATATAATGCTCACCGTTTCAAAAAAATGAGTGAATAAATACTCTGTCACCGCAGAAATATGAACTAGGGACCCATTTAATACATAGTGCGTAGCGTTTTTAAAAGGTGCTTATTTTCGATTCTTATTTTTTAAAAGCCCTTAAAGATGCTTTTTTTATTGTGTGTTTTTAAAAAGTGCTCAATTTTCCCTTTTCGAAATTGATATATTTTCTTTACCGTGTCGATTTTTCGCCACAAAAGCGTGGCTTTTCACATTATTCTATTCAATGTTTTAACAATTCATTCGACCACAATCCATTTTGGCTTACAATCGGTCCGTAGCGTATGAAAGCTACAATCATTTCACATGTTTGATGAAATACATGCGGGTCCGCATGTGCATATACTGAGCTGAGCTTGGTGAGATTTTTGCACTCTCATGTGCAACTCTGCTGCATTTTGCGTGATGTTCTCAATTTCAGGCTTCATTTTTCACCCTCAGAAATTGAACTGAAAATCTCTCGATCTTCTTATGGTGGTTAATACAATAAAAAAAAAGAAGAGTTATTTGTCAGAAACTAGTTATATTATCATGATCATGCAAAGTCTTTGAAAATTATTTTGCATTTTGCAATGTTCATAGTGCTTAAAAAGTACTTAAAAGGGGCTTATTTTTTATTGAAAGATTTGGCTACGCACCTTGTAATAAGCAAGGACACTAATTTACTTACCATCCTGTTATACTGTGATCAGTTTTAAAATCAGATCCGGTCGTTATAGTGGATAAAAAGTCTGCATATCATATTGAATGAAATGTCTGGAAATCATAATGAATGAAAAGTTTAGCCATCACATGGGAGGGAAAGTCTGCATTCATAGTGGATGAAAAGTCTCGACGACATAGTAGATGATAAGTCCAGACATCATAGTGGATGAAAAGTCCAGGCTCCATAGTGGATCAAGGGTCTGAACGTCATAGTGTATTAAAAGGATGGTACCATAGCTAATGTAGCTCTTAGCTCCTAGTAACGGGTGATGACATTTCTGAGCAGTTTTAGTAAATTAATTAATACAATATAATTAATGTACCCTAACTCCGTTAGAAGTTTGAGCAACATTTATATGATCCCCTGTTATATACATTTTGACAAATACTTGTATGTTTCAACAGAAAAAATACATTAAAAACGTCATTTAAAAAAAAGCGTAGCTCTGAGAGAAAAACCAATTGCAAATTTAAAATAAGTGATATGAAAATTTTCAAGATCTTCTAAAAATATTTCAAGCAACAAANTACTTAAAAGGTGCTTATTTTTTACTGAAAGATTTGGCTACGCACCTTGTAATAAGCAAGGACACTAATTTACTTACCATCCTGTTATACTGTGATCAGTTTTAAAATCAGATCCGGTCGTTATAGTGGATAAAAAGTCTGCATATCATATTGAATGAAATGTCTGGACCTCATAATGAATGAAAAGTTTAGTCATCACATTGGAGGGAAAGTCTGCATTCATAGTGGATGAAAAATCTCGACGACATAGTAGATGTTAAGTCCAGACATCATAGTGGATGAAAAGTCCAGGCTACATAGTGGATCAAAGGTCTGAACGTCATAGTGTATTAAAAGGATGGTACCATAGCTAATGTAGCTCTTACATTATGATACACACCGAAGAACTATTACATTATGACCACCCTGCTAATAACATGTAGGACCACGTTTAGCCCTCAAAACTGCTAGCACCTGCGGTGGCATTGATTCCATAAGGTGCTGATAGGTAGTCTGAGGTATCTGGTACCAAGCGCTCACCTACTGGTCCCGCAATCCCCTCACATTGTGAGGGGTTAGCGTGGCAGCACGAATTTGGTTTTCCAAGTAGGACCATAAATGCTCTATTGGATTAAGGTCAGGTGAATTTGGGGGCCAAGACATGACTTGAAAGTCACTGGAATGTTCCTCGAACCAATCCATGACGATTCGACACTTATGACATGGTGCATTATCCTGTTGGTAAACACCATCCCCTGCAGGAAAAACTGTTGCCATGAATGGATGAACCTGGTCTGCAACTATGTTCAAGTAGCTTACAGGCATTGTTCTATGAGGATTATGGATCCTAATGTGCCCCATGAAAACATTGTTCCTGGGCGAGAAACCATGAAAACCTCTGCGAGCTCATTGTTATAGATGGAGGGTGGTCATAATGTAATGGCTCTTTGGTGTATAACCTACCACAAAAGATTGACACGGGGATGCTTGCTCTAAGTAAATATTTATTCTTAATATAACCCGTACGAAATAAAATTGCGAGCATTTTGCGTAACATTTCTTTAAATTGCTTTCAAAAATTATTTTATAAACCACCAGTTTGAGCTAGATCTTTAGCAAATAAGGACTATTTAGAACCTGTGATTATTTCAGAAACGTACATAATTAAGTTGAAGCATTGAGTTTATTACAACTCGCTAAAGTTTTATTATAAATATATGAAACACACATAGATTTTATTTTTCATCAACCCGCCATTTCCGCTAATACTCTTAGCGATTCTTCCAAGAAATAGATAAATGTCAAAGAACTCAGTCTTAAATTTGAGCATTTCTTAGATAGAATATGCTTTAGTCTAATTCTAAACCATGTATGCACACCCGTAAACTAAACACTTTTATGTAGAGAACAAAATCCCTCAAGGATCTCGTATCGGGCCTACTAATTCAATGTTTTATTTGGAATATGAGAGATTTTATTGAAAGCATCAAAGTAATAAAGTCTTTTCTTTTATGCAGGAGTGTTGGGAGTTGGAAGTGCATAGAAATTCAGTTTTCCGATCAAGAAAATGCTCTTGATTATTCCAGTTTTTCGTTTGATGTGTTAAAACATTGAAAGGAAAGAATTCTTAATTAAATGAAGCACTATAGTTTTAAATACTGAATGTATAATAAAAGTGATATTGACAAAAATCCCAGTAGGACGCCGAGCATAATATGCAAATATATCGAGCAAAGTTTGCTTTAATTTTGAAACATTGTAATAGGGGGAAAAAAGCATTCCCTTTCTTCTTTTATATTTAAAAGGAATTTTGTTATAGTATTCGAAGTAGATTATCGTAACTGTAAGTTTAGTATACGTGCCTTTATGTGAATACAATTTTAAAGAAAAAAATATTTTCGAGTTATCTTTTGATAAAATCAGCGTATATTTTTAATTTATTTCTTAATAAATAATTGCAGAGTATATTTCTAATATAAATATATATTTTTTTTTAGAATTTCGATACGAAATCATCTAATTTAGAATGAATTCATGATGCTCCATAGAATATAATATCCGACGTAACCTTCGAATGTACTATCGAAAAATTATAATTTTCTATGAGGACTGAAAAAGTTTATATTATTTTATTTTATTTCGCAAGAGAGCTAATAAATATTTCATATCAGTTAATTTTTTTTATAGTACTCAGGGGATTTTAACCAGTGATTTTTTCTTCTTCCAAAATTTAATGAATTAAATTATGCATGAAATTTTGAATGACTTATTTTTCTGACAAGGACCTTAATTTTAATAAAAATTAACTCGATTTGAAAATTAACTAGGAACTAACTAGTGAAAATTTGTCTTATTCACAATTTAAACCTTGTACTTCTTGTATCATGCTTTCCTTATGTAATGAATTACTAGAGGTCATTGAGCCTAATGTCATGATTTTTGTTCTATTTTATCAAGTTTCATACGATGTCTCATCTTTTGTCATTTTTTAAATATTCTATAGCCTAATTACACTTTAATAAACGGCCTGTGTGCTTTTGCTGGCAGAGGTGAGCCTCTTATACAACATAGATAGGTGACTAAAAAAGTACAAAAATCAGTATATATAGCTTCTTATCTATTCATCGTATTTCGTGTGACTTACTTCGCACAAAAAGGCTATTGTGTGGCTTAGGGGATATCATTCGCCTCCCAATGAGGTGAATCAGATTCGTATCCCAGAGATGGTTGGTCAATTCTAGTTCTGCACAGGGCTCGCGCCGACCACAGTGCAGACCTAAAATATCGTCGGTGGTAAACATATCATGAGATAGAGTCCCCTTACTGTCAGGTTAACTATGGGAGGTTTTCGTGGTTTTCCTCTCTATGTAATGCAGGTTAGTTCCATCTAAAAGTCCTCCACGAAGACAGATTTCTCCCAATACTTGATCCAGGAGTTCACTTGTCTTCTGAAATGGGTTCAAAGTTACAAGGCTACGGAGTAGATAGAACATTAGTAATCGCAAACCCGAAAATTGGGTCGGTTGTTCAACGACGGATATAAAATAAAGTAATATTATTGTAACTATTTACAAAGCTTTTAATTATAATTTTAAAATTTATTTAAACAGAATTGGTCGAATAGTCATTGAAAGATAAAAATATAATTTATAGTTTCTTTGAAATTGTTCATAAATTATTCAAACGATTCTGCAGGATTTTGAGATTCTAGCAAATGAATTTTAAATTAATGCAAAATTTATTATACCGTACAATTCAAATTGTTTTCGACTATTAATAAATTAAATGCTGAAAAATAAAAATCAATTATGAAAGATAATTATTTAATACAATTATCATTGGAAAAATGAATTTTATAGTTTCTTAAGTTGCAGGTGATAGCAAAAATATTTTGATTCGCGTTAATAGTTCGTATAGCAATATTTATATATAATAAAGCAATAATATATAATAAAGCAATATAGTCTAATAAAGCAACTTTGGTTATCATAATCAAAAGTAATTGAGTAAAGCAGCTTTGATGCAAAAAACGGGGAAGGGAAAATGTAGACATAAGGATTGGCAAAAATGTATCCAAACAATATTATATTTCAGCAACTTCAACTAGTTTAGGAAACGTAAGAAAGGGACAATAACAAAGCAAAACAATGAAGGTTAAGACACTTAATTTCAATATTTTCAATAACTCAATATTTTTTTAAATACTTAGAAAAGAAGAATCACGATTTCAAAAAGAAAAAAAACTTATAGGATGCTTTACTAAGTTAGTTATTCAAATTCATTTTTTGGTCACCATAATCAAAAGTAATCGAGTAAAGCAGATTTGAAGTAAAAAACGTAAGTATTTGAATAATTTGACCACTAACCTCATACAAACAAGCTTTTGAATAATAAGAAAAAGATGTAGAGTTTCTATAATCTTCCAAGTATCTTTATTCAAAGGGAAAATTAAACCCAAGAGCCCAGTACTTGATACACACGAAGAGGGGGAAAGGGAAAAAGTAGACAGAAAGATCGGCAAAAATGTATCCAAACAATGTTATATTTCTGCAGCTTGAACGAGTGTAGGAAACGTAAGAGAGGGAAAATAACAAAGCAAAACAATGAAGGATGGGACACTTCTTTAGAAGAAGGAAAAAAAATAAAGAATAAACGGGAGAACAAAAGAAGATGAGAAGAGAAGAATGAATACCAATCGATACCTGACCGATTTTCTCTTTTTCATTTTGGAAGAAAACGTTCTATTCTTTATTATCTTTATTAATTGTTTACTTGAATTATTTGGGATTTTAACACCGATATTCTTATCTTCATTGACACGCTTGCAATATTGTTATGTCCCTTGATTATACGCATTGTTAACAGTGTTATGCTATCATCAAAATATTTCCATTGTTTTGAAAATTGGATCAAAACTTTCCAATATTCATATCGCGATATAACTGTGTTTAGTTTAGAATAGTTAAAGTTTTAAACTCAATGGGAATGAATACAAATGGTGATTTTATATATGCATTGATGGTATAGATTTACTCAAGTTCTGAGAAGGAATTGTACTAAATTTTATTTATCGAAATATTATTATTATTATCATATATCAATAGGAAGCATAGCAAAAAAATGTATCACAAATAATCTATTAGATCAATATTAATTATTGATTGGAAACTGTACGAAATGTTAATTTCTGTTCAGCGGCCTACTTCTGTTCAGCAGCCGTGCTATTTTATTATTCATAACAAACACTGTAAAGGACTGTATCAAGTGTTAGGTTCTGACCAATAGATAGCATTGAGGGGCCGGGTTAGCCAGGTCGACAGGGCGCTGGGCCCATGTCTAAGAGGCCGTGGGTTCGATACTCGCCGGCCGAAGACTCCCCGTGTAGTAAATGGTGACTGATGCACGTTAAATCTGTCAAGTCTCAAAGTCCTCCATGTTCCCATAACACATCAAAACCTCTGGGGGTATTGATCCAGGAGTTTCCTTGTCTTCTGGATTGGTTCAAAATTACAAGGCTACGGTGTTGAACATTAGTAGTCGTAAACCTATGAAATTGGGTCGGCTGTTCAACGACGGTTATAAAATAAAATAAAATAGATAGCATTGGAAAAAATATATCAAGGGTAATTTTCTATAAGATAGGAAACATTAAGGAGGAACTGTACTAAATATTTATATTTTATCTATAAGAATAATTATTCAACAATTCAACAATATAATATTATTTTAACAGCATAGTACAATTTTAACTCTAAACTAAACTCAGCGGAGCGACAGCCCTTTAGGGCCAAGGCATACTGTGCCCATCTCAGTTTTCTTGACCTTGGGGTGCAGGTGCAGATGTTCCGGTCAGGTGGTCAGCCGAACACCGAACCCCCAGTGTTTAGTTCCCAAACATGCTTGGCACTCATTTATCGACCCACTGAAGGGGTGAAAAGCTGAGTCAACCTTGCCCAGCCCGAGGATCGAACCAGGGACCTGTGGCCTGACAGCGCAAAGCGCTACCGCTCAGCCACCGGGCGTCATAATTTTAACAGTATAATATAATTTTAACAGTATTTAATAATAATTTTAACAATAAAAATAATTTTATGAAGCGTGATCTTCTGATTAATAGCATTTTCACACATAAACTTATTTTTACAAAATTGTTATGCCCCTAAATTATACACATTGCTAATATCGTAATACCATTATCAAAATATTTTTATCGTATTTAAAATCTGACCAAGACTTTTCAACATTCATATCTTAATATGATTGTGTTTAATTTAGAATAATTTAAGTTTTAAACTTAATAGGAATGAATAGAAATGATGATGATTTTAAACATTCATCGATGAAAACTAGTTTTTAGATTTCGTCAAGTTCTAATAAAGAATTGAATCCAAATTTTATTTAATGAATTATTATTATTTTTTATCAACAGGAAACATTGCAAATAATTGTAATATGAATAATTTTTTGATCAATATTAATTATTGATCAGGAACTGCACGAAATATTAATTTCTGTTTAGTAGCAAACTTTGTAAAGGAACGCACTATTCTATTTGTAAAGAAAAGCATTGCATCAAGTGTTATTTTTTGAACAATAGAACACCTTGTAAAAATTTTTTATCAAGTGTTATTTTCTGATAGATAGCAAACATTAATCAGGAGTGTCATTTTTTATCAATAGAAAACGGTAAAAATAATTTTATGAAGCCTAATCTTTTGACTAAAATCGAATTTTAAAGAACTGTACTGTGGATTATTACTTGTAAATTAAAAACGTTGAAAAATAAGTGTATTTTTATAGTCAATAGAAGATATTAAACGAAAATTATATAGGGGAGTGTCGGGTACCCCCGCCCACTGTCAATTTCATAGGTATAGAATATTTTTTCAAGACAATGGGCCATCGGACATTAATTGTGTTGACGCCAGAAGCGCCATCTATGAAAAATTAGTGTATCTTATGAATCCGAAGAGCTCGGATGTGTTCAGCGTTTCTCTAATTGACTTGTGTTAATAAAGTGGTGTTTAATTATTACAGTCCGCTTATGAGATTTTTGAGAACTTTTATTTTTATTATATTGAGAATTTTGTGACTCTGAGTTATCGTCGGACCCATTTGTTGGTCCTGTCTATCGGAGTTATCAGTAGTGAAATTTAGTGGATAATATACCTAATAAAAGGTACGTGATTTATTATTTAGTTATTGAAATTCAATATGTTTAAAAGTGCTAAAAAAGAGGACTATGTTCGGCTTGCTGTCGAGCTTAATGTAGACATTTCTAATCTGAAAACTATAGTTGATCTAATGGCAGCAATTCAGAGTTCTGATACGTATAAAAATAACACTGAGTTAGTTGAAGAGTTAGCAAATAACATAATCGAAGAAAGAAAAAGTGATGAAATCCGATTAATTGAAATTGAAAAATTAAAAACTGAANTTCTCCAGAGGTGGTATCCACTCTTTCAGGACCACCACAATGGGTGAGATACCGTTGGTCATGTTAATCTGCCACACTAGATGGCAGCACCGAGACTCTATTTGGATGCTAAAGTGCACTAGGAATTCTTTATTTTCTTACTAATAAGAAGTATTGCAAAAAAGTTGTACATAATATCGAGATTATACCTTTTTCCTTTTTCCGACTCCAAATCATTTTGTGATATCAAATACAGAAATTTGTCATTTTAGTAAAATTATTTCGAATATTCTAGAATATAACAACCGGAATATGATTGTTACGCCACATCTGCGCTTAGATTATTTCTTTTATTCGATAAATATTGCAAATTAAAGAATCCTCATGCCCGTACAAATATTTTTTTTTACTAACTCCAACTCATTATTTTAAAATTTCTATTTACTCTAAAACAAAAGCTTCGCAACTTTTTATTTACATTTTATATGTCAAGTTAAAACTCGAGGTTCGGGAATACCGTTTGCATTTCAAAGAGAAAATTAATTATCCTCTAGAATACGACATCATTTTTAATATCGTTTGGAAACAGAAAATAACGTTTTATTCCTTTTGCTTTGAGTGTTCTTCCCCTATCATTTTTCGAAAGGAAAACAAGACATTTAAACGAGGAAGAATCATCCGAAGGCATCTCCAAGGGAATAACAGACAATGGTTGTAATTTCATTATTTTGGCGTTTTGTCAACATAAATTGGATTAGCCCGGGCGAAAAGACTTAGAAAACATTTTCTTTTCATTCAAACACAGATATGTGCATACAGACATATGGGAAGGTGTAATTAAAATTCCTGGATGATGATACTAAACTCAATTTTCTCTGTTTTGTGATATAAAGAATGGAAACGGGAAAAATCGGAATGGTGTCTGTTTAAGACCTTTTTATTTGTTTGAAATAATTAATTTAAATTCAGACTGGTTTTAAATGGGTTTTTTTTTTTTAATTAAATAAGCAAACTTAAAAGATTGGATGAAGCGTGAACACTATTCTACTTTTATTTGAGTGTTGACTGTTGTTCTGGAGTAATATGGTAAGAAAAAAAAAAGAAATTCGTTGTGAAAATGCGAATATAGGCCAGCAGAGATTCTATAAGTCTGAAAATAATTTTTAAACCTTGAATTGTAAAATTCTCTTTAATTTCACATTTAGCAAACATATGATCAACCTCTAAAATTAACAGCAATGCCCATAAAATGACAATTGCTATATAAAAGATCCCTACCAAAAAAAATAGACACCGTCCGTAAAATGAAATTCTTGTTCAACAATTGCCAAAATTTCGAGACCAACGGTATGATTATGGTAATGTAGCCATCATTACCATTTTGAACCAAATCCAGAAGACAAGGGAGCTCCTGGATCAAGTATTGGGAGAAATTTGCCTTCGTGGAGGACTTTTCTGATGGATTTAACCCGCATTTGCGTAACAGGGGGAACCACAAAGACCTCCCACGATTAGCCTGATGGCAAGGGGAACCTAACACACGATCTGACGGCATTTTACGTCAACGCTGCGGTCTGGGAGCACCGGGAGCAGAATTCCTACCAATTAGTCATCGTTGATATTCGAAAACGGTTCACCTCTTTGGAAGGCAAACGCTCTTTCCTTGAGTCGTCATGGCTCAAAATATGCTATTTAAAATAAATGAACTATGCAATTTAATTCGGTTAAAGAAAAATATTGAAAATATTAATTAAAAGTAAGCGATGCTCACATTAAATCACAAACTTAAAAATAAATGAAATAAATTTCGCATTGTGATTCTACCTTATAATGTTTTTGTTTTGACAGTTAAACATACAAAAAAATAAAATTTTCATTCAATCATTATATTTCTCAGGCAGCTTACATCTGTTCACTATCCTTTTTTGATGAGAAATTGTTTAACTTAAATAAAATCAAAAATATATAGTTTCAGAAAACAATAACTTGTGCTGCTAAATAGTTTTTTCTTCTTTTGGCTCGAACTTTAAACTTTAAGCTGTGCTTTTAACGAAAATAACTTTTGCTAGTAAGTAACGATTTTAGGATTTATAATCTTTAAATAAGTACTTATTTTCCCAGTTAAAGTATAAATTTAAAGAAGACGAAACATCTTTTTTTCCTTGTGTGAAGTAAACAATAACTTTTCTAAAGTATTAATCTTTAGTGTACATAGAACTAAAATATTACGTGGTTGTATTCTATTTACTTGAAAACAAAATTTATTCTGCTGAAAATTTATTTAATAATAAATACTTTATGAAATATACCAAGCACTATATCTGTTGATTTATTCTAACTATATATTGTTTTATTCTTCTATAAAGTTATTTTATTTTGGTACCTTAGAAATTCTCGGTATTGGCAATTTATTTTTTCATCTCTTCCAGGGAATTAATTCTTGCTTTGAACTGACTTAAGTTTTGTCAACTTCTGAACAACTGCCGTATTATTGAAAGGTAAGTTTAAATACATTATGTAAGGTTTCATAGTTTTGATCCTTAATGCATGGTTTTAGAATCATTGAAATTGAAAAAAAAAATTGATTGAGGGTAAAAAAAATATATATATATTGGAAATCCGACGAAACACGATTGAGTAAGGCAGTAATAAAAATGTCAAAACCTGTTCTAATGAAGTCGACGGCAGGTGAAAAACCATTTGTTTTTAACGGTCCTTCTCTAAGTAATATGTCAGATTTTGGTAACTTTTTTTTTCTCACTTTAATGTGTTACCCATAACGTGCATACTTTTTAAACTTCATTTTTGTTAAATGTTTTAAAGTTGCATTAAGTGTTAATGTTTAAAGTATGCATTAAGTGTGACAGCATGACACAACCAGTTTAAAAAAATTATTAACCTATTATATTTAACACAAGATATTTTGCTCATGATGATTCCCATAAAATATTTCCAATTCGTTGTAGAAAAAAGCTTTTGGATTTTTGGTAAAAGATGATGGAAAAAATAATTGATTAGGAATTGTTCGGATGAATAATGGAAATTTCGTTACTGCATCTCATGTTGCATGCTGATTAAAGCAACAAGGTTATTTTCCATAAGCGGTAGCTGATTGTTCAAACTATGAACTGAGTTGAATTTTTACCGAGGAAGACAGAAAAAATAATCGATTAAGAATTGTTCGTATGAATACTGAAAATTTCGTTACTGCATCTCATGTTGCGTGCTGATTAGAGAGAGAAGGTTATTTTCCATAAGTGATTGCTGTGATAGTTTAAATAATTGATTGATTGTTCGTTTAAATACTGAAAATTTCGTTACTGCATCTCATGTTGCGTGCTGATTAGAGGGACAAGGTTATTTTTCATAAGTGATAGCTGTGATAGTTTAAATAATTGATTGATTGTTCGTTCAAATACTGAAAATTTCGTTACTGAATCTCGTGTTGCGTGCTGATTAGAGCGACAAGGTTATTTTCCATAAGTGGTAGCTGTAATAGTTTAAATAATTGATTGATTGTTCGTTTAAATACTGAAAATTCCGTTACTGCATCTCATGTTGCGTGCTGATTAGAGCGACAAGGTTATTTTCCATAAGTGGTAGCTGTGATAGTTTAAATAATTGATTGATTGTTCGTTTAAATACTGAAAATTTCGTTACTGCATCTCATGTTGCGTGCTGATTAGAGCGACAAGGTTACTTTCAGTAGGTTGTTGCTGATAGTTGAAATAGTTTATTTATATTTTTTTAATTTATTTAACTATCATATTAGTTAAGTTAAAATAGTCTTTAGAATTAGATTTCTGAATTTGCATATCGCTCTCTTAAACATGCACTTCTGTTTAGCGAATAATATTTCTCCTGTCCCAAGAGTGTGCAGTGTCCACTTTTTCTAAGTTTCTCTGAATTAAAATTTTGTGCAAGAGTAAAATATGCAGTGCCTGAAGCAGTTATTTCAGCTTGATTGTTAAGAAACTGTTGAAATACATGGACTTATAAAACTACAATTGTTTTTAAGTATAGTTTTAAGGTTACTGTAAATCTGAATATAGTACTTTTGAACATAGACGAATAGATCTGGCACTGGAAACTCGGTAAATCTGTTCAGTACTGGTCTTGAGACAAAAAAACTGGGACCGGGAAATGAAAAACCGACCAGGTACCGGATAATTGCCGGGCAGCTAATTTGCAAGCCCACGACCTTTATCGACTCCACCAATTTTTTTTAGATTTTCCTCTAAGCGTTTGTCGTAATTATAATGCAAGCTTTTATTTTTTACAAATTTGCTACCTAAACTAAAACAAAAGACAAAAATCATTTTTTGTCTTTATTTAAAAAAATGCCAAGGAGAATGGGTCGCTAAAAGTCGCTGTATTGGAAAATCGCTGCCACGCTTCCGGTATGTCTCTAGTTTATAGCAATCGTAAATATAGTGTTTTTTAGTGACTAGAAATTTGAATTAAAAGAATGGTAGGAACTCATATGAAAAAGTACAGCATTTACCAATTCTTCAATTTAATTATATATTTATTTAAACTGGGGACACATTCTACTTGTTTTCGACTGATTGCGGCATTCGAATGAAATTGATTTTTACCCAAACTTAAATTCTTTGATTACGAATTCGAATCAGCCCAGAAAAATCGAATTATAGAATCGAATTCTTTTAAAACAATGAAACTCACCCTCTTCTGGAGCAAATTTGCCTCCTACTACAAATTTTCAAGCACATTAATCATTTGTATTCAAAATGTTGCCAACACTTTGCTCTTAAACGAATGTTTCACCAATGTTTGCATTTGCAAACGTAACAACGCAGATATAATTGATTTTCAATTTCCACGTGGCAACAACTAGAAAATTCTTTACGACTTAGGAGCAGTTTAGTCAATGTGTTTCAATTTGAATTCATGGCGTTGAATAAAATTCTGAATTGATAAAGAAAACAGTTAAGTACTTCTTTAAATTTTCTAAGATATTTTTCTTTAAATAAAGTTCATTATTTCGTGTTTATTTTAATTTTTACTTTATTCCATTCGAATGGTTTCTTTTTGTTGCCATTTTCAAAATTTGTTTTATTAACTCACATTCGTGTGTTTCATGATGGAATATCGCAATCCAATTTTCGATTTTTTTTTTCTTTCGACTCACTACATTCCCGATCAAATTACGTTACAAAGTACCAGCACTTTGGGCTCATTCCGTAAAATTCATTTTTACCGTAAAATATTATACCTCAATTTTCTGCAGTAATATTAATTTAATTAGAGATTTTACGCTAATTACTACTGTAAAAATTACGGTATATCAGACATTTGTTCCGTAACATGTTCCTGTAAAAATGGATTTTACGGTAAAAAATATTGACTGCCAGTATTTTTTACCGGAATTTTTTCCAGTGTAGAGCAATTAAATCTCTACTGAAGCTCTATGCGGGGTGACAGCATAAGTTCAATTCGTTTCCAGACTGCTACAAGCGTAATTTACTGTATTACTATTGCCCAAATGAATTTATAGTCAGTTGAAATTTCGATGCTTTTCCGAATTCGTTCTATAACTCAAATTTTTAATGAAACTTTGCTCTGAGAGACAATACAAGTTTAGTTTGATACATAAATGGTATTAATTGAAGTCGGTCACCAATGATTCAATCATTAACAAAACCAATAACATTTGATGAAATTTGGAACTATTTTCTGATCAACATAGTTGCTCCTGAATTTAAACATATCCCTTAGCGCCATTGACCATCAAAACATTATAAAAAGTATCAATTTGATTGACAAACGGCGTAAAAAAGACTCAGAATTCAAATGTAAACTAAAACACTAACATCAAACTCTCATATTTTTAAAATAATACAGAAAATTCTGAACTATTTTTCTGATCATGATCATGATCGTTCAGGAATTCAAACCTATTAAAACTTCTTCCAAAAGAAAATTGCATTTTATTTTAATGTTTTTATTTAAGTTAGGCTAAAAATTTACGATTCCGGATATGATGTTGAGCACAATATAAACGAAAAGAAACGCTGTGAAAACTATTGGAAAGAGCAATGCCACCTGAAGTTTTACGATTTAATCATAAAAAAATCTTGAATACTTCGATCTCCTTTACGATTTCTTCCTTTTCAATCTCAGTACTTGGGGCTTCCTTTTTTTTAAGTACTTTCTACACGTCATCGTAAAGTAGCATTGATGTATGGTTATAAATACTTCCAGTCTCCGTTGACTTAAAATAAAGTGAAATGAAAATTTAGTTTGGGTCAATCGAGCGTTTGATTGCTGAGCGGAGGCTATGAAATGTCAAGACATTCCGAAGAATGGTCTGCGTAAGCGTTTAAAATATTCAAAGATCGTCGGTGAGATTTTTATTCTAGGCACAGCTCGAAATGCGTGTTTTTGGAAAACGGACACGGCTTAAAATGTGTGTTTAGGAAAATGAACACAGCTCGGAATACGTGTTTTAGAAAATGGACAAGGCTCAAAATGTGTGTTTATGAAAATTAAAAGGCTCGAAATGCGTGTTTTTGGAAAACGGACACAGCTCAAAATGTGTGTTTAGGAAAATGAACACAGCTCGAAATGCGTGTTTTAGAAAATGGACAAGGCTCAAAATGTGTGTTTATGAAAATTAAAAGGCTCGAAATGCGTGTTTTCGGAAAACGGACACGGCTCAAAATGTGTGTTTAGGAAAATGAACACAGCTCGAAATGCGTGTTTTAGAAAATGGACAAGGCTCAAAATGTGTGTTTATGAACATTAAAAGGCTCGAAATGCGTGTTTTTGGAAAACGGACACGGCTCAAAATGTGTGTTTAGGAAAATGAACACAGCTCGAAATGCGTGTTTTAGAAAATGGACAAGGCTCAAAATGTGTGTTCATGAACATTAAAAGGCTCGAAATGCGTGTTTTTGGAAAACGGACACGGCACAAAATGTGTGTTTAGGAAAATGAACACAGCTCGAAATGCGTGTTTTATAAAATGGACAAGGCTCAAAATGTGTGTTTATGAAAACTAAAAGGCTCGAAATGCGTGTTTTAGAAAATGAACAAGGCTCAAAATGTGTGTTTAGGAAAATTAAAACAGCTCGGAATACGTGTTTTAGAAAATGGACAAGGCTCAAAATGTGTGTTTAAGAAAATGAACACAGCTCAAAATGCGCGTTTAAAGGAATGGACGCAGCGCGAAATGCGTGTTCAAAAAAATGGACGTAGCAATTTTTAGAAAAAGACATAGTTTTTTATTCTGTTTTTCTCTGGTATGAAAACCGTTCCTTTTTCGAAGAATAAACTATTTAATCCAAATAAATTTATTATGTTATACTCATTTACCTTAATCATCACTTAATATATAAATATATATTTTTTTTAAAATTACCTTTTTTTGAAAAAAATATTAAAAGTCAACAGTTTTCCTCACAAGGTTATCACAGGACCTATAAATTTAAAATGGCGGTATTAAAATGACGTAAAACCTCTAATCGTTTAGTGCTCTAAATGAGAAGGAATGTCTGAAAAGTTACATCTATAATATACTCAAATCACAAACCCTCGAGTCCAGGACATAATAATTATGCTTTGAAAAAAGGATAAGTAAGCACACTGCAAAAATTTCCGGATCAAATTGTGGAATAAAATACCAGCGCTTTGGGTGCATCATCCGTAAAATTTATTTTACCGGAAAAGTCATTTTTACCGAAAAATGTTATACCGTAGTTTTTACCGTAATATTTATTTAATTAGAGTAATCAGTGATTTTATGCTGAAAATTACGGTTTATCAAACATTTAGTTCCGTAACATGATCTGGTAAAAATGGATTTTACGGTGAAATGTATCTACTTTTTATCGATACTCGATCCTGAAATTGAAAATGCTCATTTTGAGCAGTGTCCTTTTTCTATAACACGCATTTCGGGCAGTGACCATTTTCTAAAACACGTCTTCCCAACTGCTTCCATTTTTTAAAAAAAGCGCTTTTCAGACTGTGCCTGGACTAAAAAGCTCACTGACGGACGATATAAAAGTTGGTGGACGTAGAGGAAACGTTNAGAATTCAAATGTAAACTAAAACACTAACATCAAACTCTCATATTTTTAAAATAATACAGAAAATTCTGAACTATTTTTCTGATCATGATCATGATCGTTCAGGAATTCAAACCTATTAAAACTTCTTCCAAAAGAAAATTGCATTTTATTTTAATGTTTTTATTTAAGTTAGGCTAAAAATTTACGATTCCGGATATGATGTTGAGCACAATATAAACGAAAAGAAACGCTGTGAAAACTATTGGAAAGAGCAATGCCACCTGAAGTTTTACGATTTAATCATAAAAAAATCTTGAATACTTCGATCTCCTTTACGATTTCTTCCTTTTCAATCTCAGTACTTGGGGCTTCCTTTTTTTTAAGTACTTTCTACACGTCATCGTAAAGTAGCATTGATGTATGGTTATAAATACTTCCAGTCTCCGTTGACTTAAAATAAAGTGAAATGAAAATTTAGTTTGGGTCAATCGAGCGTTTGATTGCTGAGAGGAGGCTATGAAATGTCAAGACATTCCGAAGAATGGTCTGCGTAAGCGTTTAAAATATTCAAAGATTTTCGGTGAGATTTTTATTCTAGGCACAGCTCGAAATGCGTGTTTTTGGAAAACGGACACGGCTCAAAATGTGTGTTTAGGAAAATGAACACAGCTCGAAATGCGTGTTTAGGAAAATGAACAAGGCTCAAAATGTGTGTTTAGGAAAATTAAAACAGTTCGAAATGCGTGTTTTAGAAAATGGACAAGGATCAAAATGCGTGTTTAGAAAAATGAACACAGCTCGAAATGCGTGTTTAGGAAAATGAACAAGGCTCAAAATGTGTGTTTAGGAAAATTAAAACAGTTCGAAATGCGTGTTATAGAAAATGGACAAGGATCAAAATGCGTGTATTGGAAAATGAACACAGCTCGAAATGCGTGTTATAGAAAATGGGCACGACTCGAAATGTGTGTTTAAATAGATGAACACAGCTCAAAATGCTCGTTTAAAGGAAAGAACGCAGACCGAAATGCGTGTTTAGAAAAATGGACATAGCTATTTTTAGAAAAATTCTTATTTTTTTATTCCTTTTATTCTTTTTTGAAAATTGTTCCTTTTTTAAAGAGTAAACAATTTAATTCAAATAAATTTACTATGTTATGCTCATTTGCCTAAATCGTCACTTGCTATATATATATTTTTTCTTTAAATTACCTTTTTTTGAAAAAAAAATATTAAAAGTCAACTGTTTTCCTTACAAGGTTATCACGGGACCTATAAATTTAAAATGGTGGTATTAAACTGACGTAAAATCCCTTAATTGTTTAGTGCTCTAAATAAGAAGGTATATCTGAAAAGTTACATCTGTAATATACTCAATCACTCCAACCCTGAAGCCCAGGACACAATGATTATGCTTTAAAGAAAGAAAAAAAAAGGAAAAGTAAGCACACTTTAAAAATTCCAGATCAAATTGTGGTATAAAATACCAGCATGGTCCGTTTGGGTACATCATCCGTGATATTTATTTTACCGGAAAATCCATTTTTACCGTAAAATTAATTTAATCCTTATTTCCGTCCTTAATTTGTACAGAAATATTTATTTAATTAGACTGATCAGTGATTTTATGGTAAAAATTACGGTTTATCAGACATTTTGTTACGTCACATGATCCGGTAAAAATGGATTTTACGGTGAAATGTACCGGCAGCCGGAGAAGCGCTATTTTTTATTGTTACTCGATCCGGAAATTTTTTATAGTGTATGAATTTCTTCGTTTAGTTGTTAAATTTTGGCTGTACATTGAAAATGCTCATTTTGAGCTGCGTCCATTTTTCTATAACACGTATTTCGGGCAGTGACCATTTTCTAAAACACGTGTTCCCAACTGCGTCGTCCATTTTCTAAAAAGCGCATTTCAGACTGTGCCTGGACTGAAAAGCTCACTCACGATGTAAAAGTAAGAGAACATGGAGGAAACGTTTTAATTGATGTACAGTGCTCAAGAAAATTACCAGACCACACTAAATGACTTTTGATCTAATAATCGATTTTTCACGCTCAATTACTAAATCTTAATAGTTCGAGGGGGTAACCTCAAATATGTTAATTAATTAGTGCAGTCTTTTTGAGAATTTGAAAAAGTCGTTAATTTTAAAATTAAATTTCTCAGGAAATATTCGACAAATTTCTCTTGAATTTTGTATTTTTCCATTTAAAATTGCATCCCATAAAATGATGTAAAAATTTTTATACCTTACAATTAAAAAATTTTTCAAGTATTATTATATAAAATAATAAATATTTACTAGAAGTTCTATTTCGTATTAAATTATTTTCGAAAAAACAAATTTTGTAATTGCGTGCAATTTTTTTTTAATTCGCTTAAAATGATCACGAGATACGGCGGAATAAGTAAAAAGTAAAATTAACATTAAGGGGCTCAAGCTTTGGATCGCCCCCCGGATCAAACTATGGGGACCATATTTCTCAGATTGTGACTAACCTCTATATTTTGCAAGTCAGAAATCCAAAGGTTTCTGACTTGCAAATATCATTCAGAGAAAATACGTTTTTGTGTCTGATTTTGTAACTTAAAATATCATCTGCACTAAATAATCAGCATATGTGAGATAAATCCCTCGAACTAATAAGATTGATTCCTAGAATAGGAAGATTCGATCATTAGATCAAAAGTTATATAGAATGATCCGTTTTTCTTCCACTTCTTTCTTCGTTGGGAAATTTTCCAACTTCTGGTCTGAGTAAAGGAATTTTTATTTGCCAACATTCGTAAAGAAGTTTCGATTCTAAAATTTTATTTATTTATTTTTCTTCTTTTGCAAGAACCTAATCGGAACTTCTGTCATTGCTTGAAAGTTCAGCTACAAGAAGCTTCACAAGAAAAAAATAGTCTTGGCAATCTTAACACTAATAAACAAGTTGAATTTATTATTTCGTAAAACACATACACATACACAAAAAAGGAAAAAAGAAAAAGAAGATAAAATTAAGCGACATTTTCTGTGTTCACACGATTTCAAAGAAACTTCAAAGTTCCATAAAAACTTAAAAGCAATTTCTTTTTTTTTTCTATCAATAACATAAAAATTCACAAATAAAAATGATGAAGTACACTGAGAAAAAATTATTTTTTAAATTTAATCCCAGTTTCTCAACAAACTTTCATTCTAAAATCAATTGTTTACATAAAGTCAGGAATAAGAAGAATTTTGAAAAAAAAAACATCAAATGATTCGAAAAGCTAAAATACCACTTTGACTAGAAACGAATAGAAACTTAAAAAAAAAATTTCTATTTTTTTTTCTTGTACTACTTTAAAATATTCAAAACGTACTTCGTATTGAGATAAAATACTAGCTAAACTACCCTTTTCGCTATTCGATAATATGGACATCTATGGTATTTGACATATCTATTAAAATTAATAAAAAAACTTAAACGCGCAAATGAGTTGGAATTTTAATTCAAAATCCTAATATTGAGTCCCCGAGAATTGTGAGAAATTTAAGAGAATTTGCCAGCCAGAAATTAAACTTTATAATTATGTCAAAATATTTTAAGTATAATTTTTTCATTTAAAAAAACATTTTTAGAACAAATTTAGGAAAAAATCAAAGTTGTGCATTATACTTTACATTCAAAATTTTTATTTAAGTCGGAAATAATGATTTAATTCATTCTATCACTCGGTGTGAACGCATGTTTTCAAAGAAATTAGTTAGCAACTATTACATATAATATATAATTGGTGAATTCAAAAGAGGCTATATATCCTAATTTAAGATTATTGGAATCAATGTGATGATATGTATGTACATGCAATTTGCAGCATTTTCATCCACCTATAGCCTTTATCGTTGGTTTGATGTCTCATCTTGTAGGTTTGACTTTAGTTGTGCACTAATAATTGTGCCAAAAAGGAAGAAAAAAAAGGATCACCCTGAATAATTTTTGATCTAATGATCGGATCTTAATGGTTCAAGAAGGCGACATACGAAATCAGTCATAAAAACGTACTTTCTCAGAAGAAACATTTCTTTTTTTCGATGAATTCGGATTTCTGACCCCTGAAAGATAGAGGATAGCCGCAATCTGGAAAATATGGTCCCCATAGTTTGGTCAGAAGAGCTATGCAAATCTCTTAATCTCTTGGATCTCTTAATGTTAATTTTACTTTTTGCGAAAATTGCTACATATCGAGAAATTTGTAGGCGAATTGAAAAATGTTTGCACGCAATTATATAATTCGTTTATCTAAAGATAATTCCATACAAAAAAATATTAGTAAATATTTATTATTTTTTATTTTATTAAATAGCAGTAGAAAAAAATTTTAAATTGTAAGGTACAAAAAATTTTACATCATTTTAAAGTAAGTAAATTTACATGGCAAAATACAAAATTTGAGAGAAATCGGTTGAATAGTTTTAAAGAAGTGTTAAAGAAGTTGTACATTTAAAGTTCGATTTCTCAGAAACCACTCAACCGATTTCGCCAAAAAATTTTGCCGTGTAAATTTACATACTTTAAAATGACTTACAGAATAATTGTATACTTAACAATTCAAAAATTTTTCGATTAACTTTAAAAAAGGTAATAAATATTTTTAAAAAAATTTTCAATTCGCTCAATAAGTTCTCGAGATATGGCGATATGAGCAAAAATTAAAATTAAGGAGTCCAAACTTTGGAGCACTCTCCTGACAAAGCTAATGAGGACCAGATTTACCAGATTGCTGCGTCAAACTGATTTGACTTATTTGACAAAATTTTCCTTGAACAGTGATTTATTTGACAAAATTTTCTCTGAACAGTGGATTGTGTGACAAAATTTCAATTGGACAGTGGACGTTTAGACAATATTCGCTTTGAACTATATGACAAAATTTTCCAAAAAGACAAAAGCGCTGAGATTACCCTTTTTAGTTACTTTTCTTCCTCATTCAACTCCATTTTCCCAAACAACAAAGAAAAATGCATTTTAATAACAATTAAACCAATCACTAATAAAAAAAACATAAATTTCAGAAAATAATAATAATTAGATAGCAGATTTTGATAACCTAAAAGACTTCTAAAGTTACCCTTAAAATGAGGGGAGGGGGAATGACCATAAATCATCAAATAAAAGGCTGTTAAATAAATTTAAAAGGAACTCTAATAATTAATCAGAAATTTCAATCTTAAATATTATTTCGTTCCTAAATTTACGTATAGTACATAATTTAATTGTACTAGGTATAAATGCTGCTGTAAAATAACTAAAGACTAAAAAGTTAAGGAAATAGAAATTTTTACAAGCACTGATTTTTTGATAGATGTATGAATAAAGTTAAAACAAAGTTAATTATAATTTTAAAAAAAAAATTGAAATAAAAGAATTTGAAATAAAAGACTAAATGCTACAAAAAATTATATTTGAAAAAAATCTTCAAAACACTCCCTGGTAAGTCATATTAAATACCCTTAACGGAAAAAATTGCAAAAATTCAAAATCCGGGTCTTTGCAAATAATATTTCCTTAATCTAAGTTCGTGCACTTTTCAAGCATAGAAGAAGAAAAAAAGAAGAAATAAGATGAATAAAATTAAAAAGAAACTGCTAATAACATCATGCTTCGTCCTAATTGCTTCAATCCGAAAACTCATTTAAAAAATTAACGATTAAATAAAAAATAAAAAAATAAAAGAAATAATAGGTAGTTCTAAATCATGCAATAACTCTTCCGTTTTGTCTGAAAGTAGATAGTCAAAATAAACAAGTAAAAACTTGTTCGAACGAGTTCATAAGGCAAAGGTCACGTGCTAAGTACCCAAACACATCAGAATATGGCTTCCGGTATCCATAATTCTGGAAATAATTGAGACAATTCTCTCGAAGTAAGACCATCTGCGAAAACATTCTTCCTTTTCAAAAGTTGCGACGCGACCAAATGTTCCAAATGTCAAATAACAGCAAAGAATGAAGTCAGTTTTCAAATGACATTCAGTATCTGGAGAAGAAAAATAAATCTACTGTTCACTGCCTATTCCAGCGGATGAATGAGAGTTTTATGTTTTTAGTTGAAGAACAGAAAGAATTTTTAGGCATGTTAAATAAAAGTAAACATTACCGAATCCCCCTTCCAACATTGTTGATATTGTTGAGAACGAAATTCCTCGGGAAAAAGAGGCTTTTTGAAGGTATTTGACTAATTGGCGTTTCACGTTACAAAAACGTTCCGGATGACGTTCCAGCTAAATTATGTAAATTATTGTGAATCATTTAAATAGGGAATTTTTAGTTTAAAATATATACGTAGCTTTTGTAAGAAATAATGATGTCAGTTTAAAATAAATATTTATGTTCAAGAAATCTCTCATATTTTCATTCATATATAGATATATATGTTTGCTTTACAAAACTGTTTCGGTTATAGAATCCTTAAATTATATAAATTATTATAAATTATTTAAATGGAAATGCTTAACCTAAAATACAGAATACATAGTTTTTGTCAAATAATGATGATGTGAGTTTAAAATAATTATTTATCTACATATAGTTTTTCTTTTCTTTTTTTTTTTTTTTTTTTTTTTTTTTTTTTTTGATTATTCATCGTGAATCATCTTGAATTTGCATCTTAAATTACAAAACTAAAAAGGAATGACATTGACGTTTGCTTTACAAAACTGTTTCGGTTATAGATTCCTTAAATTATATAAATTATTATAAATTATTTAAATCGAAATACTTAGTCTAAAATACTGAATACACAGCTTTTGTCAAATAATGATGATGTGAGTTTAAAATAATTATTTATTTACATATAGTTCTNTTTTTTTTTTTTTTTTTTTTTTTTTTTTTTTTTTTTTTGAATTATTCATCGTGAATCATCTTGAATTTGCATCTTAAATTACAAAAATAAAAAGGAATGACATTGACGTTCGCTTTACAAAACTGTTTTGGTTACAGTTTCCTTAAATTATGTAAATTATCATGAAATATTTAAATAGGGGATTTTTTAGTCTGAAATAATGAATACATATCTTTTGTTAAATAATGATAATGTCANTATTTAAATGGAAATACTTAGTCTAAAATACTGAATACATAGCTTTTGTCAAATAATGATGATGTGAGTTTAAAATAATTATTTATTCATTTTTTTAAAAATTTTTTTTAATTACTTATCGTGAATCATCTTGAATTTGCATCTTAAATTACAAAACTAAGAAGGAATGACATTGACATTTGCTTTACAAAACTGTTTCGGTTATAGATTCCTTAAATTACATAAATTATTATAAATTATTTAAATGGAAATACTTAGTCTAAAATACTGAATACATAGCTTTTGTCAAATAATGATGATGTGAGTTTAAAATAATTATTTATTCATTTTTTTAAAAATTTTTTTTAATTACTTATCGTGAATCATCTTGAATTTGCATCTTAAATTACAAAACTAAGAAGGAATGACATTGACATTTGCTTTACAAAACTGTTTCGGTTATAGATTCCTTAAATTATATAAATTATTATAAATTATTTAAATGGAAATACTTAGTCTAAAATACTGAATACATAACTTTTGTCAAATAATGATGATGTAAGTTTAAAATAATTATTTATTTACAAATAATTTTTTTTTAAATTATTTATCGTTAATTATCTTGAATTTGCATCTTAAATTACAAAACTAAAAGGGACAAAAATAAAAAAGGAATGACATTGACGTTTGCTTTACAAAACTATTTCGGTTACAGTTTCCTTAAATCATGCAAATTATCATGAAATATTTAAATAGGGTTTTTTTAGTCTGAAATAATGAACACATAGCATTTGTCAAATAATAATGATGTCAGTTCGACAAAATTCTTGTTATTCTTATATAATATTTTTTTAAATTATTCATCAAGAATGTGCATCTTGAGTTACAAAAATATAAAGAAATGAAAACATTAGAAAATTGTTTCACTTAAAATTTCTTCAAAATTATATAAACAATTATAAACCATTAAAATGGTGAATTTTTTCGCTAAAATATAAATACACAACTTTTGTAAAATAATTATATCATTATCTAAAAAAAATAACTTATTGTCAAGCAAATTATTTTTTCAAATTATTTATATCGACTGTGATAAAATACAAAACAACAAGTAATTAAAGTTTATTTCTTTTTTACAAATGCATGTACATAAATTTAGCAGCTCCATTATGAAACGTCTAATATTATAAAACTTAAATTTGAATGATGATTGTAATTTTTTCTGATTAAAACACACTAACATTTATCAAACATATTTATTGCTGACACTAAAATTTTAATAAATTATTAAAACTAATTTTAAAACTAAAACTTTTAAATTATTAATTATATTGCATTTCATAAATTATTTATTATAACAAAAGGAAAAAAGAAGCTTTAAATAATAAAATCAAATGCTGAAATTTATATAATCATTCGCTCGAAAATTTTTTATTTATCTCTTTGTGTACAATAAATACTATGTTAATATTAATACATAATGATAATTTTTGAACTTATTAAAAAATGCGCAATTTCCTCTTTATCTAAAATCATTAGTTGTCTATCATGAATATGGATTTTAAAAATAAAATAATGAAGAGTTTTTAACGAAACAATAAGTGATACGATCTAAGAAGTAAGCTCGACTGCTCGGGAAAATAATTTTACCTTACTCTTGTGACACGGATTCCACTTGTTATGAAGCTTTCCTTTCTTTTTTTTCTTTTTTTTTTCTTTCCTCTATTCTTTCTTTCCTTTATTCTTTTTATCTCTAACTCAGTTGACATTCACTCAACCCATTACATGAGTACGCAAACGCATTATTTTTTTTGTGTTGGGTGTTGTAAAGCTACTTAATATGCTTGTGAATTTTTTTTTTATTTTGAAAAAAAAATTTTTTTTTTTTTTTTAAATTTTGATCAGGAGTAAAAACCAAGGTCAAACATTAGCAGAATAAAACGTCACAAAATCGCTTTCAACGAACCAATAAGATGCCTTAAATTCAAAAGTGCTTAATGAAATATTTTTTCGAAATGTTCGAAAATTAGTCTAAAACAGTTTAGCATTTGTTGTTTTTGCATTCGAGTGCAAATTTATTTTCTGTCGTTTGTTCGACAATCTGGACAAGACTCAGCGGACAAGAAAGGTCTCAGTTCGAGCTGTCCGCAAGAAATGTTGAAAGTTTCACTTTAATTCACAACTAATCCTTCTAAAATAACAATTTGAAAATATATTTAACTACTGAATACTCTGTCTAACTTTGTTGATTCAGTAGTTAACTTTGTTATTGACGACCTATTCTTGTAATAAATGTGCTTGAAACAATTGAAATTATTTTCATATCATTTATAATTTACATCTAATCAGATTTTATCATTTCTAACATCATTTAAAATATTGCAATCGCTTATTTTAACACAACTCTGCCCAAGTACTCCAATTTCAAAACAATTCCTAGGTCAGCATCTTAGTAACCCATTGTTTCAAATCCTACCGGTAAAAAGAATATCTTTTTTTTCTACATGAGATATGTTCTGGTTGTATGTCTCTTTCTGAAACAGTCAAACTTGACGTAAGCCATCCATCTTCATCAAGATCTTTTAGAAGAGATACCGTCTATCTCGTACCGTCAACGACTCCCTTCCTCCTTGATGCATTGGCGAAAGAAAAAAAGCCCAGCACCTGAATGTCATTCGAAATTCTTTCCTCTTCCACGCTTGGCGATGAAAATGGTATTGAAATTTAAAGGCAATTAGAGAACGTAATCGAATAAAAAAAACATAAAGCAATAACTTATGATTTGATAAGTCGGGCTGGCTTTTATCAATCCTTAACTAGATGGCTAGAGCCATCGGTATGGGAGAGATGGACACGAAGCTATCCGTCTTGTTCATGAACCCATCCGTTAATTTAGATTTCGTTCGCTTGATTAAATGTCATTTTTTGAAGTTGCCCACATAATTATTCCCTGTAATTCCCAATAAGTCGTTACTGAATAAAACAATTATTTTTTCCACCGTTTTCGTTGAAAACCGGTTGAGGCACTTTGCAAAGTAAAGGAGATTTTAAATGACGAATGAAATAATTCCGTCGAACTCCAGAATAGTTTTTGATGATAAAAAGAAACTTATCAATATATTTGACAGATTGATTTTCAGGTTATACTGTTAATTATGGAGTACCTTTAATGTCCCTTAAGTATACGGTGTACATAACTTTCCTGCAATTTTACAATGTAGTGGCACAAAACTTCGTATCCAACCTCTTTGATATTCTATAAAAACGAAGTGTCACTCATGTAACTTAACAAAGTAGTTAGTGTCTAGATAGTTTTACATTTCTTAGAAAGAAATAGGTCAATATTTTTGACAGTGGAATTTTCAGGTTATACTATTAATTATGGAGTACCTTTAATGTCCCTTAAGTATATGGTGTAAATAACGTTCTTACAATTTTACAATGTAGGGACACAAAACTTCGTATCCAACTTCTTTGATACTCTATAAAAACTAAGTGGCGCTCATTAATTTAACAAAGTAGTTAGTGTCTATATAGTTTTACATTACTTCGATATTCATTTAAGAAATAAGTGACATCCGTGTAACTTCATAGTGAAGTAACATAACATTTCTCGCGTCTATCACTTGATGCTCTTAGTAACTAAGTGACGGTGAAATCCATATCGTATTGGATACATTTTAGGAACTAAGTGACATGTAGCTTTTCGATGCAACCATAATACACTTCTTTAAAAATCATTAAGCAATAAGAAGCATAAAAGTCATGTAACTTTACAATGTTGTAACACAATACTTCTTATTTTATTATTTTTGATTCTCTTTATGCACTGAGTAATAGCAGCCATGTAATAATATAGTATTGCGAAAATTCTTTCTTATTAGATACTTTTCAGGAACTAAGTGACAACCATTTGAAATGTAGATTTATAGTATATTGTAAAACTTCTTTCTTTCTTTACTCTTAAATTAGTGAGTGTGTTATAATTTAGTCGGAATATAAAATTCCTATCTACATCATTCCACAAAATCTTGCTAATAATAATAATGCTCAAAAAATAACTCAAAATACATAAGAAGCTACTTAGTTCCAGAGATTAATATAAAATCACTCACTATAATTATCACAAGAAATAATGTATTCAAATTACATTAGTAAAAATAACTAGGTATTTTTTTATATTCCAATTTGTTTAGTTAATTTTAATTTAGCCTAATTATAAACCGTATGTTTAAAAGAAAATGTTAAAATCAAATTTAAAAATTAGTTCACATTGAGTTGTTTAGTTAGTTAAAAATTTCAGTACGCTTTCAGCTATCTAATTCTAGATGCGCGTAACGTGGCAAGTACATGACGTAACAAACCGTTACCTTATATCGATAATTACTGAAAATGTAAGATATCCATTTTCTAATATCCATCTACAATAAATTACATAACCAATTACCAATAATTAATAAATCCATTGACTGATTATAGAAGCAGACTATCTATTTCTTCCATCCAAAGATCTTGAATTGGTTAGACGTAAGAATGATGAACAAAAAAGAATGTCTATAAAATTATTTTTTTCGGCACTGAATCGAGAAAAAAAAATTTACCTAATGCAGCCATCAACCTGCAATGGAAATTAAGTTTGAGATTGCAAATTCTTGCCCAGGGAATTAAGCTGCATTACACGTTAACAGAAAACGAATCAAATTTCATTACCCAGAGTACCCCTTATTTCCTTAGCTAAGTCTATTTCTTTAACTATCTTCGTAGGTTTGACTGATGCAATGTTCTATTGGGAAAACTTATTGCTAGTTAGAGTTGTCGACGAGTGGTTTGAATGCAGGCATATCGATTGACTAGACCACCAATGGATTATCGATTAATCGATTCCCGGCGCCTCTGTGGTCAACGGGGGTGCCGTAGTTTCGCCTATTTCCCAAACATTTGTGATTAAATGGCCATTGTCCCCTTTTCAAATGGAAGATTCATTGGTAATTCAGGTAGTAAATTCAAATGGGTGGACATTTGGAAGTGGATCCCGCTGAAAACTTCATTGTCTTACTAAATAGTTTATATCTCGCGAAGGAGTTGAAGTATTTAGCATAATTGGATTTATAGAGACTCCGCAGCTGTTAGCAAATATTTGGCTCCTAACTTGAGAGTCAAACAAAGTTAAAGCGATTCAGTGCTAACTTCCAACTGTAGCAAAATTCTTCTGTTGAATTTTCTTTCGTATGTTAGAAATATGTCAAGACATATTTGGTTATCCGGTTGATTTACATTGAAAATTTCATCATCATTGTAAAATCGTTCGTTTCTTATAAAGAAGTTGAAGTATTAAATATGATTGGATTAGTTGAGACTTTGTATCTGTCAATATTTAACTTTTAAAGCATGGAGCTTGGGCCTGATTATCACATTAGAAAATTAATCTTCACTTGTCAGCTATCAAAATTTCTGAAAATGTTTCTCTTGAATCATTCAGTTCGGCAGATTCCTTTTGATTGTTGGGACTACTCTTCAATAATATAATTTCACATTATTTTGTAACAGGCCCGAAAAATTTGGTGGGCCTTGGCCTGAATTTGTCTTGATCTGCACTTGAGCCAAGCAAAGAAAAGTAAACTTATTACAAAATCCATATTGAATAATTTTTTTAGCCAATTCACTGAAGTCATATTATACTGAAATCGGATACCGATATTTAATAAGTTACTTTTAAGTATTTATACCATTAAAAGCGTGATCTTATTAAATCGTTTATATCTCTCACAGAGATGTTCAATTAATTTTTTTTTTTTTGCATATATGGATTTTAAAAAAAATACTACTACCAGATACCATCTAACTATCATGAGAACTCCTCCTGACTAAAAGTCTGGGGTTAACTACTGTTTTGGATACAAGAGAAAAGTAATTTCTAATGGGGAAGAATTCGAAGAAATGACACGACTGTCTCATCCTACACCAATGCGTCGTAACTACAATAACTGCTAAAGCGAGTCTACTGTCTGGAAAAGTGCACGTGATAGCTGAACGACACTCCTTTGACAAATGTTTACCTCTTAAATTACGAGTCCCTTAGAGGCTGCATCAAAATGACACAGATTTTCCCAAAACTTTTTGTTCGTATTCTATAGCTTAGTATGCAGAAATGTTAGACTAATATTTAGAAAAAATATATTTTGACTTGAAACATAATAAATGCAATTGATGGAGACGAAATGTACAGATTAAACTTTTATTAAGATCATGCTACTCAGACGTTTAGAAGACAAAAATAACGTAGCAGTTAGAAGCATAGTAGGTTTGTTCTTCTATCAACAACAACAAAAATAAATAAATAAAAAAATTGAAGTTTTTTGAAAAGATGAATACGTCTGTTATTCACAGTTCTTGACAATTCAAATCAGATTATGAATGTGAAGAAATGAAAGTTTGTCAAAGTGTTAAAGCTATTAAATTATATGAATTTGAAGACATATTTCATCCATGCGTGTTCTAAAACAAAATCTATTTTTTTTATTGCTAACACATAAGCTCATACCAGCAGGCAATTCAATCCGCAAGGTTTTTTTGCCACATAAGATACGAATATACTCAATTTCCGTTCATATACTCGATTTCGCATAAATTTCACATCTGATATTGTTAATTATGATTCCTCACTACATGCGTTGAAAATTCAAGCTTTGAGCTCAACTTCGTGTTGCGATTTTAACAGGGTGTTAATACGAAATACAGGAAAAAATGAATAGCTCTCATATTTTATAGATAAACTCAGGCCGGGATAGCCTGGTCGGTAGGGAGCTGGGCCCATGTCCGAGAGTTGAACCCCGCCGGCCGAACACTCCCCGTGTAGTAAAGTGACTGATGCACGTTAAATCTGTCGAGTCGCAAAAGTTCTCCATGTTCCCATAACAAATCAATACCTCTGGGGGTACTGGATTGGAGATCGATCGTTCTCTGATTTAGGTCAAAATTACGATCTGTGGATGAATGAATGGTTGTATGATTGGGTCCGCCCTATAAACGGGTGCGACGTATGGTGTGGCAGAAGTCGAATTCTTGGCCATAGATGGTGCCACTGAAAAACAAGAAACGCACGCTCTGCCTTAAATTAGCTCGGTTTCACCAAGCAGGCATGCCCGTGTGGCAAGTTGTATTAGAAACAACAACAACAACATAGATAAACTCCACATATTTAACAGAAGTTTCTTATTACAAAACTATGGAGTAACAAAGGCTTATAATGGATAGATATTTCAAGATAAAAGTTTTGTACCATAACTTGATATTAAATTATTAATAATTGCGTGCCAATTTCCAATTTTATTACTACCATGAATTAACGGAAAGTATGAAAGTGCAACTTGCATGTTTTGAAATTAAACGCAGAATAATTGTGCATACTTGTTAAAACTTCTGAAGTTTTAATACTCCTCACAGCTTTTCCCCACCATCGAGCAATCTTTCTTTATCCCTTGTAAGTGCCCACCAAATTTCTAGAGATCTCGCGTGGTTAGTTTTAGTGCCTCCAGAGTGTCTGGCGAAGTTTGGTAAGAAAATGGCGACAATAAATTCCAATTTCTTCAGCTTTACAAGCCTGAAAACATTTCCCCCTGCTGTCCAATGGAATCACTAACGGGTTAGGAATTTACGGCCACGAATTTAATTCGAGGTCAAAGTTAACGCTGCTGTTAAAGCCTCTATGCGAATATCTTGACAAAAGCTTTTCGTCGAGGGCGCCAAAGAGAACTTGAAGCTCAGCCAAGCAAAAGTCCCTTGGCGAATGTAGCTCGAAGAGCTTTGATTCGTTTGAGAAAGTCACTATAATCTGCTATTCGTGCGTATTAAGAAAAGTAGGCTTAGCTTATCGAAGAATGTAGTTTTATTATTTTTAAATATCGTGGCTTTTCAGAATTTTACACTTTCAAAGGATGTTATTTACTTTAAAACTTCCTCTTCAAATGTTCTAGCCTTTAAGTGGTATATATTTAAAGGAATTTGTCAAATAATTGGGGTAGCAAAGTTTATTTGATAACATAATCATGTTATTTTAAGAATGAATTCTCCTAAAAATAAACACACAGGATTTTTTGATGGGTGATTAGATTAAGAATAATATTCTTTAACTACTATTGATAAAGAATTTTTTTTCCAAAGTACACTCATTTAAGAAGATCTGGTTGGTAAAAAACTGACTAAATCGACACTCCTTATCTCCTAATGAATTTCAGTTTGGTCAATTTTCTACGCCTGAATGAGTGCTTTGATAAAGAATATAATTTTTCAATGATTGTTAACACTGATTTCGAGATTCTGTTGTGTTTCAACTATTTCTAGTGGTTAACCTTAAGAAATGCTCTAGAACGTGAAAGCTGCATGGAATTGACAACAAAAAAAGAAAGAAAGAAATTATTTCGAAATAAGAGAAGTAAGCTTCGATTAAAAAAAGAAAAAAAAAGAAAAGCTACAGAAAAAAAAAATTTTTTTTAGTTTCTAATAAAACTAAAATGTGCTTTGAACCTATTCAAGCTATCGATTAAGATTATAAGGTAATCTTGAAAGTAGCTCATGGAATAATTTAAAAAAATCTTTTGACCCTCCTAACATATCGCATCACAAAGTTCGAAAATATGCATTACATAAACATTATGCAGCGCCTACAGGCTTCATTGTTCTAATTTAGCAAATACAGCACAATTTTAGCAAAACTTACAAAACATTATATTTGCTTAATGTCACTATTAATTAAAAAGTAGCGTCGAATTCTGCGTCACCATCATTAGTACTTTAAAATTAAAATTTTAAGGAAAAACGATATTAAAAAGACCTACAGTAAATTATGAAGTATCAAATCTGAAGAAAAAAAATACTTCCAAAATACAAACAAATTACTGTATAGTTACTTACTTACTGCCGTATCCCGAGTAAGCCTGTCATACTTATTTGCGTTTTGATATTTGGAAAAAAGTCATTTGAAACTTCATGGTTTGCTTGAAATTAACCTTAATTATTTTTTTTTTCTGTTCTTTAAACTTCAAATTACAAGTGTAGGAGAAAAAGAATTTGTCATGAATGATTTCTCCAGCGCTATTGTGTCCTCTTAATGCTTTTCCATAAACACACTCTTGAAGAAACAAATGAAGAAATTAGCTGTTACAAAATGTTTGTCACATTTTCCATTACAACATTTGGTGATCTCATTACAGAAACTGTTGAGGCAAAATCACTAAAACAAACTGTGATAATTAAACGCACCATTTCTGCCTCTTCTCCATTCTTCTCACGGTGATTACGAACGCGATTAGTAAACAGAGAGAACCACTGGATAGTTAGTTAAGACGGGGCATCACGTCATCCAGCTACCATCCATGGCTCTCTGGTATATAAAACTCTTATACAAGGGGTCACGAAATTACAAGGTTAGTGACGACTACCGTTTTGTGCGAGACCACCTGCCGCTTCTGGGGAATACTTTCTTTATTATCCAAGGATGCTGTTGTCGTGCCTCCAGAGCACGACTCTAGCTAGTCTTCCATTTCGTGAGCAGCATCTAGCTTCTGACTCTGTCCGTCCAAGTTCCGATCGAGCAACTTTTGGAAGACGAGGGAAGCATACCAAATAAACCATTAGCTGCCCAACGAGGCTTGTTGTTAATGAGTTGGAAACTGCTGGATCTACCTCCAGGGAAAAGTTCGAAATTGGTCTGTTGGTGATTCCAGTTGCTTTTTTTTTATTTTATTGCACCTCTTCATTAACAACTCGCTCGTTGATTCGATACTTTATAGGGGATTGGAGTGTTCTTTCTTCGCGTTCGATCGAAAACAGGGGTATTATCTAATAACAGCAATGCTTAGAACGACACGTGTTTGATAGTTGGTTTCATCCAAGAGGGCGGGCAGAAAAAAATTCTTCTTGGCTGCCTAAGTGTGAGTAAACACGAATTCATATATCGAAATTATATATCAAGTTATAAGTTGAAATTTTTATGGTGTGAAGTTTCGAAATAAAACACATCATCAGAAAATACAATTTAAAAGGGGTAAAATCATCTAGAAATAATTGATTTTAATAAAATTTTTAAAAAAACGAAATTAGTTCGCAAATTTGAAAAGGAAGAAAATTAGTTTCATATACCTTACGCTGATTTTATAAAACTGAATTAGTGTTTCTTTTTCTTTTTTTCTTCTTTTTTTTTCAAATATCCACCTTGCACAATTTCTAATCCTTACACTTGTTTCAGTTAATAAATCATACATTAGCGTTTCATAAAATAAGTAAGTATAGTTTATGAAATGCACATTAGTAACATTCTAAATCTAGCACTTGTTTTATTCAACAGATCATATATTCTGGTTTCATAAAATAAGTTTTAGAATATAGTTTATAAAATGCATACCTAAAATATTTTCTAAACCTTAGATTTGCTGCATTCCATAAACACTAGTTTTTTAAAATGAAATGAAATAACTATGTTGTTTATATGTTGTACAACTTAAATATTTTCTTAACTTAAAACTTTCATTCCATAAACTATATATTATTTTCTTTCCATACACATACGTTTTAATGCCTGATTTCGTTACTTAAAATATTGTATGTTCGAATTAATTAACCTACTGAAGGTTAGACTCGCCAATCTTAGGATTAAATCATGAAAATACTCATACGGGAAAATCCGATCAATAGATCAAAAGTTATGAGAGTGTTCGCTTCCTTTCTTTTCTCCCTTCTTCTCTCTTTCGCTCATTCTTTGTGCACATTTTACAATTTTTATAACTCTAGTTTCATTTCACTACTCAAACACTTGTTTAACCCTTTCGCGCCGACTGTCACAAATACGTGACAGCATAAAACAGTATCAACCAGGGTAAGATAAAACTGATAATCAAAGTAATTCTTTAGCAGTGTACTTGTGGTCAGGGTTATAATTGTTTGATTTATTTAATTCACCATTACTTAGTTCAAAATAAAAGTATTTAGTTATGCTTCGAACTAACATTGATTATATATATGATTAAACTAACAAAAATTAAATTCAAGGCAAAGTAAGTCTGTGAAATTAGCAACGCCTGCATTTAAGCTACCGTTTTTTATTTATTTACATCCTGATTCTGATTTTGTACGAAAGCTTTCATGAATCACCCGTCCCCAAGGGGTTAATACAAAACATTCACTTGGTTTTTAATATGAAACAAGAGTGCATGGTTTTGACTTATCATAAACATCACCAAATTTCTTTCATTTTATAAACCATACAATACATTCTTCTCATTTATTCTCATACGTCATTCAAACTCATTCATTCTCATACATCATTCAAATTCATTCATCTCCTGTTTCATCATTCATCATTCAAATATTACTTACTTCATTTTATTGTTTCTTTCTCACATACATTCAAATAATGCATTTTCATACGTCATTCAAACTCATTCATTCTCAGATATCATTCAAATTCATTCCTTCTCATTCATCATTCAAATCTTCATTTTATTGTTTCCTTCTCACATATATCATTCAAATAATGCATTTTNTTTTTTATTTTATTGCACCTCTTCATTAACAACTCGCTCGTTGATTCGATACTTTATAGGGGATTGGAGTGTTCTTTCTTCGCGTTCGATCGAAAACAGGGGTATTATCTAATAACAGCAATGCTTAGAACGACACGTGTTTGATAGTAGGTTTCATTTAAGTGGGCGGGCAGAAAAAAATGCTTCGTGGCTGCCTAAGTGTGAGTAAACACGAATTCATATATCGAAATTATATATCAAGTTATAAGTTGAAATTTTTATGGTGTGAAGTTTCGAAATAAAACACATCATCAGAAAATACAATTTAAAAGGGGTAAAATCATCTAGAAATAATTGATTTTAATAAAATTTTTAAAAAAACGAAATTAGTTCGCAAATTTGAAAAGGAAGAAAATTAGTTTCATATACCTTACGCTGATTTTATAAAACTGAATTAGTGTTTCTTTTTCTTTTTTTCTTCTTTTTTTTTCAAATATCCACCTTGCACAATTTCTAATCCTTACACTTGTTTCAGTTAATAAATCATACATTAGCGCTTTATAAAATGAGTAAGTATAGTTTATGAAATGCACATCAGTAACATTCTAAATCTAACACTTGTTTTATTTAACAGATCATATATATTCGGATTTCATAAAATATGTTTTAGAGTATAGTTTATAAAATGCATACGTAAAACATTTACTAAATCTTAGATTTGCAGCATTCCATAAACCTTACACTAGTTTTATAAAATGAAATAAAATCACTATGTTTATAAGTTGTACACCTTAAATATTTTCTAAACTTAAAACTTTCATTCCATAAACTATATATTATTATTTTTTTCCATTCACATACGTTTCAGTGCCTGATTTCGTAACTTAAAATATCGTATGTTCTAATTAATTATCATATTTAAGGTATTTACTCGCCAATCTTAGGATTAAATCATGAAAATACTCATACGGGGAAAATCAGATCAATAGATCAAAAGTTATTAGAGTATTCGCTTTCTTTCTTTTTTCCCTTTTTCTCTCTTTCGCTCATTCTTTTTGTACATTTTACACTTTTTATAACTCTAGTTTCATTTCACAACTCAAACGCTTGTTTAATAGAAAACATTCACTTGGTTTCTAATGTGAAACAAGTGTGCATGATTTTGACATATCATAAACATCCCCAAATTTCTTTCATTTTATAAACCATACAATACATTATTCTCATTTATTCTCATACGTCATTCAAAATCATTCATTCTCATACATCATTCAAATTCACTCCTTCTCATTTATCATTCAAATGTTATTTACTTCATTTTACTGTTTCCTTCTCACATTTATTCAAATAATGCATTTTCATACGTCATACAGACTCATTCATTCTCAGATATCATTCAAATTCATTCCTTGTCATTCATCATTCAAATCTTCATTTTATTGTTTCCTTCTCACAAATATCATTCAAATAATGCATTTTCATACGTCATTCAAACTCATTCATTTTCTTACATCATTCTAATTCATTCCTTCTCAGTCATCATTCAAATATTACTTACTTCTTTTAATTGTTTCCTTCTCACGTATATCATTCAAATAATGTATTTTCATATTTCATTCAAACACAGAAATTCTCATACATCATACAAATTCATTCCTTCTCATTCATCATTCAAATCTTCATTTTATTGTTTCCTTCTCACATATATCATACAAATAATGCTTTTTCATACGTCATTCAAACTCATTCATTCACATACATCATTCAAATTCATTCCTTCTCATTCATCATTCAAATATTATTTACTTCATTTAATTATTTTCTTCTCGCATATATCATTCAAATAATGCATACTCCATTTCATTATTTCCTTCTCACATATATCATTCAAATAATACTTTCTTCATTTCATAATTCATTTTTTTAAATCATAGATGCGATTATTTAAAATACTGGTCTTTTATTTGATACTCTCGTAGTTCTAATTTTACATCACTCATGCTTTTATATTTTCTAAGACATCAAACATACACACACAGAAAAGAAAACAATATTTATTCCTTCAAAGAGTTTTAAAATTCATAAATGTTTACTTGCTCGGAAATAAAAATAAAATATGCGTCATTACTTTTTGGTATTTCGAAAAAACAAAAATATAGTATCATTCATAATGTTGAAATACTTCAAAATTCCGAGAAAAGAGTTTTTGAGAAATAGATAAAACGATTTGCGCGTAATGTTTTCTTTTTATAAAATTGCAAACATCATTATCGACAGAAATATTCCCTGTGTTTTGTTGCCAAGAATAAATTCATAGTTGAATATTTGAATTGGATCGTAAATAAAATACATTCTTCTTAGTGCTAGTAAAACAAATCCTTCGGCTTTATAACATATATGTAAAAAATTCTTAACAATTACTATCGTTATTATATTGCCGTTTTCATAACTATTTGTATCGAAGTGGCTCTAGAAATTAAAAACATTTTAATGAATATAAATTGCATCTGATTGAATAGTAATAAAACACATGGAGCAGAAAAAATAATTTTTTCAGCTTTTTCATAATAAATGTGTAAAAAATTTACAACCATTACTATCACTATTCTTTTGCAAATATGTAAAATATTCCTAACTATTACTCTCATTATTCTTAACTATTCATATCGATGTAGATCAAAAATATTTGAATGAATTTAAATCATGTTTTATTACGTACCAATTAGATCGTTAATAAAATGACTTCTTTGTAGAGCAGAGAAAACAAGCCTTTTGGCTCTTTTATAGCAAATGTGTAAACATTTCAATACAACAATCATTCTTGCATTAATGCAATCGTAAATACTTTTATATCGATGTAGACCAAGACGTTGAAAGCATACAAATTGCGTTTGATTAGTTCATTATTGAATCGTTTCAATTAGATTGTAAATAAAAGGAATTCTTCTTGGTGCACGTAAAATAATTCCTTTATTTCTTTTATCATATATGCAAGAAATTCTTAACCATTACTATCTTTTGCAAGTTTGTAAAAAATTCCTGACAATTCCTGTCACTAATTTTAACAATTCGTATCAATGTAGATCGAGAATTTAAATAAATGCGAAATGAATTTAATTCATGTTTTATTATATAATAATTAGATCACTCATAAAAATCATTCTTTTTAGCTCATATAAAACAAAACCTTTGGCTCTCTTGTAGCAAGTGAGTTAAAATTTCCAAAAATAATTATTATTTCTTCTATTATCGCATTTGTAAATATTTTCAATCAATTTAGATCAAGAAGTTAAAAACATTTGATTGAACTCAATTTTTTTTAAATTGAATCATATTTGAATTGTTTAAATTGGATCACAAATAAAATACATTATATTTGAATCATACAAAACAAAACATTTTTTTTTCTTGTAGTAAATGTGTAAAATTTTCCAAATAATAATTATCATTTTTCTATTATCGTATTCGTAATTATTTTCTATCGATCAGATCAAGAAGTTAAAAACATTTGAATGAATACAAATTTATTTGAAAGGATTACAACGTATTTGAAAGGATTATAATTGAATTTTTTAAATTGGATCACAAATAAAATGCATTGTGCCTGAAGCTTGTAAGATAATACCTTCAGCTCTTTTATAGCAAACATTTATGAAAATAATAAAAACGATTGCTAGTTTCGCTATTGTTTGTGTACCAATTTTCACAAGTATCCGAAATTACTTGCCAACCCCTGATTAAATATATCATCTATATTTAGATTCCATGCATTTATCCTTACTGTTTATTTAAATCTAAAGTATTCACCTGGAAACAAAACTTTGGAACATATATATATATATATGACGCCCAGTGGCTGAATGGTAGCGCTTCGCGCTCCCATGCCACAGGTTCCGGGTTCAATCCTCGGGGCGGGCAATCTTGACTCAGCCTTNTATTTTGCTTTGGCTATATTGATACAATATTAGAAAGCACTCCTTTTTTGCGGATATAATCGTGTGGGCTGATGAAGAGATTATATCTTTTCTTTATTTTGTTTTCCGGATCTTTTTTATTATTTTTTTAGATATTTAAAAAATATTTTTTTAATTACTTTAGAAAAATATTTTTAATACTTATTTAAAAATATTTTTAATACTTATTCTCTTGTCATTATTTTTTATTATTTAACTTATTTTTTATTGTTAACTGAAAAAAAAAATGAGATGGAACTTCTTTTAATTATATTTTGAACAAAATCCCCAACCACCCCTCCAAAGGCGTTATATGAGAGGAAAGACGATAACTAGCTAAACATCTTCAGTGACATACTTCAACAAACTTCCTTGAAGTTTGCTTTTGAATTTTTTTCTTCCCTTAATTCGATATCTTAGTATCAATTAATTACATAAACGCAAATTAAGAACTAAAAACTAATATCTCTTTGTGTAAATACGAACAAAGCGGTTTTATAAACATATACAGAAAAGGGCCGAGTTGTGTTTCCTCACAGCGGGGGTAAATATGACGCTTCTACAGAAGGCAGTGCGAATCGTGCTTACACAACGAGATGAAGTGCAGTTGAAATTAAAACGGAGACAATGCTATGAGAAAGGGCAGTTTATAAATAGTTTCTCCTTGCATATATACACTCACATACCACGGGCGTTTTGTAAATAGCTGTCACAGAGAGGTCGTTGGAGTAAATCATTTCGAAATTTATTTCTCTAAGCAAAGCGTAACTCCAAGTGGAAAATATTACTTCAAGTAGATGAGCCCACTTCAAACCTCGAAAGCGGGCCTTTGCTAAATTAAATTCTCAGTTTTGGGAACGCTCTTTAAGTGGAAATGTATTTTCCACTCTTGGAGTGGGTCCTAGAACTCACGCGAAATCATCCCCACTGGATCATTTGTATTATTTCTAATGCATATTGTTTTGGGTATGATGAATTCCACTGTTACCGTGCGACTGGGACTTTATGTGGCGTGAAACTATTGTGTGGGAATGTAGCCATGTGTTGATGCGGTTTCCTTTTCCAGAGGAATCTTGGGATGTTGCCCAAACAATACAGTTTGCTAGTTAGATGAAGTGTTTTAGTCTAATATTGTGCTGAAATGGAGTTTTATTCGGTGTTTATTTGATGCGTTCCTTATTAAGGTTAATTTAATTCTGGGAGATCCAAAACACTAGAGCACTTGTGGATGAAAATTGAAGCAGCTAAAAAGTAGAGATGAATGGGGACTGTTATATCTTCTATGCTTGTAAATGGCTTCGTAAATCGGAGCAAACTCGTTTATCAAAATATGAGGAAATTTACCTCTTCAAGAATTGGAAAGTAATGACTCTTATATTTATCTGTTGTTTGATGCCTTATGATTCGAAAGATGCTTTGAAAGAAATAAAAATTTGAAAAGTACTGTAAATAACTAAGCTTTTTAAACACGTAAATACCTCCACTAAAACATAATTATCGCCGTCGATTAACGGCCTATTTAGTTGTAAGTTTAAGACAATAAGATTCACGTTCACGCTATTGTAATTTTAAGAGCAACTCTAGAGAATGACTTTCAAGTATTTAAGAGGGGCTCCAATTTTTGAGTGGAACTGATTTTTTTGTCTAATTTTATAGTACACAAGAAGAGAATTTTTTTAATTAGATTAACAGCAATACAATTCAAGCAAATCTTCCGGTTCACGTAAAATTCCGTCGACCAAAGAAGTTACAGTTAGTACAGTTAGAGTAAATTCCACCAAATTAACACCAAATTGTTTTTTATTGTAATTCGGGCATATTTAATTCGAATTGAAACAGAAAGTTCATTTCTTAAAATAATGTTTTAAAACATACAATTAATACAATTGTGGCACTGTTTATTTTCAAAAGTAACTAAACATAAAAATGCCTTAAATTCACTATATTTTCAAAACAACAAACAACACCATTTCCAGGAGAAACCTTATAAGAATAATCAAGCTTTTGGTAAATCGTTTTTCATTGTAGTCAACAGATTGTGTTATTTTGCGCCATTAATTAATTAATTAATTTATTAGTTTGTATTCGAAAATGATCGGTGGAATTTTGCACAAGTTCCTATTATCCATCTATTTCTAGGATATTTTTTATATACTGTAATTGAGCATAAATTCAATTGTTAAAAACCAGTTCTCTATAACCTAATGTGCAATTCCTACCCTCTATTTAAATATTTAAACACTTATATACTACACCTTTTTGTATGATATGGGTAAGTTTAATATTAATAACAATGTAAGAAAAGAATAATGGTACAAATTTACCCACATTTTCATTATTCAACGAATGTACATGGTGGTGATTACAGTTAAGATTTTCAGTATTCGTGTACTTCACTAAGTATCCAATTTAATAAGAAAAAAAACGATACAAAATCTGCCTGATAAATTAAAGGTCTTAAAGGTATAATCTAGTTTCAACTTGGAAAGCTCGATTGCGTAACATGGTTAGTTCCTGGACTGGTAACCTCATCTCCAAGCCATCGCTTAGTATCAAAGAGATGATATTCAGCTTTGATAATGAATGTTTCACCAGCACTTTACCTTTGATTAAATTAAGCCTTTAACTTGGAAAGCTCGATTGCGTAACATGGTTAGTTCCTGGACTGGTAACCTCATCTCCAAGCCATCGCTTAGTATCAAAGAGATGATATTCAGCTTTGATAATGAATGTTTCACCAGCACTTTACCTTTGATTAAATTAAGTAATTCCTTTATCCATCTGAAAATTTAATTTTGAAATTCAGGTTGTAATATTTCCAATCATAAATTCTTTATCGTGTGGTCTTATTTTATTGTTATGAGTTATAATTGGTTACCGTTATGTTGTCTTTTATTATTACCACGTTTATATAAACTTGCCTTCGTGTATGTCTGTCCGGGTGGNCTTTGATAATGAATGTTTCACCAGCACTTTACCTTTGATTAAATTAAGTAATTCCTTTATCCATCTGAAAATTTAATTTTGAAATTCAGGTTGTAATATTTCCAATTATAAATTCTTTATCGTGTGGTCTTATTTTATTGTTATGAGTTATAATTGGTTACCATTATGTTGTCTTTTATTCATTTATAATTGGAATCCATGACTATTGTAATCTTTCCCCCGTGCTCGGACTCTATTTTGAAGTTTCAAGTTAGTTTCCTTTTATATCTGATACAGCTCTCTAACTGCGATAAAAAAAATCTATCAAAACTTAAATAATAATGCCAACCAAAGAAAACCTTAAATTATATTCAGTTTGAATTAGATACTTAGAAGGCTTATTAGCTATTTTTATTCACATCAACCCGGATATCATTTCTTACCAACTTGTATTTACTCTTAACTTCTTATTTGGAATCGACATTTTCCGAACAATTTACCACTAAATTAGCAAACTCAGAGCAGCTTGATGGTGGTTTTAGTTCTTTTACGAGGCAATTTTCCTGACAGAGTTAAAAATTTACAGCCATAATTTCCTATGTCAGAATATAGCAACAAGAAGCTGTGTTGAAGGAATACTGAATTTGCTTTAGACCAATGACAGGGCGTCGTACTTTTTTATTCTCACCACCGCCACCTGGTGAGTGAACCTTTTCAAGAAACAGTTGCTGTTTGAGGAAGGGGGGCATTAAAAAGAGAAAAGAAATTAACGACTAAGAGGCCACCCACGTAGAAGGGTTTGAGTAGCGAGAAAGTGTTGAAAAGAGCTATATTATGTATGAATAAATATTAGGATGAGAGTAAGAGAATAAATTTCGCTTATTCTTCATAAGCTTTGTTTAGTCGAGAAAGTTTCCTCAGTTGTGTTTATCATGGGATACTATTTATGGCTTCCTTAACGTTCGCAATTTTCTCAAGAGGTTAAAATGTATTCGCCAGTTTTGCTCTTAAAAGTTCAAACGTATACTTTTGCTGGCATTTTATTTATAAAATGTGCATTATGAAGAGATGAGATAAATCTGTGATAAAGCAAACGAAAAATATATAAATCTAATCATTAAAATGTGATGTTATTTATCATTCAAGCATGTCAACACTAAAACATAACATTCAAGCACATTTTTGTTTAAAAGTAATTTTTAAATTAACTTTTTTTCTCATTAAGATTTGCGGTCATTAAATTTGTAATGCCTATTGTGTACAGTAAGCAATAGGAAACGGACCAACCTGAATAACTTTTGATCTAATGATCAAATCTTCTCGTTCTTGGACTCAATCTTAATGGATCGAGGAGGTGACATGAAATATGCTAATTAATAAGGACAGACGATGTTTTAAGTCACAAAATCGAAGCTAAAAACGTTCTTTCTTCGAATAAACTTACCTTTTTTCGACAGATTCAGTCTTTTGATCCCCCCCCCCCAAAAAATATATATAGGGGGTAGCCAGCACCTCTTAGAACCCTAGGAGGTGATGGGACAGCCGCAATCTGTTCCAGAGTAATTCCTTAGTTAATTTTAGTGCTCCTTAATGTTAATTTTACTTCCTGCGTATTTCGTTATATCTTGAGAACTTTTTAGGCGAATTAAAAAAATTTGCACACAGTTATAAAATTCGTTTTAAAAATCTGACTTTTTTTTGAAATTCAATTTCTACGGAACTATTCGGCCGATTTTGCTCAAATTTTGTATTTTGCCATGTGAAATTACATTCTCTGAAATGATGCAAAAATTATATATCTTACAATTCAAAATTTTTTCGAACATTATTAAATAAAATAATAAAAAAATAATAAATATTTAATAAAGATTAGTTTTTGCCTGGAATTATCTTTGAATAATTGACTTATATAACAAAAAATGTGAAAAAAAGTTTTCAAATCTATTTAAAGGTTCACGAGATATAACGAAATACGTACAATGTGCAATAAACATTAAGGGACCAAACTTTGGAGAGCCCCCCTGATTAAAATATTGGAGCCATATTTTCCAGGTAGCGGCTATCCCTCATATCTTGGGGGTCAAAAATTTGAATCCGTCGATAAAAAGGTATGTGCATTCAGAGAAAGTACGTTTTCGTGTCTGATTTCGTAACTTAAAATCTTGTATCCACTTGTCAATTAGCATATTTGAGGTTACCTCCTCAAGCCACTAAGATTTAGTCCTAGAACGTGAAGATCCAATCATTCGATCAAAAGTTATTCAGGGTAGTCCATTTTTTTTTCGCGCACTATACATAGATTTTCTAGCATATCCGACCTCAGGAGATTGGGGAATGAGTGACCTTTCTTCCTTTTCTCTATTATGTTTATTTTTCCCTTCTTTTTTCGTTTCTCTTCGGAATTAGTTTATGGTATCGTTCGCTCAACCTTATTCGTAGAACGAGTAACTTAATGCGGATAACGTAATATGATTTATGCTTGTTAGTCAGTAGCCGATTAAAGCTCTATCGGCCCTTGGGCCACTAAATATTGAATGTCTACATTCAACTCCACTTTTTTTCACACCGTCCTTACATTCTTAAGTAAATGTTCGTGCTACTCCAAGGCCTCCCATAACTTTTTCATAACTGCTAAATTTTGCACTTTTGGAGAATAACATTTGATAGTATTTGCTGTTTCCCGAAAAAAAAATTTAAAAAATGGTTTTCGAAGCAATTTATCGTTAGAAAAGACAAATTATTAGAAAATCATTTTTCCCAAAGCAAACTAGAATTTTAAATTGTCTAAGATATTTCAAAAGAGAAAGAGAAGGAGAAATACATATAATATACATTTAAAATTAAAGTTTTTTTTCTATTTTTCTTGAAAGGACATTAAAATTAAATACACTCATAGAAGTAATGGTAAAAACTCATTTCCAAAGAACAATAACAACGAAAATAAATAATTAACAATTCTTAAAAAAAAAATAATAAATAACTACTAATTACTCTGTAAAATAGATTTTACATACAAAACTGGGAAGTTTTCTGAATCTTTATTTTTAAAACTAGAAAAACATTGTATTGTAAATGGATAAAAAAATTTTTTTAAATAAAGCATCAAACTCACAGCAACAAAAAACACAAATTCTTGCTAGCGTGACTATCCTTCAAAAAGAAAAGAAAAGAAAAAAAAAACTACTCTTGACTCCATGCATATTTTCTTTCCAAAAGTGTAATATTTACTTTTATGTTTTCTTAGTTTTTTAAAAAGCCAGCTGAATTCGCTGTTGTAAAAAGAAATTTTACGAAAAAGTACCTGTTACATAATTAATAAATTAACGATTCTTCAAGAATAAAACTACTCATCAGGCCATACTATGCAATCCTTGGTACGCGTAGTTTATGGCATCCAACCATTTTTAAAAACCAATTTTGCATCCAAAATATACAATTTACATAAGTTCTTTTTTTACATTGCACTAAGCTGAAGGGGAAGAAAAAAAAAAGGACATCATCCATCAAGCATTTCAATCTTTGACTAAACACCAATGGAATATTAGGATTTGGAGAAAATGAATAAAGTGCGTGGGGGTTCAAGAGGTTGGTAATTTCCAAGTTCGCCCGTGATATCAGGATAAGCTATTTGTCAAAGGAGAAGTTGTAAATGACTGCGAAATAACATTAATATCAGCCATTTGGAATACACACCCGCTCGTAACAAATTAGGTACGCTGTTGGGGACCATCACAATCAAAGGTGGATGGTCACCACAAATAAGTCTGGTGAAGTAATTGGAAAATTTGGTGATAGAGCTATATATCTTTGGAGAAAATAATTCCGATGTTATGTAAAGCGAGGATGTTTTTTTTCATTATTTATTATATTGTTGAAAATGTTTCATCTGTGTTGAAATTATGAAACAGAAATATGCAAACGGTGTTTTATCTTTGGAGAAAATAATTCCGATGTTGTGCAATAAGAGGATGTTTTTTCTTTATTATTTATAATGTTGGTGAAAAGGTTTTATCTGGATTGAAATTATGGAACAGAAATATGGAAACGGCGCTTTATCTTTGGAGAAAATAATTCCGATGTTATGTAATAAGAGGATGTTTTTTCTTCATTATTGACCACTTTTCACCAACATATATTTCTTCATTATATATGTTGGTGAAAAGGTTTTATCTGGATTGAAATTATGGAACTGAAATATGCAAACGGTGTTTTATCTTTGGAGAAAATAATTTCCGATGTTGTGTATTACGAGGATGTTTTTTTCTTTCTTTCTTTTTAAATATTTGTAATAATGTTGAAAATGTTTCATCTGGATTGAAATCATTGAACAGAAATATGCAAATCGTCTTTTATTAAAAAGTGAACAAACCTGATTTTCAGAAAAAAAGTAGTCAATTTAAAAGTTTTTTTTTGCTAGTAATCATCTTTAAATATAATAATAAAGAATAATAAACAATTGTTGAAAATCGTTTTTTTTTTCGGGGAATTACATTTGGTCAAATTAGTTTTATAAGTGAAAAAAATTTTCAATTTACTATAAAATTTTTCAAGACATGTTAGAATACACTATACTCCCATATTTTGATAGCAGGAAGCTAAATCTATCAGAAAAAAATTGCTTTTTTTCCGATTTCGCTTACTTAATAGCCAGTGCCGCCTTGGTGGTTCAGGGTATAGAGCTATCGCCTCCCAATGAGGGGCCCAGGTTCGAATCCCAAAGATGGCTGGCAAAGATATGAATTCCACACCCGGCTCTCACCGACCACACTGTTGACGTAAAATATCCTCAGGGGTAGACGGATCATGGGTTAGAGTCCCCTTGCGGTCAGACAATACGTGGGAGATTTTCGTGGTTTTCCTCTCCGTGTAACGTAAATGTGGGTTAGTTCCATCAAAAAGTTCACCACGAAGGCAAAATTTCACCCAATCCTTGAACCAGGAGTTCCCTTGTCACCTGGGTTGAGTTCAAAATTACAGGACTACGGAGTTGAACATTGATAGTTATAAACTCAGAATTGAGTCGACTGTTTAACGCCGGTTATAAAGTAAAACAAAATGAAATAGTCTATACTAATTAATTAGAATATTTAAGATCAACCTTTCTTACCATTAAGGTTGACTCTTGAATTGTAAAAAAAAATGCGGATCAAATTACGGTAAAAAGTATCGGCACTCAGGGTGCCGGTACTTCTTGACGTAAAATCTATTTCAGCGGAACAAAAATTTGATATACTCTAATTTTTACTGTAAAAATTGTCATAAAATCAATGAATCGCTCTAATTAAATAAATATTACTGCAAAAATTACGGTATAATGCTTTACGTAAAAATAGATTGTAAAGTAAAATGGATTTTACGGATATTTTATACCATATTTGATTTTATTCGTGCCGTTATTTTATAACATAATTTAATCCCGAATTTCTTAGAATACAGAAGTACTCAAAAACTGCATTATAGCATAATATATCCAGTTAAAGTTTTATTTTATTGCAATTTAAATAAAATTTTATTTAAACTCTATTAGAATATCCTTTTTTATTTTCGAAACAAAAAAAATGTATTGTAAAGTATCTATTATAAAGTCATTGTCGAGAATTCCCACTTCTGCGCATGTTGTTTTGGTGCGCCCACAGCGCCACCAGTTGATGTTTTGATCTCAATCTGTGAACAAGCATGTTTAGCTCCGTACGATAATTAGATGTTTAATTGTTAATCCTTTTTTGTTTGTTATATTTCGTTATTAAAGTGATTGTCTTTAAAACATGTTAGTCTTTTATGACTGAGCAAATTGATATTTATTACCCTCCAAAATGTGGCAGTCCTGGAGAACGGGGTAAGTAGCACTTACCTTAATTAATATAGAAATAGTTTTCTTCAGTTTTTGCTTAAAAATTGAAAGTCATATTTAAAAAATAGTCATGCAAGAATATAAAATAAAATTTGCTACTTCCTAATCCATCACTATCCAAACATCCCAAATCCCGAAGAGTTCAACTTCCCTGCATAATTTTTTTGTTACAAATTTTGTTTAGCGAGTGGCAACATTGAAACACATGTTCCCTCCATTTAAACGAAATTTTCAAAAAGTGTGGGTGTAACAAAAAAAAAAAGAGTTAACTTAATTCATATTTCACGTCGAGACTAAGATTTTTTTTTTTTTAAATATTATTGTTATTTTCTACCCAAGTCCATTCATCAATTTCAAAATGGCGTTTTAATGGAATTTTGATCTTTGAATGGAATTTTTATTGAAATATCTTCTATTTTTTGTGCCTTTTTTTTTTCTCCGCATCCAAAAAAAAATGTGACGAAATCGATGAATGAAGGTTAGAAAGTAAATACGAAAAGAAAAGATGAAAAAAAAAGAGAAAATTTTGAAAGAAGTATCGCTGCATTATACTTCTGAAATACATTAGGGCTGTACAGTGTAGATTATTTGACGTTTAAGTTTCTCAGTTGTCGTTCTTGGTTTTTAGTTTGACAAGGCCCCCAGCGCTACAACTTGTATTGTCAATGACATTTCACATTTCTTCAAGTATAATTGGGCTTTTGATGGAAAGAAATGAAATAACATTTTTTATAAAGGTGAAAAGAAATCTATGAGAGGTTCTAATATTTTGACTTCATTAATCAATTTTTTTTCTATATATTTTTCTACATTACTACAAATATACTATATTAAGTGGATTAATTTTTAAAAATGGATTAATATACTGTTTTTGCGAACTAAAGACTATTAGAAGTAATAAAATTTTTAAAACAGCAATTTTCAGTCGTAAAAAGATAAAACAAATAAAGTCACTGTACGACGACATGAAGTATAATAAATAAAAAATAAATTATCAAGATGTAAAAATCACTGTAAAAAAATCTGAATCAAATTACGATAAAAAGAACCGAAAATCAGGTTGCCGGTACTTTTTACTGCAAAATCCATTTTTACTGGAACATACTACGGAGCAATAAAATTTGATATGCCGTAATTTGTACCGTAATATTTACCGTAAACTCACTCCAATTGAATAATTATTACTATAAAAATGACTGTGTATTATTTTACGGTAAAAATGAATTTTAAGGATGTTGCACCCAAAATGCCGGCACTTTTTAACCATAATTTGACTCGAAATTTTTACAAGTGCATAATCACTGCCCTCATTAATTAATATTTTTAGAAGTCTTATCAAATAAGAAGTTAAAAAAAAACTTACACATTAGAGATAGCAACTATGTATTTAAGAGAGAAAAGATGCGTTATTAAAATTTGACGAATAACTATCGAGATCTATCAGGTTTGAAAGGTAGTTAAAATTATGAAAAACAAGTTTATTTGTCTAATACAATTATAGGCATACGCTTTTGAGTTTCATCAGAAAATTAAATTTGTTTTTGATTATTTCAATCTTTCCTTTGCGCTGATGGAATTTTTTTGTCAATTTTTCTTTTTATAACCAGCGTAGCACACTCGACTTAATCTTGAGTTACTACTATCAATGTTATACTCAGTAGCCTTGCGATTTTGAACCCAATCCAAAAGACAAGGGAACTCCTGGAACTAACCCGCATTTGCGTTACACGAAGAGAAAAAGCACGAAAACCTCCCACTGTAAGCCCCAATTTTAAGGGATTTAAACGCATGATCCGTCTGTCAGTGAGGATATTTAGGATCAGGACTGTGGTCGATGTGAGCTGGAGGCAGAATTCGTATCAATCAGCCATCAATGGATTCTTAGCCATCAATGGATTGGATCTCCATATTGCGAGGCGAATGCTCTATTCCCTGAGCCACCGCTACTCTTGATCAAATTTTATAGTGATCAGATATCGTGTCCCATTGTCCTCATTGGCTTCTGTGAAACCATAACAAATTTGCAATTTAAAGTATAAGTCATGTGGAAAAAAAAAGCTACCGAAACAAATTCACCATCGATAAACAATTATCAGATAATGAAACTACCAAAAGACTTATACTCTTGAAATGTCATGAAAGAAGAAGAAATTAAATTGTTATGGAATGCATGTGTATATAAATAATATTTAACATATACATTTTTTTAGCATTCATCTATTTTTCTTAGACACGCATGCTTCAAATGCCTTCTTAAATTTGTACAATGCTCTCTCTAGAGGGGCCGATCACACTAACAGATGGCTCAGGGGATAGAGCGTTCGTCTTCAAATGAGGTGAACCGGGGTTCGATCCCGGCGATGACTGGTCGATACGAATTCCGCATCCGGCTTGCACCGACCACAGTGCTGACGGGAAATAACCTCTGCGGTTTAGTTCCATCAAAAAGTTCTCCACGAAGACAAATTTCTCCCAATACTTGATCCAGGACTTCCCTTGTCTTCTGGATTGGGTTCAAAATTACAAGGCTACTGAGTTGGATGTTAGTAGTCGTAAACCCAAAAATTGGGTCGGCTGTTCAACGACGGTTATGAAATAAAAAAACAGATACTATTGATATTAGTTGCATTTTTTGTGTATAGATTCTATATCTAAATTTTGTTCTCATTGAGTTCATAACAGCGAAACCCCTCTAGCATTTTACAAAAAAAGAAAAATACAAATTGTTTTTCATCATTAGCAATAAGGCAAGTATGGTAGTTGGGTTCGTCACCAAATGAAGCACTTGGTCGTGATTTGGCGCAATTTCGAGTGATAACGAGAACTTGTCCTGCCTCAATGTCTTAATTTGAATTTGAGACATCGAGTGGTTATTATGACTTATTTTTTTACAAGAATTAAAGAAGATAATGGCGGAACATATAAATTTATATTGCATTTTTAAAAAAAATAAAAATATCGTTTCAGAACTTTTTAATGTCTAGGACTATTTTAAACTGGAAACAATATGTAAGTCACAAGGCCGGTTTAGCCTGGTCGTTAGGACACTCGGCTCATGGTCAAGAGTTCGTGGGTTCGATCCCCGCAGGCCGAAAATTCCCCGTGTTGTAAATGGTGACTGATGCACGCTAAATCTGTCGAGTCGTAAAGTCCTCCATGTTCCCATAACAAATCAATACCTCTGTGGGTACTGATCCAGGAGCTTCCTTGTCTTCTGGATTGGTTCAAAATTACAAGGCTACGGAGTTTAGCATTAGTAGTCGTGAACCCAAAAAATTGGGATGGCTGTTCAACGACGGATATTAAAAAAAATAAATTATTAAAAAAGTCACACTATAAAACAATGTTGAAAGCATAATTATAATTGTTCACTGTCCTACAGATATCCTTATAATGCTGATAAACGTGTAAATAACAGTTAGAAATCATTATAACAGCTGTATAGATTTCTTTCAATTTTTGTAAATATTACATGTGTTAAGAAATTTTCATTTTTAAGTTTTAATTTTAATAGTTTAGAGATGAGTTTCATTAAAAGTATAAGAAAAGGATTAAATAAAGAAGTTGTTTTTTAAAAAATTGCGCAGTATTTTAATTATTTTATTTACTTAATTCCTGAATTCTCCAAAGCTTTTTTTTTTCTTTTCAAAAAAAAATATTTCATTGATAAATGCATGTTTTTTTAAAGCTTAAAGTAATGGAAAGGATTACCACTAATGACAATGGTAATTGCATTTTTTTAAATCCTTAGTTAAGGGAAGCAATTCAAATTAACTTAGATTTTTTTTAAAAATATATTATGGTTTAAAAGCTAAATTGTTTTATTATTATTATAATTATAGCTATTAAAAAAAATTTTAACAAAAAAGATTTTAAAAAAATGTATTCCTCTTTATTTTAAATTATGCAAACAGGCCAATTAGTTAAATGATATAAAGAACTTTAAAAACTATTTATAATAAGTGGCGTTTAAATTTATTATTTATATACACAATCAGTTATCATTTTCTTTATAGAAATCATTTTATGAAATCATTTATAAGGCTTGTAGTCAACCTTGAACAAAGCACACTATATTCCTATTTTGGTATCAAAAAGAATACAACCAGATCAATACAACCAAAAGAATACAACCTTCATTATTTTCAAAAATATACAAATTGGAAATAACAGTCGACATGCTTCAAGTGCTGAAAAACAAGTCCCCATTTTCAAAACTGACCAGGCGCAAATGAAAACAAATAGAAGTGATTTGAAATACAAAGCGCAAAGTGGGGAAGACAAATGGAAAAATAAAGGTAAAAAACAAAGCAAGAAAAGCCACAGTAGCCGAGAGAGAAAAAAAAAAGAATGAAGAAAACAGAAGAAAAACCACCGTGGTCGAGAGAGGCAAATCAGGGTAAAATGCATTTCCACGAGCTACACACTGTTGATGAGGAACTGATGTCGTTAACAGGGGAATCAGCAATCATAGAAATTAAACAAGATTCCAGGGCATCAAGATGATGTGACAGGGGTGGAAATAATTTTGTAGTCTAAATAAATTATTCCAACAATGCGCAGCAATTATTGATTTTCGAAGTCTTGATAAAGGAAAAATCTGTCTGTTCCTTAAGTCAAAAGAAATATAAAGAATACTGTTGAATTTAAATGTAGTTTTTGATGAGAAATATTTTTTAAAAAATTGAAAATTAGATATTACGATGCAATAGATATATCGATATTGTAATGTGCCGTGTACTTGAAAAAAATGTTACAATAAAAAAGATACAAGCAAAATTAAATAAATAAGAATAAATACACTATTGAATGGTTGCTTCAATAAATATATAACCATTAAATATATAAATGTTTTATGTATACAAAATATTTCTGTATTGGAATTAAATATTTATGTTGTCACATTAAATCAATGCGTTAGTTAAAATTATCTGAGAATATTTGAACTTTTGATGTCATTGCCGTTATTTCCCGAGACAACTCAACATAAATTATGTGCTATAAATTTACTGCAAGTTTATGTAGATGACGAAAAGATAGAATGTAGTATAAGAACATGTTAGTGACATCATAAAATCTCTAAATTTCTTGCAATGATTTCTTAAGAACTTGCAATAATGCGGTTTTCAATAAAAATAGGTGCTAGTGAANTCATCTGTGCTGAAATTATGGAACGGAAATATGCAAACGGTGTTTTATCTTTGGAGAAAATAATTCCCATGTTATGTAAAGCGAGGATGTTTTTTTCATTTTTTATTATATTGTTGAAAATGTTTCATCTGTGTTGAAATTATGAAACAGAAATATGCAAACGGTGTTTTATCTTTGGAGAAAATAATTCCGATGTTGTGTAATAATAGGATGTTTTTTTTTATTATTATTATTATTATTTATTATGTTGGTGAAAAGGTTTTATCTGGATTGAAATTATGGAACAGAAATATGGAAACGGTGTTTTATCTTTGGAGATAATAATTCCGATGTTTTGTAATATAAGGATGTTTTATTATTATTATTTTTTAGATTGTTGAAAATGTTTCTTCTGGATTGAAATCATTGAACAGAAATACGGAAATCGTCTTTTATTAAAAAGTAAACAAACCTGATTTTCAGAAAAAAGTAGTGAATTTTAAAGGGTTTTTTTTTCTGCTATCAATCATCTTTAAATATAATAATAAAAATTTGTTAAAAATCATTTTTTTCGGGGAATTATATTTGGTCAAATAAGTTTTATAAGTGAAAAAAGTTGCCAATTTACTATAAAATTTTTCAAGACATGTTGGAACACACTATACTCCCACACAGGAAGCTAAATCTATCAGAAAAAATTTGCTTTTTCTACTGATTTCGCTTTCTTGATAACCCGTGCTGCCGTGGTGGTTCAGGGTATAGAGCGATCGCTACCCAATAAGGTGACCCAGGTTCGAATCCCAGCAATGACTGGCCGATATGAATTCCACACCCGGCTCGCACCTACCACACTGTTGACTGAAAATATCCTCAGGGGTAGACGGATCATGGGTCAGAGTCCCCTTGCGGTCAGACAATCCGTGGGGGTTTTCATGGTTTTCCTCTCCATGTAACGCAAATGTGGGTTAGTTCCATCAAAAAGTTCACCACGAAGGCAAAATTTCACCCATTACTTGAACCAGGAGTTCCCTTGTCACTTGGGTTGAGTTCAAAATTACAAGACTACGGAGTTGAACATTGATAGTTATAATCTCAGAATTGAGTCGACTGTTTAACGCCGGTTATAAAGTAAAACAAAATAAAATAGTCTATACTAGTTAATTAGAATATTTAAGATCAACCTTTCTAACCATTAAGGTTGACTCTTGAATTGTAAAAAAAAAATGCGGATCAAATTACGGTGAAAAGTATCGGCACTCAGGGTGCCGGTACTTCTTGCCGTAAAATCTATTTCAGCGGAACAAAAATTTGATATACTATAATTTTTACTGTAAAAATTGTCATAAAATCAATGAATCGCTCTAATTAAATAAATATTACTGCAAAAATTACGGTATAATGCTTTACGTAAAAATAGATTGTAAAGTAAAATGGATTTTACGGATATTTTATACCATATTTGATTTTATTCGTGCCGTTATTTTATACCATAATTTAATCCCGAATTTCTTTAGAGTACAGAAGTACTCAAAAACTGCATTATAGCAGGATATATCCAGTTAAAATTTTATTTTTTTGCAATTTAAATAAAATTTTCTTTAAACTCTATTAGAATATCCTTTTTTATTTTCGAAACAAAAAAAAATGTATTGTAAAGTATCTATTATAAAGTCATATTTAAAAAATAGTCATGCAAGAATATAAAATAAAATTTGCTACTTTCTAATCCATCACTATCCAAACAACCCAAATCCCGAAGAGTTCAACTTCCCTGCATAATTTTTTTGTTACAAATTTTGTTTAGCGAGTGGCAACATTGAAACACATGTTCCCTCCATTTAAACGAAATTTTCAAAAAGTGTGGGTGTAACAAAAAAAAAAAGAGTTAACTTAATTCATATTTCACGTCGAGACTAAGATTTTTTTTTTTTTAAATATTATTGTTATTTTCTACCCAAGTCCATTCATCAATTTCAAAATGGCGTTTTAATGGAATTTTGATCTTTGAATGGAATTTTTATTGAAATATCTTCTATTTTTTGTGCCTTTTTTTTTTCTCCGCATCCAAAAAAAAATGTGACGAAATCGATGAATGAAGGTTAGAAAGTAAATAAGAAAAGAAAAGATGAAAAAAAAAAGAGAAAATTTTTAAAGAAGTATCGCTGCATTATACTTCTGAAATACATTAGGGCTGTACAGTGTAGATTATTTGACGTTTAAGTTTCTCAGTTGTCGTTCTTGGTTTTTAGTTTGACAAGGCCCCCAGCGCTACAACTTGTATTGTCAATGACATTTCACATTTCTTCAAGTATAATTGGGCTTTTGATGGAAAGAAATGAAATAACATTTTTTTTAAAGGTGAAAAAAAATCTATGAGAGGTTCTAATATTTTGACTTCATTAATCAATTTTTGTTTCTATATATTTTTCTTCGTTACTACAAATATACTATATTAAGTGGATTAATTTTTAAAAATTGATTAATATACTGTTTTTTTTCAAACTAAAGACTATTAGAAGTAATAAAATTTTTAAAACAGCAATTTTCAGTCTTAAAAAGATAAAACAAATAAAGTCACGGTAGGACGACGGTATGAAATATAATAAATAAAAAATAAATTATCAAGATGTAAAAATCACTGTAAAAAAATCTGAATCAAATTACGATAAAAAGAACCGAAAATCAGGTTGCCGGTACTTTTTACTGCAAAATCCATTTTTACTGGAACATACTACGGAGCAATAAAATTTGATATGCCGTAATTTGTACCGTAATATTTACCGTAAACTCACTCCAATTGAATAATTATTACTATAAAAATGACTGTGTATTATTTTACGGTAAAAATGAATTTTAAGGATGTTGCACCCAAAATGCCGGCACTTTTTAACCATAATTTTACTCGAAATTTTTACAAGTGCATAATCACTGCCCTCTTTAATTAATATTTTTAGAAGTCTTATCAAATAAGAAGTTAAAAAAACTTACACATTAGAGATAGCAACTATGTATTTAAGAGAGAAAAGATGCGTTATTAAAATTTGACGAATAACTATCGAGATCTATCAGGCTTGAAAGGTAGTTAAAATTATCAAAAACAAGTTTATTTGTCTAATAAAACTATAGGCAAACGCGTTTAAGTTTCATCAGAAAATTGAATTTGTTTTTGATTATTTCAATCTTGCCTTTGCTCTGATGGAATTTTTTTGTCAATTTTTTTATTACCAGCGTTGCACACTCCACTCAATCTTGAGTTACTACTATCAATGTTATACTCAGTAGCCTTGTAATTTTAAACCCTATCCAAAAGACAAGGGGACTCCAGGAACTAATCCGCATTTGCGTTAATGAAGAGAAAAAGCACGAAAACCTCCCACTGTAAGCTCCAATTTAAAGGGATTTAAACGGGTCTATCAGTGAGGATATTTATCATCAGCACTGTGGTCGGTGTGAGCTGGAAGCAGAACTCGTATCAATCAGCCATCAATGGATTCTTGGTCACTTGGATTTCCATATTACGAGGCGAATGCTCTATCCCCTGAGTCACCGCTGCTCTTGATCAAATTTTATAGTGATCAGATATCGTGTTCCATTGACTCTCATTGACTTCTGTGAAACCATAGCAAATTTACAATTTGAAGTATAAGCCATGTGAAAAAGAAAGCTACCGAAACAAATTCACCATCGATAAGCAAATATCAGATAATGAAACTACGAAAAGACTTATAATCTTGAAATGTCATGAAAGAAGAAGAGATTAAACTGTTATGGAATGCATAACTTTACAAAAAATATTGAACATATACTTTTTTTTAGCATTCATCTATTTTTCTTAGACACGCATGCTTCGAATGCCTTCTTAAATTTGTACAATACTCTCCCTAGTGGGGCCGATCCCACTAACTCAGGGGATAGAGTGTTCGCCTTCCAATGAGGTGAACCGGGGTTTGATCCCGGCGATGGCTGATCGATACGAATTCCGCATCCGGCTTGCACCGACCACAGTGCTGACATAAAATATCCTCAGTGGTAGACAGATCATGGGTTAGAGTCCCCTTGCCGTTAGGTTAACCGTGAGAGGTTCTCGTGGTCTTCCTCTCCATGTAACGCAAATGCGGATTAGTTCCATCAAAAAGTCCTCCACGAAAGCAAATTTCTCCCAATAATTGATCCAGGAGTTTCCTTGTCTTCTGGATTGGGTTCAAAATTACAAGGCTACGGAGCTGGACGTTAGTAGTCGTAAACCCGAAAATTGGGTCGGCTGTTCAAGGACGGTTATAAAATTAAAAAAACAGATACTATTGATATTATTTACATTTTTTGTGTATAGATTCTATATCTAAATTTTGTTCTCGTTGAGTTCATAACAGCGAAACCCCTCTAGCATTTTACAAAAAAAGAAAAATACAAATTGTTTTTCATCATTAGCAATAAGGCAAGTATGGTAGTTGGGTTCGTCACCAAATGAAGCACTTAGTCGTGATTTGGCGCAAATTCGAGCAATGGCGAGAACTTGTCCTGCCTCAATGTCTCAATTTGAATTTGAGACATCGAGTGGTTATTATGGCTTATTTTTTTACAAGAATTAAGGAAGATAATGGCGGAGCTTATAAATTTATATTGCATTTTAAAAAAAATAAAGATATCGTTTTAGAACTTTTTAATGTCTAGGACTATTTTAAACTGGAGACAATATGTAAGTCACAAGGCCGGGATAGCCTGGTCAGTAGGGCACTGGGCTCATGTTCAAGAGTTCGTGGGTTCGATCCCCCCTGGCCGAAAACTCCCCGTGTAGTAAATGGCGACTGATGCACGTTAAATCTGTCGAGTCGCAAAGTCCTTCATGTTCCCATTACAAATCAATACCTCTTAGGGTACTGATCCAGGAGTTTCCTTGTCTTCTGGATTGGTTCAAAATTACAAGGCTACGGAGCTTAACATTAGTAGTCGTAAACCCAAAAAATTGGGTCGGCTGTTCAACGACGGATATAAAAAAATATATATTAAGTCACACTATAAAACAATGTTGAAAGCAAAATTATAATTGTTCATTGGCCTACAGATATCCTTAAAATGCTGATAAACTTGAAACAACAATAAGAAATCATTATAAAAGCTGTACAGATTTCTTGCAATTTTTGTAAATATTACGTGCGTCACAAGAAATTTTCATTTTTAAGTTTTAATTTTAACAGTTTAGAGATGAGTTTCACTAAAAGTATAAGAAAAGGATTATATAAAGGAGTTGTTTTTAAAATATTGCGCAGTATTTTAATTATTTTATTTATTTATTTATTTAATACCTGAATTCGACAAAGCTTTTTTTTTTCTTTTCAAAAAAAATTTCATCGATAAATGCATGTTTTTTAAAGCTTTAAGTAATGAAAAGGATTACCACTAATGACAATGGTAATTGCATTTTTTTAAATCCTTAGTTAATGGAAGCAATTCAAATTAACTTAGATTTTTTTAAAAATATATCTTAGTTCTTAAAGCTAAAATGCTTTATTATTATTATAATTATAGCTATTAAAACATTTTTTTTTTTAAAAAAAAGATTGAAAAAAATTGTATGCCTCTTTATTTTAAATTATAAAAACAGGCCAATTAGTTAAATGATATGAAGAACTCTAAAAACTATTTATAATAAGTGGCGTTTAATTTTATTATTCATATAAACAATCAGTTATCATTTTTTTTACAGAAATCATTTTATGAAATCATTTATAAGACTTGTAGTCAACCTTGAACAAAGCACACTATATTCCTATTTCGGTATCAAAAAGAATACAACCAGATTAAAAACTTCAATAGTTTCAAAAATATACAAATTGAAAATAACAGTCGACATGCTTCAAGTGCACAAAAACAAGTACCCATTTTCAAGACTTGCCAGATGTGAATGAAAACAAATAGAAGTGATTTGAAATACAAAGGGTACAGTGGGGAAGACAAATGGAAATATAAAGGTAAAAAACAAATCTAGAAAAACCACAGTAGCCAATAGAGAGAAAAAAGATGAAAAAAAAACAGAAGAAAAACCACAGTGGCCGAGGGAGGCAAATCAGGGTAAAATGTATTTCCACGAGCTACGCAGAGTAGATGAAGAACTGATGTCGTTAACAAGGGAATCAGCAATCATAGGAATGAAACAAGATTCCAGTGTATCAAGATGAGCTGATGTGACTGGGGTGGAAATAATTTTGGCATTGTCGAAATACCCAAGATTCCAACAATGAGCAGCAATTAATGATTTTCGAAGTCTTGATAACGGACAAATATATCGTGTTCTTTAAGTATAAAGAAATATAAAGAATACTGTTGAATTTAAATGTAGTTTTTGATGAGAATTATTTTTTAAAAAAATTGAAAATTAGATATTACGATACAATAGATATATAGGTATTGTAATGTGCCGTGTACTTGGAAAAAAAAATTTACAATAAAAAAGATACGAGCAAAATTAAATAAATAAGAATAAGTACACTATTGAATGGTGGCATCAATAAATATATAATCATGAAATACATAAATGTTTTATGTATACAAAATATTTCTGTAGTGGAATTAAATATTTATGTTGTCACATTAAATCATTGTGTTAGTTAAAATTATCTGAGAATTTTAAACTTTTGATGCCTTTGCCGTTATTTCCTGAGACAACTCAACGAAAATTAAGCTCTATAAATTTACTGCAAGTTCATGTAGATGAAAAAATGAAGAATGTAGTAGAGGAACATGTTAGTGACATCATAAAATCTCGAAAGTTTTTACAATGATTTCTTAAGAACTTGCAATAATTCGATTTTCAATAAAAATAGATGCTAGTGAAATACTTCTTGAGGTTTCTGTGCGCACGGGGAAAAAAATTTTAGTAAATTTACCTGACTGTACAGTAATGTAATGACATTTCTGATAAAAGAAAAAAAAATCTGTTTAATAAAATCGAAATATACCGTATTTAAACCATTCATTTGTAATTTATGCGTTTATACGGAAACGGTTTACCGAAAATTCTGGTTTTCAAAATTATAGTTATTATTACTACACATTTAGTATAACTGAAAAGTAACACGCAACACTGAAAAGTAAATCTAACCGAATAATTGGTTTATATGCCATGCTTCAAGGTATCATGATAAAATAGCCAAATTTAACCACATTTACCTAATTTTACCAAATATTATAAAATTATACTTAATTGCTAATTTTTCTGAGATCATTACCAAAGCTCTTCGATAAAATGTACCTAACTTATTGGAATTGCCATAGATCCAGAAACACGGTAAATTTTACTATATTCAGGTGGTTTTGAGTAAACTTTTTTTTTCTCAGAGCGGTGATGGCCCAGGGGATAGAGCGTTCGTCTTCCATTGAGGTTAACCAGGTTCGAATCCCAGCGATGGCTTTTCAATACGAATGCCGCATTCGGCTTGCACTGACCACAGGGCTGACATAAAATATCCTCAGTGGTAGACGGATCATGAGTTAAAGTCCCCTTGACATCTGGCTAACCGTGGGAGGTTTTGTGATTTTCCTCTCTATGTAACGCGAATGCGCAAAAAGCATCCATTAAAAAGTCCTCCACGAAGGCAAAATTTCACCCAATACTTGATACAAGAGTTCTCTTGTTTTCTGGATTGGGTTTAAAATTACAAGGCAACGGAATTGTTGTAGCCATTAGCTCAAAATTTAGGCCGGCTGTTCAACGATGGTTATAAAATATAAAACAAAAAACTTTTTTTCCCAGTGTCTTATGAAGCTAATTTTTCTCAATTTGTCTATAAAACCGCTTAACACGATTCTTTTTTTTTTTTTTTTTTTTTTTTTTTTTTTTTTTTTTTTTTTTTTTTTTTTTTTTTTTTTTNTCAATCTACAATAGTGTATATTATTATATTAAAATTTTAGTCAAACAGGAAGTCAAGATTGAACTCAATCTACAATAGTGTATATTATTATATTAAAATTTTAATCGAACAGGTAGTTAGGATTGAGCTCAATCTACAATAGTGTATATTATTATATTAAAATTTTAGTCAAACAGGAAGTCAAGATTGAACTCAATCTACAATAGTGTATATTATTATATTAAAATTTTAATCGAACAGGTAGTTAGGATTGAGCTCAATCTACAATAGTGTATATTATTATATTAAAATTTTAGTCAAACAGGAAGTCAAGATTGAACTCAATCTACAATAGTGTATATTATTATATTAAAATTTTAATCGAACAGGTAGTTAGGATTGAGCTCAATCTACAATAGTGTATATTATTATATTAAAATTTTAGTCAAACAGGAAGTCAAGATTGAACTCAATCTACAATAGTGTATATTATTATATTAAAATTTTAATCGAACAGGTAGTTAGGATTGAGCTCAATCTACAATAGTGTATATTATTATATTAAAATTTTAGTCAAACAGGAAGTCAAGATTGAACTCAATCTACAATAGTGTATATTATTATATTAAAATTTTAATCGAACAGGTAGTTAGGATTGAGCTCAATCTACAATAGTGTATATTATTATATTAAAATTTTAGTCAAACAGGAAGTCAAGATTGAACTCAATCTACAATAGTGTATATTATTATATTAAAATTTTAATCGAACAGGTAGTTAGGATTGAGCTCAATCTACAATAGTGTATATTATTATATTAAAATTTTAGTCAAACAGGAAGTCAAGATTGAACTCAATCTACAATAGTGTATATTATTATATTAAAATTTTAATCGAACAGGTAGTTAGGATTGAGCTCAATCTACAATAGTGTATATTATTATATTAAAATTTTAGTCAAACAGGAAGTCAAGATTGAACTCAATCTACAATAGTGTATATTATTATATTAAAATTTTAATCGAACAGGTAGTTAGGATTGAGCTCAATCTACAATAGTGTATATTATTATATTAAAATTTTAGTCAAACAGGAAGTCAAGATTGAACTCAATCTACAATAGTGTATATTATTATATTAAAATTTTAATCGAACAGGTAGTTAGGATTGAGCTCAATCTACAATAGTGTATATTATTATATTAAAATTTTAGTCAAACAGGAAGTCAAGATTGAACTCAATCTACAATAGTGTATATTATTATATTAAAATTTTAATCGAACAGGTAGTTAGGATTGAGCTCAATCTACAATAGTGTATATTATTATATTAAAATTTTAGTCAAACAGGAAGTCAAGATTGAACTCAATCTACAATAGTGTATATTATTATATTAAAATTTTAATCGAACAGGTAGTTAGGATTGAGCTCAATCTACAATAGTGTATATTATTATATTAAAATTTTAGTCAAACAGGAAGTCAAGATTGAACTCAATCTACAATAGTGTATATTATTATATTAAAATTTTAATCGAACAGGTAGTTAGGATTGAGCTCAATCTACAATAGTGTATATTATTATATTAAAATTTTAGTCAAACAGGAAGTCAAGATTGAACTCAATCTACAATAGTGTATATTATTATATTAAAATTTTAATCGAACAGGTAGTTAGGATTGAGCTCAATCTACAATAGTGTATATTATTATATTAAAATTTTAGTCAAACAGGAAGTCAAGATTGAACTCAATCTACAATAGTGTATATTATTATATTAAAATTTTAATCGAACAGGTAGTTAAGATTGAGCTCAATCTACAATAGTGTATATTATTATATTAAAATTTTAATCGAACAGGAAGTCAAGATTGAACTCAATCTACAATAGTGAATATTATTATATTAAAATTTTAATCGAACAGGTAGTTAGGATTGAGCTCAATCTACAATAGTGTATATTATTATATTAAAATTTTAGTCAAACAGGAAGTCAAGATTGAACTCAATCTACAATAGTGTATATTTATTATATTTAAATTTTAGTCGAACACAGTTCTCCAAGTGACAAAAGGTCAAGATGGTATTCCTTGTGTTAAGTATAGCTATGGATTAGCTGTGTATAAACGTATGGACTAGCTATCTTCAATATGATATTAAGCGTACACTTCTAACTCTCCGTCTGATACATATCTCTATTTATCTCGAGTAAACATTTTAGAGCGTTCTTGTTCTCCTCTGAACAGTTTGCATAACATATAATCTTTTCTATTTTTCGAAAGACGTAGTAGTTTCTTGTAGTTGTAAATACTCGTTGTTTGAGATTTTTTTTCATCGATATATTTCACCAGTACGCCAAAGTCAGATCGCACCATTGATCCACACTGCTAACTCTATCACAAAACAGCAAAAATCAATTTACACGTTCAGTCAAAATAAATAAATTATAAGCCAGGATTTATGTATCCCTGTTTTGCCCTGACTCAAGAACTCTCTCGTTCGTATTCTTCCACTTTTTCATCTGCACATCACATTTCACTGTAACTCATTCGGGCCATAAAAGAAGCAGCAATGAGTGCTTAAATTTTGTTTTCAGCCCCGAAACATACGTTTTAGGGACACTTTATTAAGGGCCTAGATGATGACGTCGAATAACTTTCTCGAGGAAACGACTCTATGGGGAATAGACGCTGAGATCCTTAATGGTCCAATGTTATATTTTTATTTGCCCCTAACCTTTTTTACTTTATTCTCTTTTGCTGGAAATTTCCCTTTTTTCTTAATCCTTTTTTTGCCTTTGTGCTGTGCGTGCTGCAGCAGTATTTATAAGATTCTGTCTGCGTGCTAGTTATTTATCTATTGTGCTATTTACTTGATTAGTGTTATAATGAGGTGGATAAAAATAATATTTTATTTAGCAAGTTTTATTTTGGTTCCGAGAATATTTTGAAATGGTAAAAATAAATTGCACTTAATTGCTTGACATAAAGCCGTATGTGTTTGTAAATCTTAAAAGTTTGCTATTGTTTTCTTGTCACGCTAAAGCTGAATAAAGCTTAATCTTGTTTATCCCTTTTGAGTAATTTTGAAGAAAATAAATGGGACTATCAAATTTATTTGAAGGTTTTTTTTTATATATATACTGCATTATTTTCTATTTTAAATCACATTCTATGGATGAGGTTATTTTAGTATTAAGAGTTAATGCTCGGTACCAAACTCAATATCACAGCAACAAAAAAAAAATAATAATAATAATATAAAAACGAAAGTGTAAGTAATGCAATTACTGCAACTTTTCTTCCTTTCTATTTTTCCCACGAACATCTATGACTTTTTAAAATGTAAACTGTGCAAATAATGTTTTCAGATAGTTTGTAAGAGGCACAAAATGACCAATGTAATTATTTAGTCGCTTTTTAGGGTTCTCGCACTTCTATACACTTCTATTCTATACGTGCTATATGACAAAATACAAATGTATTTAACGAATCGCTAATTATTGGTTTATAAGGTTTTTATTCAAGTATTTAAAAACTGATCGAGTCTGATTCACAGAGTCGTACTCTCACTTATCCGCTCATCCGCTCCCATTATTTTCTCCATCTTTTTTCATTGCCTATCCCATTCACGCATTGATTCACCAATTTGCTTTCTTAATTCACCCAATCTTCTTTCTTTTAATTATACTTCTCTGACAGATACATAGTCTATAACAATTCTAATGTTGTTATGGTTTATTCGCCCAATTTATATCCGTCGTTGAACAGTAGATCCAACTTTAGGGTTTACGACTGCTAATGTTCAACTCCGTAGCCTTGTAATTTTGAACCAATCTAGAAGACAAGGAAACTCCTGGGTCAGTAACCCCAGAGGTATTGAATTGTTATGGGAACATGGAGGACTTTGCGACTAGACAGATTTAACGTGCATCAGTCACTATTTACAACACGGGCACTCTTCGGCTGACGGAGATCGAACTTTTGGACATGAGCGCAGTGCCCTACCGACCAGGCTATTCCGGCCTTTTATTCGCCCATTAATCCGTTCGTACACTCGCCTAACTTTCTAATCGCTAGAGGATATAATGAGGATAAACTAAATTAGCCATCAAGAGAAAGCATACGCCCATTATATCATTCGCCTAACTCAGTGTTTCCCAAACTTATGAATTTTGTGTACCCTTTCTAAATTTTTCGTAACGCTGTGTACCCCTAATAAAAAAATGAATGTATTTTTTACTATAAAAAATTCACAAAAGTTAAAAATCAGAACTGGCTGTTGACACTACGAATTATTAACTGTTGACTCTGCCAAAAATAGCCAATAGAAAAATACGTAATCGTAAATTTTCATGGCTAGTTTTGTTTTTAAATAAAATTTTTTGAAGTTTTCATATGTTGCAAGATATTTCACATAAGAACGCGTACCCCCGCTGAGATGTTCCCGTACCCCTGGGGGTACGCGTACCACACTTTGGGAAACACTGGAACTCATTAAAATTATATTCATCTTTAGTCAAGAAAAGTGGGGTGATCAATTATAACTCATGGATTAATAGATAAGTGAGCGAATCTCCCCTCAAATCCAACAAATGGTCACAACTGCAAGTAAAGAGGTGATGAACTTGTCAAAACAACCCTATCAGCAAAATAGCTTGGGTTCTCATTGGATAATATTCATGAATCTTGGCTCAATAAGGGTTTAAAGGTCCGTTGTTTTTCCGATATTGGTCCTATATACAATTTTCAGATACACCAGATGTTTTACAGCCCTTTACAACCAATATCGGTTCTATATGGAATTGTCAGATTCACTCGATATTTTATATCCATTAATTAGCCAATGTAGGTTCTATATTGGCCAATGTAGGCCCTATATAGGCCATTCTAGGACCAATATTAAAAAATCTAGACAACCCAATATTGGTCCCTCAGTGCATGTACTTATAGGACCCATGTTGAGCCAATTTTGAGCCCAACTGAGGCCAAGGTAAAATTGTTGCTAGGGTAAACGGCCCTTTCTATACATTGTGGTGGTGTAGGATAGAAAAAGGTAATCCACAAAAGGAAAACCCCTCAGCTCGAAATTTGTAAGCAGGTATCATGAGTTTGCTGAGCCGTCAAATGGATTGTCCACGTCGAATCATCCTACGCCCTTCCAGATTTCCCGATAAGTCAATAATTATTCCATTATCTTAATTATTTTTCTTTTATGTATTAGGGGGACCAGAAAGTAATGTCGTTTCGGAACATTAAATATTCGTTAGTCCTAAAAACCAATTCATTTTTTAGACCCAATTCGATTCATTTTCGATCCGGCATTGAAAGGTTGTTGCTAAGGAGGGTGAATACATTATTGATTAAAAATAAAAACTTGATAATAAATATCAAATGTACCGAAATGACAATACTTTCCGGTACCCTTAATACTATCCATTCTCCTCAATACTATCCATTCTCCTGTCCAGCTCCATATTGCATATTACAAAAAATTTTGTTAACTTCTATAACCCTTTGTTCTAACCAGTTCTGACTATTAATTTTGTGGCACCATATATACTTACGTCTTTATTTTTTAGATTCAATGCACTATTTTATATTTTACTTGCAATAAATTTTGAAAATTTTTCCGTTAATACAATTTAAAATTTGCTGATCACTAGGAAGGTTTACACCTTCATCAGACATAAAATCATTGAGTTTGAGATGCAATATATTTCAAATCAATTTATGTAAGTAAACCAAAGATTATAAAAATAAAATTTAAAATGCTTATAATAGTTAAAAGTTTATTTCAACCTCATGGTATCGTATAAAAAGATTCTCAGACCAAGCAGCTATTTATAAAAATAATTCAGAATTAATGAGTTTCAGTTTTAAAACAATTTATGAGCGTCTTATCTATGAGACCGATTTAATAGATTAATTATCAGAGAATTTGCTAAATAAAAATTAAGATTGGATAATACTATTATTAATTTCAGTCTCGGCATTCTTCATACGGAATTTTTTTATTCATAATTTTAAAGATAGCATTTCATATTAAATATAACATTCTATTATAAAAAGTTTTTTTATTTTTTTTGAATGATGCTGTGCTTAGAAGTGATTTTTGTTGAAAAATAATCAGATTTACTAAAATTATTATGTTCTAAAAGGTGTTGTTTATAGATAGATAAAATGCTAGTTCAAACTATGAAGGATTTTTATGGCCAGTAATAAATATTTTAGATCAAACAAGAATAAAATAGAATGGCAAGTAAACTTTAATGGCCTAAGTCTGTTTTTTTTTTTTCTGTTTTTAGTAGGAAGAGAATCTTTTTTAATTTGAAGTGTTGGGCTTTTAAAACAGCTCAATCCACATTAATTACAAAAATTTATCTTTTAAGATATATTTGATTCGAATCCAGTTTTTTCCTGTTTTTTTTATTTAATTATTAATTTTGATAAGCACGTTAATAATTTTAAAAACGTTCTGCTTTTTTAAAAATATTTCGAAAGCAAAAGAAATGTAAACATCAAAAAAGCTTTTAAAAAATAATAATATTTTAATATTTTAAGAACAAATTTTTTGATTAATTTTAGTTTCTTATTATATATATATATATATATATATATATATATATATATATATATATATATATATATATATATATATATATATATATATATATATATATATATATATATANATTTTTTTTTTTTTTAATTTTTGGAGACGATTTAGATTTTTAACTTTTAAAGGAAAATATTTCAAACTTAAAATAAATAAGAAAAATAATACAGTAAAAAAAATGTTTTTTTAAGAAAATTTACTTAAAAATGAGTTTTCAAAAATCTTTAGAATTATAATTAAAACAATGGTTTTTAAAAAAAAATATTCGGACAAGATTCAGATTGTTTTACTTTTTTAAAAAAATATTACAAAACTAAAATAAATATTTTTAAAAAAAATGACCAGGTGAAAANTTCTAATTGAAACATTGATTTTTTTTTTTTTAATTTTTGGACACGATTTAGATGTTTAACTTTTAGAGGAAAATATTTCAAACTTAAAATAAATTTTAAAAAATAATACAGTAAAAAAAAATGTTTTTTTAAGAAAATTTACTTAAAAAGAGTTTTCAAAAATCCTTAGAATTATAATTAAAACAATGCTTTTAAAAAAAAGTATTCGAACAAGATTCAGATTGTTTTAGTTTTTTTAAAAAATATTACAAACCTAAAATAAATATTTTTTAAAAAAATGACTAGGTGAAAAAGTCTTTTTTTAAGAATTAATTTTCATTTCTTTTTAATGTTTTTGAATTTTTTTTCTGAAAATTAATTAAACGATAGACATCGGATTAAAATTATTTTCCTGCTTTTAGTTATTTTTCGTTTATATTTTTACAAAATTCAGATAGCTTTAACTTTAAAAAAAAATTCAATAAAGCAGAATATTTATTTTACACACTAACATAATTATTAAACAGCAAGGTTGAATGTTAAAAGGAAATTTTTTTCAAAAAAATTGATTTTTCGTTTGGCTCATAATTTAGTAATTATGATAATTTAATTATATTTATATCTTGGAAGATATCTCGATGATATAATAAAACCTAACCGCTAGTGATTAACATCGTGCTGTAATTCAAGCGAACATGAGCAGTGTGAAGTTGAATTGATTTTTCGAAAATAAGACCGATTCTTCATTATAGTTAATTTATCATAATTAACTATCATATATTCTGTAATAATAATACTTTAATGATCATTTTATTTTGCAAGATAGCTTGACAATATAATAAAATTTGGACGCTAACTCCTTTAACATCGTGCTGTAATTCGTGCGAAGATGAACAGTGAGATATTGAACTGATTTTTATATCATTAGAACAGATAGTTCAAGATAACTAAATTATCATAATTTTATAATAATGATAACTTGATTATCTTGATAACTTGGAAGATTTCTCTATAATATAACAAAACTTGACGACTAGTTCCATTTAACGATTAACAAGACGTAACATGAACAATATGAAATTGAGCTGATTTTTCGAAAATAAAAACTGATTCTTCAAGATAGTTAATTCATCATGCTTTTGTAATTATCATAATTTTAATATCTTGATGTCTTAGAAGATATCTCTGTAACATGACAAACCGTGACCGTTAGTTCCATTTATGACCATGCTGTAATTGCAAGGAACATGAGTAGTGTGATATTGAACTGATTTTTCAGGGATAAGAGCTGATGCTTCAGAATGGTTAAAATATCATAATTTTTAATTATGTTATTATATGATTTAGTAGCAATTTAATTAATTGATCATAATTTGCAATTATGATAATTTAATTATCTTGATATATTATTCGATGTTTCGATAATATTATAAAACTTGAACTCTAATTCCAAGTATCATCGTGCTGAAATTGTAGTTAACTTAGACAGGGTGATGCTAAACTCATTTTTCTAAGATAATACAGCTCTATGTCACTTGCTTTAGTTGTTTCATTATACATTTTCTGAAACAATACACAACGTTTATCTAAAGTAAACAGAAAGTCATGTTAGATACATACTAAAGAAGAAAAAGATTCTAAAAACCCCACTTGAGAATCGATTTCAGAAGAAATAAAAATTCTTTCTTTGTTTCATTTTCTAACAAGTTGTCGGAAAGCAAAAGATAAAAAATAATCTTTTATCCCCATTCGAAATCGAAACTCTTTGCCTCGCTGTGTCCATTCCTTTGCTCTTCCTATCAAAATAAATAAATAAATATAGAATTCGAATTCCAGACACACAACCAAATACCCCCCTAACCCCTACACGTTTCATAACACAAAGTAAATAAACGCAATAAAAAATGTCTGGAAAAAGCAGTGCTAGGGAGGTTACCCCAACAAAGGCACGTCCTAAGAGTTGTAGCGTTGCAACGGAAATTCGAAATGGTTTGATAACAATGGAAAATGTCGAAACGTGCTCCAGAATTCAACATTTGGAGGGAAAAAAATGACAAAGTAGGGAAAATAAAAATTCTTAAGCAAGGGAAGATTGAAAATGTTTACTTTCATCTATGCATAAAAATACATACAAAACCGTTGTAAAAGATAAAGAGATTTAATATATATATATATATATATATATATATATTA